>NC_084835.1:95021947-95325697 GCF_033115175.1 Lepus europaeus
ACAGACACATCTATTTCTGGGGAAACGCATCCGCACTAAAAAGGCTTTCCATGTAGCCTGGCCTTGCAGTGAAAATGACAAGCCATCCCCTGTGCCATGTAGGTTTAACAGGAAGCCACGTCGACTCCAATCGACTCCTACATGAGTGCTTCTTGTTATCTGCTTAAGACAAATAGAGGTGCTGGTCCCTGTCAAACAGCAAATGCTTCTGGAAGAGATGGCCCTGTGATGGCGTTCTGATATACACCCTGTTATCAGTGGACTTCTCAATGCACATGAAAGTATGCTGATGCTTGCAGCTTTAAACAATCAGGGTGAAGGCTCCACCTTGGTGGGGGGAATGGGAGGGGAAGAAGGGAGGAGCCTAAAACAAACTTGAGCAGATTTGCTGACTCATCGCTTATGTCTGGAGTCCTACCATTTCTTTGGCTAAGCACTTCTCTGTTGAAAACGTAAGCTGCCATGACCAACAAGGTAGTCCCTGGGAGTAAGTTCGCCAGATTGCTGGCAATGGCTCCTGGAGAGCAGGCTTGGGACAGGAGGCACCGCCCCCAAGGCTAGCTGAGCATGTGTTCATCATAGCTCCCAGCCTTTGCACACACTAGGACTTTTGCTTGCATGGCCCTTCCTCTGGTATCCCATATGCATAAGTGGCTTCTGCGTGCTTTTCTGGGATTGACTTTGACATTACTCAGGGAAACCCCTGCCCAAGTTCCTTGCCCCTGGTTCCCAGGTGGGCTAGACGCCCTCCTCCATGCTCGACAACAGCACGCTGGGCCAGTGTCTGTCAGAGCCTCAGACCTGCAAGGGCCCTGGGGCTACATCTCTGCCCCATGGCCCAAAGCTGACACATAGCAGACGGTCACCTAGCACAGAGATGGAAGACAGGAGCCCAAGGGCACCTGAGGCACGTGGCTCAGGGGTGGGCCATCAGGTAGAGCATGCTCTGAGCCAAGTTCCTATACCATTTTAGCGAAGGGGTTCTTGCTGTCTCTGGGAAGAAATATTTTGTTCAGACAGGAAGTGACACCATGACAAAGGCATGGATTGACAGCCTCTGGAGGAGCCATCGAAACCAGAGCCTGGGCCAGGATTTCTGAGTGGGGACAAGGATAGAGGCAGCCATGTGACAGAGGCGTCCTCACTCACCCAGGATGTCGCTGGTCTTCACCGTGACTGTGTAGGAGGTCCACTCCATCATTTCCTCTCCATCAATGACTGCACACATCTCACACACCAGGGTCTTCTTGCCCTTCCGCTGGGACAGCCAGTCTCCATAGTAGAACATGGTCAGATCTCCCGTGTTCATGTTCTTCAGCAGGATCTGGGGAGAGAAGGCCGGTGGGGAAACACCCTCCCTCCCCTCCACCAGCCCCCTACTCGCAATGCAGCCCC
The DNA here is from genome assembly GCF_033115175.1 of Lepus europaeus. Lineage (NCBI taxonomy): Eukaryota > Metazoa > Chordata > Mammalia > Lagomorpha > Leporidae > Lepus > Lepus europaeus. Next base: position 95,023,343 of record NC_084835.1, read on the forward strand.
TCCACTGAACCCGGCAACCCAACACCCTGGATCTGAGACGAGCCCTTGTCACTCAGACTTGGGGTGTGGAATGGGTCCTGAACCCCATAGAGAGAACCCTGGCTTGGGGCCTGGAAATCCTGAGAGGTGCCTATAGGCCTTTTCATTTTTTTTTTTTTTTTTCTGAATGAGGGGCATAAAAGATGGATCAAGCCATTGTCAGCCACAAACTCCTGGGAGCAGGGTACTGACATCCTTGGTGTGGGCACCTTGTTGTTGGCATGAGGAAACCTGCTAGTGGCTGAATGGGGAAAGCGGACGCTGAAGGGACTTGGCACAGAGAGTGCATGGTGGACCAGGGCAGTGTGGGCTGACCAGGCCGGATTGGCAGGCTTTGTGTTACCGGTTGAATTGTGTCCCTTGCAAATTCACATGTTGAATTGCTAACCTGTAGTCCCTCAGAACATGGCCTTGCTTAAAAATAGGGCTGTTACTGGTGAAATTAGTTCACATGGGGTCATTAGGGTAAGCCCTGATCCCATATGTTCAATACCTTACACCCAGGGAAACTCGGGCATGGAGACACACACAGACGCTGTGTGAAGACTGCATAAGGCTGCCACAGGCCAAGAAACCAGCAGCAGCTAGGAGACAGGCCTGGAACAGATCCTTCCCCCAGCCTAGCGAGGGAGCGTGACCTTCCCAACACCCTGATCTTGAAATCCCAGCCGCCAGAGCTGTGGGAGAACACATGCCTGCTGTTCTAAGACTCCAATCTGTGCGATTCGTTGGCAGCCCCAGGACCCTCATGTGTGTTGTACAGGCGAGCAGGCACCACACCAGCACCACATGTGTTGGAGAACCCGGGGTTCATGGGACACTGAGGCCACGTGTGTGTGAGAGTGACATCTGCTGTCATAGCCATTGTCCTGGCCATGACTGTGGGGCTGCATGTAGGCCCTGCTGGGCTGCCAATGGTCTCCAGCTTCAGGCCACACTTAGCGCAGGAAACAGCTGGGCCTCCTGACTCGCACAGTTCCTACCGTGGCTCTGGGCACTCTGCTCTCCATTCCAGAACAGTGAGCTACTTCCTGACCCTGCTCTGGGCAGCCTGCACGAAGATGAGGAAACCATGCAAGAGGGGTCCTAAGGAGCAGCAACCTTCTTCTCTTGGGGGAACTCGAGTGTGTGGCTGTGTGTTTACACATACGCGTGCATGCGTGTGTACATGTTCACATGTGTGTGTCTGTGCATGTGCAGGTGTGTGTGAGAGTGGGCAGGGGCAGAGGGCGCGGGCAGATCTAAGGAATCCCAGGTGCTATTGGTCCTTGAAGACCCCATGTGTCAGCCCCCAGGCTGCTTTCAGTGCAGCTGCAGGATCCGCAGCCGGAGTGTTGATGGTTGGGCTCTGACGCCTTCCCTGGGAGATGGCAGAGGCCTGAGATGCAAAGAGCCAGCTGCCTAAGGGCGCGGTCACAGGGGCACGGAAGCTCCCCTGCCGTCCTGACATCCCCACGTGAGAGCCTCTGTCTGTCCCAGGTCTTGGTGCTCCTTGCACAATTCTCCCCAGCTCCCACCCTCCAACAAGCCCACCCGGGGCTGACTGCAGGCTGGGTCCCTGTCACGTTGGCTGTGCCTGCTGTGCCCCCTGGCAGTGACTCAGTTCCCACTGGACACGAACAACCAGAACTGTGCTCTCTGACAAATGCCCGCTAGAGGGCTGCTGGGTTACCCAGGATGGGTTCATGCAATAACCTTCTACTTAGGGTGACATGTGTGCTGTCACAAGGTCTCCTGACAACCCGAGAGACAGGAAGGAAGTGGCGGGGGCTGGAGGGGAGGGGGGGGGAGGGTCAGACAGCCTACCCTCTCCAGGAACCACTCGGGCCGGCTGCCCAGGCCGTCGATCCGGATCCGCATCTTGGTGAAGGGGGCAATGTCCAGGATCTCCATGAGGAAGGTGTCGTTCTGCTCCCGCTCGAACCTGGTTGGGGGAGAGGAGAAGGAGGACGAGGGGAAGTTGGCCATGGCAGGGGCCAGATTTGGGGTGAGGAGAGAAGATGAGGCCTTTACTCAGCCCCCTCCCTGCTCCCAGAACTCCCCAACAGCCCTTGTCTTTCACCCAGATGTGCTTCTGCAAGGCAGAGTCAGGTAGAAATCACTCTGAGCCAAGCAGTGCCAGTTCTGAGTGCTAATCTCACTCTGCCAATCACCTACAACACAGTGCATCTCGGGACTTGGTTTCCTCATCTGTGATCTGGGGACAGTGGCACCAGCCCTGCAATAGAACAAACCTGCCAAGAAGACCAAGTGGGTTTGAAATCAGCTTACAACATAAAAAGCACCCCATACCTAGGAAGTTTTAAATGGGAGCCCATGAGTGACAGGGCCACCATGAATGGTAGGGCAGGTTGTGCACTGCACAACTCTAGATGGCACCATTCACATTTTGGGTTGTTGTGTTTTTGTTGCTGTTGTTGCAACCTGTGCATGGCCCAGGACTGGGAAACACCACCAACACTGTGAAGCGGCGGACAAACCGAAGGCAGCGCTGCTCTGCTACTGTGGTTCTCTTTCTGCCGAATGCCCTCAGGATCTCAGAGATGCTGTCTTTATTCCGCGCTGCTGTCTCTGAAGCACCGCGTGTGCCACGTGACCTTCCCTGCCGACTGATCGCTTGAGTGCTGGCTGGTTCCAGACGACACTGTTGATATGGCCCTGGGGGTAATGCCGCTGGCTCTGAAGAGGTGGTGCCGCATGGCGATTGTTATGCTTCCTTGGATACAAGACATCTTTCCAGAAACCGAGGCCACAGCCAGTGGGGGACCGCAGCTGTAAACACTGCAAGTCAAGAACCCACTGCTCCTAGTCTGAAAGGTCGGGGTAGACGGAAACCTAATCTTTGTTGACAACTTGCTTGTGCACGCACTTTAAGATCATTAGAAGTAAAACCAAATTCTTCCCCAGTGTGTGCCCATCCCTCTTGCTCTCATTTAAGTCCTGCATCTCTCTCTGCTCAGGAAAACAGCAAGAAGATGGGCATGGTGCACACAACGCGCACTGAGACCCTCTCAACTCACTTTGCAACACATTCCCCCCTTACCGCTGCCACGAGGATAATTCTTCAGACTGGAAGAGCTTTAGAACTCCTTGCCTTTCTTTCTTTAGTTCTTACCCTTTGAATTCAGCCAAGTAGCTTTTGTTTCTGGAGGTTTGTTTTTTTTTTTTGGTGGGACAAGCGAAGGAGGGAGAGAAACAAGCTTTTCCTCTGGACAACTGAAAGGTAGAAGATACTTGCTCTTCTCTCAGCTGGAAGAACCATCCCTGCTCTCCCCTGGGACTCACCTTCAAGTCCCCCTGAGAAGGTCAGCCTCCCCTTACCCTGCAGCCCCCAGAGACGGGCCCTCTCCATTATCAGAACTTTTTGCTAATCAGAGATCTTAAAATCCAAGTGACGAAGATGTGGAAGAAAGACTCCAGGCTTGCAGTCTCGCTACGTGGCCATACTCAAGGCCAGATGGCTCCTGACCTCCTGAGAGCTTGGCTGGGGTGTCTGCTGGGCCTCCACTCTCTGCTTCCATTCTCAGCTCAGCCTCTTCCCATGCTCTGGGTAGTAGGCCTTAATGACGGCCAAGGCCCACCCTAAAGGGCACATGCCATACAACTCCACCAATGCCTTTCACTCCCAAAGAAATCTGTGGTTCATCAAGCCTGTCCCAGACCTAGGACTGACTCCTCGCAGGCATCTACATCCTGTCATAGACAAACCACACCCCTTCATCTACAAGGAGCTCACTGGACACCAGCTACCTCAAATTCCATGCCTGGAGAGTCTTCTTGAATTTTAGCATCATCTTAGGATGTGCATGACAGTTTACCATAACAACTTCCCCCAAATTGCAAGAGAAGTTCAGAATTTAGTTAGGGGGTAGGGTGGGGTGAATTGCTCCTGGTCCTTTTAAGCTTTGGCCTCTGGGTGGAGCCTCTGGGAAGCTTGGCACTGCAACAGCAAACACCCACAATGCCTTGCACATGTGCGCAGGTGCATTTGAGCCTCTGCTCTGGCCACACCCATTTCCTAGAGGAGCACCTCCTGGCACAGTAACAGGCTGTGCCCTTGACACATGCCCTGTAGGTCTTTCTAGCCAAATGCCCCAGCTGAGATGCAGGCACCCTAAGGACCCCAAGATACAATGGAAACATCCACCGCATGCCAACACAAGGAAGCAAAGCATGCCTCAGGGAAGAGCTCTGAGCTTGCAAGCTAATTAGGTAGTTCTCCCCACAAACTAACTTTGTATTCGAAAACAAAACAAAAAAACCCTCACTAGCAACATACCTCAAAGCATTTACAATATGGTTGTATTTATAACACTGGCATTTTCAGGCAAAAATTTTAGTTTCGATACTCCCAGGGATGTCTACCTCTCCCACAAGTAGTTATGCTTCAGGCAGATAGAAAATCAAGGGCAATGTACCATGGGATAGTTAATGAGAGGAGACTCAAGAATGGGGGGGTTGGATGAAGATGAGAATCCAATAATGAGGTGAAGACTCTAGGGGACTACACGCCAGCTGTGTGTGATCATAGAAATCTGTCACCCTTCTCCTCAGGGGTCATTCCAGGAAACCATGCCCTCTACAGCCATGGGCCAGAGGGTCAGGCCTTGGTCAATGGCTACCAGCTTCCTTGTTGTCCCCAACTCCAAAATGTAAGACCAATCAGAAACCCAGGTGCACTCTAATCCAATCACACAAGATGCCCATGCCCTGGTTCTGGCTAGCTTGCAGCTTCACTGTGCCAAAAATAGTGCTTTGTTCTAAAACTTTCCCACCTCAGGTAATGGTGGTTAACTTGATCTCATTTGGTCTTTGTGTCCACAATTGCCTAAGTTTGAATCCCCTTCCTCTCCTCACTACTAACGAGGTGACCTTGGAAGGTTCCTTTGTCTCTTTGTGTGCCTCAGTCCCCTTATTTTTAAAGTAGAGATGTTAACAATGCAGATTACAAGGTGATGAGTTAATGCATATTGAAAAACAGTTATGATAGTTCTTGGCTTGATAAACGTTAGCCATTATCATCGTCAACATTCCTAGTTGCTCTGGGAAAGATTTCAGGAGGAAATGGGAGTTGTGTAATGAGAGCAGAAGTGCTAAGGGGAGGAAGGAAGATTCTTCTTGTTAAACCTATGGGGATGAGCTGTGTAGGATGGATGAAGCTCCTGCTCTTAGAAGCTGCTACTTTCAGAGAAAGAATCCCTGCCTGACCTTCAAGGGTACAACATCCTCATTCCCATCATCTCCATCTCCATCATCACCAGTGTCACCATCCTCACCACCATCCAGAAGCACTCACTGAGCACCCCTACATGCAATACCAGTTAGGAGCTGTGCAGGACTTGGAATGAGGCTACTCTGCATCCTGCCTTCCAACTGGGGGTAGGGACACTGTGGGTTCATGGGCAAGTGACTGTGGTAAGTTTTTCAAATTCTAGGCTTGGGCTTTGAGTCTGCTCCTTTGGTTCTTTTAGAAGTCAGGGGCCAGGGGTCTTTGGGGGACAACAGCTGGGCATGGGAAACCCAAGACCATCTACACTGTGAATGCAATGAGAGGCACAGCTAGTAAATATTGCAAGAGTTCCACCTTTATTGCCACTACTCATCATGACCTTAAGAGGCAGTAGACCTGAGGCTTAAGACTTGGGGCCATCTGGGAGAAGTTCCCAGTGCCACATCTTATTGGTTAGGGGACCCACAGCATTATGACTCCTTGCTGGACCTCAGTTTTCTCACCTGCAAAAGTGGAGGTGATCAAATGGTCCTCACAGGGTCCTAGAAAGGACTAGTGTGTCAATACATGGTTCAGAACAAGGCAGGGCACCAACCAAGCCCACATAACACTGCTGCTGCTGCTGTCCTGAGGGAAGGCACTCAGGGGACACAGGCACCTGCCTGTGCTCCCTCCAGTGCCTGAGTCAGAGCTTGGGGCAGAGGAGATGTTCAGTCATCTTCAAAAGTGTTTTGAAAGTTCATTGCTTTCCATTTTTTCAATCATTTTGTTGTTCCTTGTAATGTCAACATCTTGCAATACCACAGTACAATGATGAAATTAACAACAATAGCATATTATCAGTGAATCTACAGAACTTACGATGAACATCTTCAAGTAACCAAATGAAAGAATAAAGGAAGGAAATTGCTACGGACTGTTGAGATTAAGGAAGACTTCCTAGAGGAGGTGAATTTAAGTCAGCCCTCAAAAGAGAAAGGGTATTCCAAGGGGGAGGAATTGCATGGACCAAGGCATGCCGTCACATGCAAAGCAGCTGGAAGCTTCCAGGCATGCGAGAACCAGTCTGGCTGAAGGCAGATTGGGGCAGAGGGTTGGGTGTGAGGAGGGAAGGATACCTGGCTTTCTTTTTGTCCAGCTGCACCTCCTCTGTGCTCCCATTGATGCCATAGAGGGTCATAAAGATGTTGGAGTCTGTGCCCCCGCCAACCACGTCACCTGTCCACACGGTCATTTCGTAAAGCACCTGCCATGAAAGAGACACGGGTTCTGAGCCTTGGCCTCACCTACAGTCTCAGCAGGGAAAGATGCCACACTCTCCAAGCTCTGTGGCTCTGAGAAGGACCCTCCTTGTCATCAAAAGTCAGTGATGGGAGAGCCCGAGTCAGGCCTTGTCACTCTCTGTCGAGTGCCAGGCGGAGCTCCGTGTCTGACAGAGGGCACGCTGGGCAGTAGAAACATGACAGAAAGGCCCAGCACTGGCTGATTTTTGTCAGATGACTCCCAACCTCAGTCTATCCACACCAGCAAAGTGTGGCAACAGGACAGGGGCCTTTGGAACCCTGTAGAACTCTTCTTGGATCCCAGACCTGCCACCTGCCAGCTGCTGAACTCAGGTGGGTGCCCACCCTTGCCAGCCTCTGCTTCCTCCACATGGTCAAAGAGGGATGAACTTCTTTACAGAGTTCTGACAGCTGCAGACGACTCGCAGGGGTGCCCTGCGCCAGGCCTGCCACACGCAAGGCCTCAGAAAGCTGCAGAAATGCTGGGTGTCCATCTCCCTTCGTGCTCCAGCCGTGCACACCCTGAGATCTGCGGGTGAGGACCTGTGAGTGCCACTGGGGTGACAACTCAGGGAGCTCTGCCTCGCTCGGCCTGTGAAGTGGATGACGGTCTGTATGGGTGTCTTTCACATTAGATTGGGACTTTGCCTTTTTGCCTGTTTGTTCCAGAGAGGACAATGTCCGTCTCCATTGCAGGGCAAGGGAGCAGCCTGTCCTTCTCCGCGTGGCCTTCGCTCTTGTGGCAAGAGGCTTCGGCCACACTGCTACTCTGGAGTGTTTGTGGGTCCTGGAGTCTCCCTCCACCCCTTCCTACCAGGGGCTCAGGGACTGCTTCAGGGTCTGAAGGTTCTGGAGTCTGGATCTGAAGGTAGGGGTAGGACTGGGGGACTGTGCCCTGAACACACCTGTCCCGCCTTGCTCTGCCCCTATGGCTGCCACATCTGTGTCACCTGTGCAGGTGCCTGGTCTCCACCACCCACAACCTTGGTCATCTGAGACCACAGTAACTGTTAAGAGTGGCCATGGCCTTGCCGTTGTGCCTCGTGGATACTTCCCACGGCGGCGTTCGACATCTTCTCCGGAACAAGGTTAGAATCATGCTGTGCAGGCCTGGCCTGAAAGAGCATTCAGGACACGTCTGCCCAGAGAGTGGGTGCAGAGCCTCCTGCCTTACCAGGCAAATCCCCCTAGATATCCGACAGGGCATTCGTGATGGGCAGGGGGGGACAACTCTGGAACAAACGCAGGAGCCTGGTCCTTTATTGCTCTTATCCAAATGGGCATAAAAACTAGAATGATCAAAATGAGTGGCTGGTGGCCCCAGAGACGGCCTTGAGGGCTGCTGCCTCCGACCCGTGTTCTCTGCATCTACTTTTCTTGCCTTTCCACAGACACATCGCTTTTTATGTAATCAGTATGTTTCCAAAAAGAGATGGAAGCAGGGCTCCTGTAATCCGGGTCTGGGCTTGGGTGTCCTGGGGAGAGAACCAGGCCAAAGAGCTCTGTGGTTCTTTGTAGAGCAACAAACCTGTGTTCCTTTGTTCCATGAATAGCAGGGGCGTGGGTCTGGATTTTCCTGGGCCAGAGAGCAGGAAGCAGCATGCGGCTGCATGGGGAGGGGCGGGCACATGTGTGGGGCGTGGTGCACACAGGCTGGGAACTGGGTCAGGGCAGAGGCCCGGGTGAATCCTGTGCCCAACCAGGCCGTCCATCTGGCCACAGACGGAGATGTCTGGGGGCAGGGGAGGGTGTCTGTTGTTGACAGCTCTGCTGTCCGGCTCTCCCGCAGGCAAAGGGAAGGCGCCCACACTGCTGCTGATAAGGCTTTCAGAGGCCAGAACTCAGCTCTCCCCCTGCCATCTCCATCTACAATGCAGCAGGACAGGCCCAGGCTCAGCTGACTTCCGCTTACCTGTGTGGGACAGTCCACTGGTTTGGATTCAGAGACAGGGCTGGGGCTTTGTTTGTTGACCCCGCAGTTTGTGGGCTCGAACCAGGAGCCCATGGGGTCAGATGAACTGGAAGCCTTTGGGCCACTAACTGGCCATGTGTCGGGGGTGCCAGCACCCAGATTTTCTGCCTACTGCCTTGCTCTGACCAGTGAGTAGATACAACTTGGCCCAGGTCATTTGGTCAATTAGCAGTGGAGCCCGCATGGGGACTCTGAGATCCCACTTCTGGGTTTTCCAGGTCGGGAAGGCCTCCTGTGGACAGCATTTGCTGCACTGGGAGATCACAGCTCGCAGTACCCAAATGCCAGCTTTCTCTGGGGCCATCCCAGTGCCATAGATGGAGCCCCATAGTGGGCCCAACAGTCTGCAGGTCTTCACTGAGCTGTGACCTTGCAACACTCTTCATGAGCTCTTAATGATCCCCTGGTCCTCACCAAGGTCTTCCAGGGAACAGACTGTGAGCAACAGGGAAGCATCATTTCCCTGCAGTGTGTGAGAAGACCACGGCCCAGAGAGGCAGCTGACTTGTGTTCAGAGTGTTCAGGCTCCTGCCCCCTGGCAGAGCAACTGGCGCAGCACAGCAGGTTGCAGCCCCTGCCGATGAGCCTGTGACGAGCCCCCTGCTTCCCTCACTCGCGTCTTCCTTGCCACGCCCCCACCCCGACCTGCACAGTCCTAGCTGTGCAATGCACACCCTCAGTGCCCGCCATACCTTCACCCCAATGTTCACCACCGTGGCATCCAGGAGGTCGAAGACGCGGGAGGTGACGCCATCGCCTCGGTCCTTGGCGAGCCAGCAGTTACAGCGCAAGGTGTACTTGGTGCCCTGGGTGGGCACTGCCAAACAGAGCTCCTCCACCAGCCAGCAGCTCTCAGGGGAGGCCCCATCGTGGCCCAGCTGGGAGGGACACACCAGACCCATGAGGATCTGACCACAGCGCCATGCAAGCTTCCCCGTCCCTGTCCACAGCCACCCTCAACATGCTTCTTCCAGTATGCTGGGCACTCACTGCCTCGAGTCCCTCCCGTGAAAGAGGAGAAACTTTTCAGAGGGTAATCAAGGTTCATGGGGCAGGCATCTGGCACAGCTGTGAAGACGCCCTGTGGAACCCCCACATCCCGTATCAGAGCTCCTGGATTTCAATTCTTGCTCAGCTCCCACTTCTAGCTTCCTCTGACGCACACCCAGGGAGGCAGCAGGTGATGCCTCAAGAACTTGGGTCCCTACCACTCACAAGGAACACCTGGATGGAGTTCCAGGCTCCTGTCTTCAGCCTGGCTCAGCCCCAGCTGTTGCTGGCATTTAAGGAATGAACCAGCAGATGAGATCTGTGTTGTGGGGCGTGTGTGTGTGTGTGTGTGTGTGACTTTCAAATGAATAAAACAGAAGAGTAATAAATGTCTCCAATCAGATGGCTTTGAGCTAAACAAGAGATGACTCTGGGTGGGTGAGCCCTTTAAGAGTTTAGACATCAGAGATGGAAGAAGTCAGGGAGATCCTATTAACCTTGAACAAGCAAACTGCCAGGCTTTGGACAGTACCACAGAGCAGAGCATGGTAGGTAGCCTCTGGGAAAGGACTCGGTGCCACAGCCCCAAGAAAGTAGAGTCTGCCATGCTCCAAGTCTCAGGTATGACTGTAGCACTTCCAGCCCAGGGAGACCTTGGGCAGTGACCAGTAACTCACACTGGGACTCCTACCCATGAAACTGTAAGATCATACACTGTGGTATGCTAATATGTTCATATCATTACACAGCAATCAGTAATAGTACACAGGCAGTCTCACTGGGTGGGTGGAAACCAGGGACCTACAGGGGCAGGCGACTCACTCAGGATCACCTGGCTAGTTGGTAGTAGGGGCAGAGAGATCTTTCTCTGCTGCCTGATCTGAAGGGGGCTCCAGGTCGGTTGCTCTGCCCACTCTCCACCCCCATCTGGCCCATTTGCCCGTCAGCTCCTTCCTTTCCCACTGGGGGTGGTCACCATCACAGGGCCCCGAGGGGCCAGCACCTCTATTTTCTTGATGACGCCCACATCCAAGCCTCCCACGAAGAACTCTTCCACGGAGCCACAGCTGAAGCCCTTCTTCCCACGGGGGTAGTCCAGCCAGATGCGGTTACTACGCTCGTCATCTTCCCCGATGAGCAAGATGAAGGCTCGGCTGTCAGTGGCCGCGTCCTTGTGCTTGCCGGTGGTGACAGACACGTAGTAAGGGATAACTGCAGAGATCACAGGGGCCCAGCTTCCTAACGGTCCAGGTGGACAAGAGCACCACCCACCAGGTGTATTCGCTTGGCAATGACTTCTGGAAGGCTCTGACCTCAGCTCCCTGCTCAGAGGCAAAGCACAACAGAGCTTTGCAGGGTGATGAGCTGTCCATGGTGAGTGTCTACTCTCCAAGGAATGAGAGGTGGCAACTCCCAGTGGGAGGCTCAGGAGTGTCCTTGTCACTTCTCTGGAGTGCCGATCATCTAAAAGCCCTTTTGGCCAATCACCTTCCTTGCCTCTCATGCTGTTATGTGCAGACCAGGAAGAACAATAACCTCCCGCCAAGGCAGGCTCAAAGCTTACCGCAGTCAGCCAAAATCAACTTGGCAAAAGCAAGGTCTCAGAGAAAGCAGGACAAGGGGGAAGAACAATAGTGCATTTTATGCAAGAGATCTTCCACAAGTTCATGGAAATGGGTCATTATTAGGAAAAAACTAGGCATGGATATCAAAAATGCTTTACACAAAAACAAACTTGCCTTTTCCATTTTCCGTGAACTTTTTGAAGTCACTTTATATGTCACGTGGTAAGTGAAGGTCCTGGGAGGCATCCATTTCCAAAACAAACTAGATTAATTAGCATAAAACCCATCAGGAAGTGTGGACTTATGGGAAAAATTTTTGAGAGTGTCTGACTTCATGAGGAGTACTCTTCTGATCCTTATTCTTCCATTTACCCTGCTTAGAATGTGGATGTGATGGCTGGAGCTCCAGCAGTTCCCTGGGAACTCTGGGCAACCTTAGGACGGAAGTCAACTGTCAGGTTGCCAGAGTGAACAGGCTGAAGGAACTAGGCCCCTGACTTCACCGGAGCTGCTGTATGTCTCAGATGGCCTACCTTCGAACTTTCACCCGAGAGAAAGGAATATTTCCCAGTTTAAGCCTCTGCTCCTTGCAGTTCCTAACTTATCCAAGCTGGAAATTCTTCTCCTGGCTCATCTTCCTCGCCAGCTTGGGAGACACCATCCTGATGTAATGGGTTCTAGGTTAGGAAATCTGCATCTCTTTGAAAAGTTTCCAAAGGGGACCTTCCTGGCTGGGATTCCCTACAGTGCACCTGCACTTGGCCTTGCTGTCTTGACAAGGAGAGGCCCAGTGACCTTCTCTCAGGTGGCCGTGGTGCTTAATTAAGGAGAAGCACTTTGTTGTGGACCTTTTCACTCATTTGCAGAGAGGGTGGAGTGTGAATGGGTTGGATCTCTGGTTCCACAGACCCAGTACATGGTCTTCTGGAGGGGGACATTACTCCGGTCATGCTCTTATGGGTAAGAGAACCAAAGAGAAAGGCAGTGCATTTCAGCATTTAATAGATATGGAACTGCCTGACCTTAAAAAGTCTGGCTGGCGAAACAAACTTGCCAGGGAATTAGGATCCTGCTTTTTGGAGGAAGAAAAAAACTGAAGGCAAAAGAGTGATTTGTCCAAGGCCAAGTGATTTGTCGTCAGAACCACCCTCACTACCTCATGCCTTACACTTGCAGGGCTGGGTGCAGAGTATGATGCACAGTTGACAAGTGAGCCATTCTCATTGTTGCTTTTCCTTCCGGCTGTCCCAGACCCCCTGGGCTGGTTCTGTACCCTCAGAGTCTGGATGAGGGTGGAGTTGATGCTAATGCCCTGCTGATGGTGGGTCAGTGGATCAAGGCCATCATCACCCGACCTACCAACTCTTTCCTTCTCCATCATAAAGGAGCCCTCTCACCTTGCAGGGTTGTAGGGGGATGAATATGGACGCTGTGTGGAAACTGTAAATGACAAAGCATTAGATCTATGTCATCCATGGAGGTGGGGCTAAAGGGTGACCCATCCGAGGCAAGCTTGACATTCCCACCTGCCTACTCTTTCTCTAAAGAACTCCCTGCTTGGCTCACCTGGGCCATCCTGAACGTAGTCAGCCATGGGCCCTGTCACAGTCTCAATGTCGACGTCAGCCATCTTGGAGCTCAGAGCGATTTCCCAGAAGTCAGCAGGGCTGCTGCAGTTGCTGCTGCGGTCCCCAGTGTACTCCTGCCGGGAAACACATGGCCCAGCCCCATCACAGCTCTGGTATTCTGCCCTAGGGAGCCGCCCCCAGGGATATGGGACAGCCCCTGCCTGCCCCTGCCCATACCTTCTCATAGAAGAGCCTCTCGAGTCGCCCATCCTCTTTCTTCAGGGACAGCCAGCGCCCGCACAGGAACAGGAACTCGTCCTCATTGGTGTCGTTCCAGATCTCCACCTTCTCCACGTACCAGTCTGCACACCACTTGCTGTTGTCGTGGCGCAGCTTGATCTTGTAGATGACGCCCAGGTCAGCGGCCTCGATAATGAAGGTATCGGCCTGGGGAGGCCAGAGGTGGGAACTCTGTGGAGGGAGGGCCCCATCCTACCCTACTCCAACCACATCCTTCCAGAACCTTCCATCCCTGCCACTCTGCCTGGGGAAACACCTAACACAAGTGCTTGGTGATGCCCAAAGCCAAGGCCTTGCTTCCACAATGGCCCAGATTCACAGCCCACTCATGTATATGGCATCTTGGAGAAAACTGCCCCTGCTCAGCTTCCTCTTGGGATGAGCCTATGGGTATTTGGAAGATGAACCGTGTGGGAGGGGCTGGCCTGAAGGTCACGGCCATGACAGAGGAGGGGTGCTCAGCCTGGTCCATTAACTGCATGACCTTAGTTGGGATGAGAGCTTTGGAATGAGTCCAGGTGTGGCAGGCAAAGGATCAAAGCTCTGATAGAGGGGAGAGCATTGTGAATGATGGGAGGAGGCTGGAATTCTCATGGGAAGACCTGGGAGGGAGTCGGAGGAGCTGACCTCTCCTGCCTGGCTGCAGGAGAGGAAGCAGGGCGAGGCGGCCTGAGGTTTGGGTGGGGTGTGCGGTAAGACCTCCTTGTGTGGCCCCCAGGTGCTCAGATTCTAGAGGGGAGCTCAGTGAAGTGTGGATTCCAGGCCTTGGATGCTATGAGGCCAAGGCAGAAGTTGAATGTGGAGGTGGGAGGCAGAGGGATAGGGCCTGGGGAAGGGGAGGAGGCCAGGTGATCCTGAGTCACACTCACTTCCCTTTCAGAAGATTTTCTCACTGTGAGAGAAACCGTGCTGAGCTCTGAGAACCCAGAGAGGAGTCAACCAGATCACCTTCTCCCACCGGGGTATCACACCCAGTGGAACATACACCTGTGTGGGGACCAGAGGCAGAGCTGGGGAGGCGGTTCCAGCTGCTGCCATTAAGCTGCAGAGGCGGGACTGGGTTTTGCAGGCAGCTGAGCTGCAGGCTGCCCACAGGTGGAGGGAAGTGCAGGTGAATGGCAGCAGGTGAGGATCAGCGTGGTCCCTGGGGCGCTGGTAACTGAGTTCATTACAGTAAGGATGGGCACACCCCAGGACATGGCAAGTCCAGCTCTTTGCATCTGTCCCCAGGGAGCACTTCACAGGTGCAGAAGGGCATTGAATGCACAACGATTTTTAGAGTGGAACATGGGAAGGGGTAGGTAGGGGGTCTGCTGCGTGGAGAACCCACAGGAAGTCTGGAAAAGCCTTTCTCATAGGAAGTGGCGTGTGCAGAGGTCACAGGAAACAGGCAGCTCCTCTCTGCTTGACTGCCCACACCAAGAGACTTCCAGACGATGCGCTGAGTGCCAAGGCAAGCGAAGACGTGGTATCTGTCTTCTGCCCATGCGCTATGGGTACATGTACACGTATCCAGAGAAATGTTTGGAAAGAGGCAGAGACAGGACAGTGTGGGACTGTTCAGGTGTGGCAGCCAAAGGGTCAAAGCGCTGACAGAGGTGATAGTGGGAGGGGCTTGAATTTCCATGGGAGAACCTGGGAGGGAGTCCCTGCTGCAGGAGAGAATGCCGGAGTGAGTGAGGCGGCCTGGGGAGGTCTGTGTGGAGCATGAGGTAAGACCCTCTTCTGTGCCCATCCTGTGGGGTCTGCAGGGGACATCCCAGCAGCCGGCGGAAGTGAAGGATTCGGGTCAGACGTGGGATCCGTGGGAAGTCCTGGCGGGCTGCAGTGAGGGTGGCTGAGCCGAGGAAACCCGAGGGTGGGCAGGCGGGCGGGGCCTGGAGCAGGGAGAGCCGGCTGTTCAGTGAGTGAGGCGAGGTTAGGAAGGGCTGAGTGGTGACAGAGTTGACTCCCAGGACACTCAGAAGGGAGCCCCTCCGGGCCCAGTAACTGGGGAGAAGGCAGGGTGCCGAGAGGCAGAGGGGGGCAAGGCTGACTCCTGTCTTCTGGAGCAGGTGCTGGAGAGGCAGACGTCCTCAGGTGCTGAGCAGCTGAGCCAGAAGCAGCTCCAGCTCCCTCGGAGGTCGTCAGAACCCGAGGGTAGGAGGAAAAGTGGGGGAGCAGAATGGGCCGAGGGGTTTCCTTGTGACGTGACAAGGCTGACAGAGGAAGAAACCGCATCTGAGCATGGAGGACAGACGGCATCACCTTCATTCCTTTCCTTCATTTCTTTCCTTCATTTCTTCACTCAATGCCTGTTTATTGAGTGCCTACTGTTTGTGCAGCTACAGCCACGAGCGTAACCAGCTGTATGCAGGACACACTGTGTGGACAGTGAGGTCACCAGGCACCCACAAAGGCAGGGCAGGTGTGCTCTCCCAAGCCTTGACCACACTGGGCACAAAGAGCCAGCTGCGTGTGGTTCTAGATGCTTTGCATGTTTTACTACTGTTGACTTTTACAGCCCTAAAAGAACTTTATTTTTAATGGGCAAGAAAACAGAGGCACAGATTTACTGAGTGGCTTCTCCCAAGATCACAGAGCTAGTGAGCGTCAGGATCGTCAGGGCCAGGATCTGAATTCGGGTAACCCGGCCCCAGTGTCTGGGCCCTGACAACTACACCGCAGAGCTGAGTCAGGCCACGACATGCAGCACATGAACTCTTTGGCATCCTAGTTTTCCAAAATGGGAAGAGGAGGCTAGATTGCCTCTCAGTTACTCCTCAAGATCAGCGAACAAGTCTCTCGTAGGATGTGCGCATGTTTCAAAAATTATTTCTCTCACATCTCAGCTGCCTTTCAGTCTGGAAGTCTAATTAGCAACCACATTTCCAATCCCACTTCAGAAGCAGGAAACTGAAGTTCAAGCCGAGTGGTTTACTATCTAGATGATAGAAGAAATGAATCGGAGCCCTAGAGCCTGACTCCTGGGGATGTGGTCACTAGGCTAGGGCTCCTCCCAAGAGGGTCACAGGCTCATAGGGTGGCTGCTACAGCAGACACACTTAAATGTCGCTCACTTGTGTGCTCCCAGGGCTAATTTTCTGCTCAGCAGGAGCAAGCAGTCCATGGCTAAGGGCCGTGCCTGGTGAGGTTGCTGAAGGAGACCGCTGACATTCGCTGGCTGCTGCAGGAGTTCCCTGTACACGCACGGCCATGGTCGAGACCCGCACTCTCCACCTCTTTCCCTCTGGATATAGCCTGGCCCGTGGGGGAATGTGGAAAAGAAACGAGGCAATGGATCATAGGAAGGGAGGAAGGCAGAAGCAGAGAGGGAAGCCATGTGCGTGGAAGGGAAGTCTGGCCACGCCCACCCTCTGAGGGCCCTCTGTGGAATCACAGCACGTCAGAGCTGCAAGGGCCCGGGGAAGCCCCTGGTTCTGTGGTTTTTCAATCCTGCTTACAGCCACAGACCTTCCTGCTTAATTGGAAGGCTACTTGGCACCTCACTAGAGAGGCCAGGCCAAAGTAGACCCATCTGAGAGGGAGTGGGGTGCCCGTCTGCTCCCCGATTCATAGCCCTGGGAGGTTTCTCAGGGATTGGGACTTCCCATGGCTCCACACAATGCAAATCAGACCTCTCACTTCCCAGTCAAGAAACCCAAGGCCAGGGCAGCTCAGTTAGGTGAGGTGTCTGTCAAAGCTTGAGAGAGCCCCCGTCAAGCCTGCGCTGGCCCAGCCCCACCTCTCTGCAGCATTCACTCCCATGTTTATGGACACACGCGCCCCCTCCCCACCCCAGGTGAACTGGCTTTTCTGAAAATGATGGGCCATTTCCACGCAGCCAAAGGCCTACAGCTCAAGCCAGCCTCTGGCTGCCCAGGCCCCTTCTGCTCCACCACTGCCCACATGCAGGACCCAGGGCAGGTGCCTCGGCCAGGAGAGGGACCGGCTGCACTTGCAGCAAGGGCAAAGCCCAGACGAGGGCTTGTGGCACCCCCACCACCTTCCCAGGCTTCCCAAGGACCAGGAAGAGCTGGCCCCCAGACAACGGGCCTAGGGAGGAGAAGCATGGGGTCAGCTCAGCCAGCCGCTCCTACCGTTCCTTTCTCGAACTTGTTGGTGCGGTTCTCCGACTTGCCAAGGTAGCGCTCCCCGGTGTCCCCCAGGTCTCCGTAGATGGTGATGTAGACCCTGGCATCCGTCCCTGCCCCGGGAATGTTCCCTGTGAAGATCTGCACCGAGTACAGCACAACTGGGCAGGCAGGTGGACAGACGGACGAGGAAAAGAAAGGAAGACAGCACATTAGTTTGGGCCCAGTGGTTGGAGGGTGGTGTGAAGCTCAGGTCCCAGTTAACACCTCCCCTCATTCGATCTGTTACGCACACCTGGCTGCAATGCACGGGGGTCCTCCAGCAGGAGTTTTGCCCATCTGGGCTGGATACAGAAACTCAAAATATGGAGGCTTTCCTGACCCCTCCTCCCACTATCCACCTATATAGCATGTAGGGAGAAAGGTCCGGGAACGCCCTGGAAGGTGACCACATTGTGGTCACTCAATCCACCTGCCATGACACTCTAACCATATACAAGGGGGGACTTCGAAAAGTTCACGGAAAATGAAATTAAAAGAGATGTTTATTTTAGTGTTAAAAAAAAAAAACCTGTGAAATCCATCCATTTATAACACACCTTTTCCATGACATTTTTGAGGTCACTGCCACCCTTTCCATCTTTGAGGGCCCCTGGGAAGGACTCACTACACACTGGTACAACAAATATTAAAACTGATCAGGGAAAATAAAAACCAACGGTGCCTTGTTTTTGTTTTGCTGCTGTGGGCTCACCAAGGAAGAACAAAGTATCCCCTTTCCCAACTCTTCCCAGCACCCGAGGAGTGGCAAGTCTTGTGCTTTTATGAAGCTAAGAATGCTTGGTCCCCTCTCCGTGCTCTTCCGTCCTAAGAGACTTTGAGTTTCATGCCAAGAAAGAGGGGACTCAGGTGGATTATTGCCGAGGAAAAGAAATGGAATCTAAGATTGGAGGTGAAGGGTGGAGGTGGCCACGTGGAAGGAAGCTTACTCTCCCTCCTCCTGGGAGGCAGAGACCCCCAACCTGTACCTAGAAACCCAACAGGGAGATGGCTGGGGGCATATATGGGGACTTGAAGCGTGAAGGAGGCCTCAAGGGTGGAAGAGGAGGTCCCTTGACAACACCAGGGTTCATGCTGGGGTGTTTCTGGTCATCGCAAGAAATGACACATGTGTGTTGGCTGAGAGTCAGCAGCAGCTTGGCACCATGTGGCAAAGGAGTGCTCACCCTATAGTAGGGGCCAGACCTCTCCCATGAGCCTCAGGATTCTTCCAAGATCCTAGAAAGAGAGGCTCCCTTCCCTGCAGTGCCCGAGATGGACTTTCGCACCAACCCTTGCAAGTGGGCTCAGAAGGTACTGTGAGCTGCTCATGCCCATGGCCATGGCCGTGGCACACACTCGCACCCACATGATGGACCGTGTTTTCTTATTTTCCTTGGACTCTGCAGAATCATTGCCTCCTGCTCGCCTTCTGCCTCTCTGGGTGCTCCCCGAGTAGCTTCATTCGCAGCCTTCTGCCCACCCCTTGGACCAAGGTCTCCCAGTTCCATCTGTGGCCCTCAGCGCTCATCTTGCACACTCTGGGTATGGACCTCTTGAGTTCCTTGAGTCTGTAGTCACCTCCTGTGCTTTTTTTTAATGTTTATTTATTTATTTATTTATTTATTTTTTAAATTTTTGACAGGCAGAGTGGACAGTGAGAGAGAGAGACAGAGAGAAAGGTCTTCCTTTTTGCCGTTGGTTCACCCTCCAATGGCTGCCGTGGTAGGCGCGCTGCGGCCGGCACACCGCGCTGATCCGATGGCAGGAGCCAGGTGCTTCTCCTGGTCTCCCATGGGGTGCAAGGCCCAAGCACTTGGGCCATCCTCCACTGCACTCCCTGGCCACAGCAGAGAGCTGGCCTGGAAGAGGGGCAACCGGGACAGGATCGGTGCCCCGACCGGGACTAGAACCTGGTGTGCCGGCGCCGCAAGGCAGAGGATTAGCCTATTGAGCCGTGGCGCCGGCCTATTTATTTATTATTTTTGACAGGCAGAGTGGACAGTGAGAGAGAGAGAGACAAAGAGAAAGGTCTTTCTTTGCCGTTGGTTCACCCTCCAATGGCTGCCGCTGCCAGCGCGCTGTGGCTGGTACACTGCGCTAATCCGATGGCAGGAGCCAGGTGCTTATCCTGGTCTCCCATGGTGTGCAGGGCCCAAGCACCTGGGCCATCCTCCACTGCACTCCCTGGCCACAGCAGAGAGCTGCCCTGGAAGAGGGGCAACCGGGACAGAATCTGGTGCCCCGACCAGGACTAGAACCCGGTGTGCCGGCGCCGCTAACCTCCTGTGCTTTTGATCCTGGTTCATAGGGGACAGCTCCCCCGGGACTAGTCGCCAAATCACAGAGGCACACATCCAAGCCCAAACTCCACTCTCCCTGTCTTGCAGCCCCACCCGACCCCTACTCTGGAAGCTCCTAGGTGCGCTGTGACAACTGAGGGTTAGGAGCTTGCCCTACCCCACCCCACTCAGCCCAGGGCAGAATCCCATCCACACTTTGTATGCTTAGAAGAGTTGGCATTGCCCAAGCCTGTTGGCCCAACACAGACACGAAGTCACATTAGAGATCCCATCAGGGGCCAGCATTGTGGCTTAGTGGGTAAGGCCACTGCCTGCAGTTCTGGCATCCCATATGGGTGCAGGTTCGAGTCCTGGCTGCTCCTCTTCCGATCCAACTCTCTGCTACGGCCTGGGAAAGCAGTAGGAGATGGCCCAAGTTCTTGGGCCCCTGCACCCACGTGGGAGACCCAGAAGAAGCTCCTGGCTCCTGGCTTTGGATCGGCACAGCTCTGACCGTTGTGCCAGCTGGGGAGTGAACCAGCAAATGAAAGACCTCTCTCTCTCTCTGCCTCTCCTTCTCTCCCTGTGTAATTCTGACTTTCAAATAAATATATAAATCTTTAAAAAAAAAAAAAAAACAGAGATCTTGTCACAGAGTAGAAACAACAGTCAACAGTCCCCCAACCACCTGGGCATGGCTGTGAAACAATCACAGTGGAGTGGACCTGTGGGAACACCTTTCCCAGGAGTCCTTGGCCCAGAGCGGACACTGTCACCGGAGGCTGTGATGCCTGTGGCCTTTCTACTGCCCCCTCCCACCCTGTGGGGGTTACGGAAAGGGACTGAGCTCCTGGCTGCGGGGCAAGGCAGCTCTGCAGTGAATCTAGCTATTTCTGGATCACCTCCCTCCCCGTCCCACCCAGGCACACAGCTCGTCAGCGGAAAGACGTTTTCCTAGAAACATCCCCCAGCTCAGAGGGCCCTGTGGCTTGTGCTGCACACCCAAGAGCCCGACAGTGCCACTGGGGCCCAAGGGAACGATCCCTCTGCCCCAGATTTCACTGCAAGGAAATTCGGGGGAAAGGGATAAGAGAAGGGAACGAGGTGCTATGGAGACCAAACTCCCTCCTATTTCTACGTAAGCGGCAAGTCAGATTACAAGAAAATTAGTGATAGCTGTTTTACTTCTGCTGATTGAAACAAAGAGGGTGTGTGGGGAGGAACAGTTTGTGTTTTGATCATTTTATCAGCGTGGTGGGCAAAAAGATCTGTTCTCTTGGCTTCAGGTGAGAATCTTGGGTTTTACTAGAACCTTGGGTCTCACTCCAATTTTTCCAAGAAGGCAACACAGCAAACCCAAGCTGGATCTCCAGGCTCTGGAAGCTTCTCTGACCACATAGACTGCCCAGTAAAATGCTGATGGTATTCTTCTGTTCATCATCAGTGGTAAAAGCCCCATTATTTTTTTGCAAGTGAATTTTATTTTGAAATTGTTAAGGTTATTCAGAGCTGAACGGCCAGTGAATAACGTGATACTTACACAACAATGGCACTACTGGTCAAAGCACAGGCATGACATGTCCACGTGTGTGTGTGTGCGCCTCCTCTCACCTCTCCACCCCCCCCCCATACAAAGTAGAAAGAGGAGAATGTGTGTGTGTGTGTGTGTGCCTCTTCTCACCTCCCCACTCCTCCACACACACAATGCAGAAAAAGAGGAGAACTGAAGGTTGACGGCTGGGCACTGAGGTACCCACCTGGCAAGCAAAATGCAACAAGCACTCAGTACACTATTCAGAGGTAGGGAGAGAGCCAGGTTCTGGTAGAGGAAGCAGAGTAAGTTGGTGGTTGGGTCTGGGAAAATCCTGCAGAGAAAACCACACCCATAAGGAATGGACAAAGGTCACTGGCCCATACAGAAAACAAAGCCATGACCTTGGACACTCTTGGACACACAACCACTGTGAACAAGTGCACCATAGCTCCGGTTACATATTAAGCAACAATTAATTCATTTCTTACTTGGGATAGCTAGGCCCAGCAAGAGCAGAGCAAAGACACACAGATTGGCAGCCAAATAGGCAAAGCAGGGAGAAAAAAAAGACTGGCATGGATGGCGTATCAGTGTCAGGCCAGGAGGAGACTCAGGCATAAACCTGGGAGTGAGACAGGTAAGACCTTGAGGATGAGCTCTGCCTTTGACTAGCTGGGTGAAGCTGGGCAGGGTGTGGAACCTTTGTCAGCCTCAGTTGCCTTGTTAGCAGAATGGACATAACAACAGACCCTCCTCTGAGAAAAGGCCATGATCTGGAGCTGCTGCTGGTGGCAAGGGAGACCCGTCCCCCCCTCACTTACTGTCCAGAGGCTCCTCCACTTCCTTGTAGACTTGCCTTAAGGACCCATCTTTCATGTATTTCTCAGTGAAGATGTCGTAAGGGACCAGTTCGCGAATGGTCTTCTTGTCGTCTTCGGAGGTGGCAAGCCATCGGTCACATGGGAAAGTCAAGGTCTCTGTACCCTGGGGTGAGGAGGAAAGGTGACAGCCCACACTGTGGCAGCTGCTAGCCTTAGTGCTGCATCGTGGGGCCCCACTGACAATACAGAAGCCACAGGGGAGGCCCTATGGCCCGGCCCCAATTGCAGCAAAGCCTGTTGAAAGATGCCCACAACCACATCAGAGGTTGGCTCTTGAAAGCTGCGGTTCCGAGGGTCATTTAAAAATAGGTATCTGAACCCCATTCTGGAGGCACAGGTTCCATGGGTAAGGAGAGAAGGCTCTGTGCTTTGAAACTGCTCTCCACCATTCACACCCACGCTCATCATTGAGCGCTGGCTCCCTGATTTAGAATGGTGTGGCTTCAGAATGTCTTGCAAGTTGTTTGGGTGGACTTTCTTCTGTGATTTGAGCTGCTCAAGTAGCAAGACAGGCAAGCTGGCCACTCACCAACAGCAGAGCACAGACACGGCTGCCCAGACCCCCCTCCTGGACCACTAAGGTTCTAGAAGAGTCTGCCTTGGGCCTGTGTTAGTCCTGCACTGAGAGAACTGGGTGCTCATAGCTCAGCAAAGCTGAAGTCGTCCGTGAGGGACCCGCCTGAGTCTCTGACACAGGGCAAAGCAGCAGCCGGGCCGACCAAACACTCACGTCTTTATCGGGGAGGAGCCGGCGGATGTCCACGTGGGAGCAGTGCCACCCAGGATTCATGCCTGTATTATCATGGCCAATCCGAATCTTCTCGATGATTTCTCCCACATCTTCTAACTTTGGAAAGGAGAAGAGGCACCCGATGTTGGCCAGAGGGTCCGGGTGAGCCCCACCGCAACCCCTTGAACTTCGAGGGCCACTTTCTCCCAGCATGTCTCTAGGGCCAGCCAGGCCAGTCTCCACTCGCCACTGCACATTCCACGCTCATGCCTCACTTCCCTGCTCCTCCTTAAAACCAGAAGACGAGCTTGGTTCCTGCCTTCACAGGCTGACCCTATTCAAGTCTCCTGGTTCCCAGGAGTGCCTCTCTTTCCAGCCACTCCTTTTCAAGATTGATTGATTGATTGATTGATTGATTTGAAAGAGCTACACAGAGAGAGGACGAGAGGCAGAGAGAGAGAGAGAGGTCTTCCATCTGCTGGCTCACTCCCCAACTGACCGCAATGGCCAGAGCTGGTTCATTCGCCAAATGGCCACAACAGCGGGGCTGGGACAGGCCAAAGTCAGAAGCCAGGAACTCTATCCAGGTGTCCTTTGTGGGTGGCAGTGGCCCAAGCACCTGAGCCACCTTCTTCTGCCTTTCCAGGGACATCAGCAGGAAGCTGGATCAGAGGGGCCGGTGCCGTGGCTCACTTGGTTAATCCTCCGCCTGTGGTGCTGGCATCCCATATGGGCGGGGTTCTGGTCCCTGATGCTCCTCTTCCAGTCCAGGTCTCTGCTGTGGCCCGGGAAGGCAGTGGAGGATGGCCCAAGTGCTTGGGCCCTGCACCCACATGGGAGACCAGGAGGAAGCACCTGGCTCCTGGCTTCGGATTGGCGCAGCGCACTGGCTGTAGGCCATTTGGGGGGTGAACCAATGGAAGGAAGACCTTTCTCTCTGTCTCTCTCACTGTTTAACTCTGCCTGTCAAATACAAAAAAAAAAGTAGAGCAGCTGAGACTCAGATATGGGATGCTGGTGTTGCAGGTGGCAGCTTAATCTGCTGTACCACAGCACTGGCCCCTGGTGCTGAATCTTTACAGTGGAGTATATGGAAGTCCCATTTGGTGGGAAAGTGAGCCCCTGGACTGTGAATTGGGAGCTGCAATCTCATCTCCTTCCTGCAGGAGCCTGGTGGTAGGGGTACAGTCAGGGTCTATGGGTCTCCTGACCCCTTGGGAGCCCTGTAAGGAGGCAAGGTGTCCACTCAGCTCGGCACACACCAGTCAGTTCCTTGCCCAAGCTGCTCTCTATCACTCAGCAGCCCTCGCTCAAGCGCCCCAGGAGCCCCCTCCCAGGTCTCATGTGTCACAATGCAAAATGATGCTGGATATAGCGATCTATACCCTGTCTTGTTCCCCAGAGAATCTGAGCTGGTAACAGCATAAGAAATGGATGAGGAAGTCAGGGCAAAGGGAAAAGAAGTGGCAAGGAAACACCATGATACCTGATGCCCTGGCTCATGTTCGGTCCATGGAGTTCGTACCCTGAAGTTTGGGATGCCAGCTAGGGGCATGGGGGCTGGTGTCTACAGACTTGAGTTTCCCGGCAGCTCCTCTAAGGAACTGGCTCCATCAAGCTCTCTGTGGCCACAAAGAGGTGGCAGAGTCAGCTCCGGTGTGAATGAAGAGATCTTGAGCAGTGAATGGCGTGTGACTGAGTCATTCACCAAAGTCGAAGCTTCCATGACGACAGACACAAGGAACCTTTGAATGAACTGGGGCAGCCTCCAACCACTGGTTGCCTCCCTCCCCACCTGTATTCTTCTCAGTTCCAGCCCTGGCTCTGCCACCACTCCCTGTGATACCAGAAAGGTACTGGCCCCTGGGCTCATGTATAAATGGGGGAGATTAGGATATTCCTCAGCTGAAGGCAGGGGCATAGACAGGATCACCCCTTAAGGTCACTTTTAGATCTAACATCATGGACATGGTTCTTTTTGTCAACTGTTCTCTAGTTCTTAGCAACTGGGTGGGTGCCACACTGCCGCTGCCTCGGTGAGTTAACAAGGCTGCTACAGCCACAGTTACCCTGCAGCACTACCCAGCCTCCCCCGCCCCACATCAGAGACATGGGAGCCCATGTCCATAATGGCCCTTTGAGGGTCCTGCAAGCCCCCAAGGGCTCTGAATCATTAAACAGAGATTTGTGATCTGAGGTTGACTTTGGTATCCCAAGACACTCCCAACAAGGCTGTGTTCTTCCACATACAGGGCAGCACAGGTGCATGCATGCCAGGCGTGGCCTGCAGGAGCTTCAGCTGAGGCCTGGCTGCCTGGCAGGGTCAGGGATCGAGCCCCTGCCTCTCCCTCTCCTCCTTCCCTGGCCGATCTCTTCAAGGGTCCGGATGCCTGAGCCTCTGGCTGCAAGGACACTAATGAAATCACACATTGGCACGCCCAGGTGGCCACCTCAGCCCTGAGCCCATAAGGTATTGAGGGACCATGGGTCACATATGGCAGGCCTCAGGGACAGGCTCAGAGGGTGTCAGAAGGGACCCTGGAGTTCTGGGAGATCCCTGTGCTGCTGTTTTATAGCACGTTGAGCAAGTTACTTAGTTGTCCCAGGCTCTGCTTCCTCATCTGTAGATGGGCTGATTACACGACCCCATCTTGGTAACATTATGTGGTTTGATGAGTCGGTTCATAACAAGTGCTTAGGGCAGGGCTGGCACATGGGACATGCTCAACAATTCATAGCTTTTACTGTTCTTTTCCTGGCCAACCTCTCTGTCTTGGGATGGGGCCAGAGACAGGAAGAAGCCTGCTCATGAGTTAGTGGCTGAGCCAGAGACAGAACCAAGAGTTAGGGACTCATAACCCAATGCTCTACCTCTCACATGAAGACAGATCAGAAAACAGAAGTGATGAGACGGGGACACGAGCAGGCAGGGAGACAGAGGCCAGCTCCCTACCTACCCCCAAGCTCTTCTACTTCCTTCAATACCCACATATATTTGAGAAGAAAAAAAAATAGCAACAAATTACTGGCAAGCCACAGCTGCCTACTAGAGGGAGTTCATTGAGAACGCTCCCCGGAAGTCACGCTGAGGTGTAATCACAGCCCTGCCACGGGCCTGGCATGCTGCGTGACTCACCGACATCTTGGGGTGATGAGATGCTAGCTTCATGTGAACGATGAATCACCCTTGAATCTTCCTTGCTGGAAGACTCAACACAAGTGACAGAGCTTCCCACAAAAGCTGGCAGCTTCCAGAGGGTGCAGAGGGAGGAGGGTCCCTGGGGACGCAGGCTTATGAAGGAAGGAGGAGCTGTTCTGGACCCTCTATCCCACCAGAAAATAAGGGGCACCTCTCCAAAGGCCCCCCTGACCTGGCAAGGCCAGGCTACTCAAGGCTCCTGGTTCTCCTCCTCTGAGGTCTCCTGCATGTCCCTTTAAGCCCTGCTTCCACCCTGTCCTCTCTCCACTCACTTCAGGCTCCTCCTGTGCCCTCTGGCTGAAGCCCAAAGCCCACCTGTGCGTATTTCTACCTTTGGGCCAATGGCCTTGCTGTTCCCCTTGCTAGGAACACCTTTCCTCCTTGCCCTGCTCATGCCCACTCTCAGGTCCAGGTCAAAGCTGTCTTAGAGAGAACATCCTCCCTGCTCTAGGCACCTGTAGCAAGTTCAGTCACTGCAGTATATCCATCTACTGTGACGTTGACCCATCTCAGTGTTCCTGCACTGTAGTGGCTAACTAGGGCAGGACTAGCCACTGCAGCAACAACCCAGTACAGCACTGGTCTCCTGAGTGGCTGCTGGATGCAGGATTAATCTACTATAGTGGCTAACTAGGGCAGTGCAAGCCACTGCAATGGTTAACTAAAGCTGTAGTCCACTGCAGTTTCTAACTCATGCAGTGCTAGTCTACTAGTGGTTAACTAGTCAGTCACCAGTGCTTGTCTACTGCAATGGCTAACTAGGGTTGTGCTAAGCCAATGCAGTGCCTAATCAGGGCTGTGCTAGCCCACTGCAGTGCTAACCAGGGCTGTGCCGGCCCACTGCAGTGCTAACCAGGGCTGTGCTAGTCCACTACAGTGCCTAACTAGGGTTGTGCTAGCCCACTGCAGTGCTAACCAGGGCTGTGCTAGCCCACTGCAGTGCCTAACTAGGGTTGTGCTAGCCCACTGCAGTGCTAAACAGTGCTGTGCTAGCCCACTGCAGTGCTAACCAGGGCTGTGATAGCCCACTGCAGGGGCTAACCAGGGCTGTGCTAGCCCACTGCAGTGCTAACCAGGAATGTGCTAGCCCACTGCAGTGCCTAACCAGGGCTGTGCTAGCCCACTGCAGTGCTAACCAGGACTGTGCTAGCCCACTGCAGTGGCTAACCAGGCCTGTGCTAGCCCACTGCAGGGCCTAATCAGTGCAGTGTTGGCTGACTACTGCTCAGAGCACGTATTACAGGGTCAGTCTTTCTGGGTTTCAATCTGACCTCTACTACATTCTACCCATGCATTCTAGGTTAAGGTACTAATTTCTCTATGCCTTAGCTTCCCCCTCTTTGCACAGGGCTCCTAACAGAGCAGGGTTGATGGAAGGTTAAGTGAGCAAATACAGATAAATCCCTGGGACAGTGCCTTCTGACCCACAGGGTCGGTTATGTTGTTGATCACCAGACTCTCACATCAGCCTGGTGCGGAGGCCTGGGGTCCCCAGCTAGATAGCAAGCCCCTTATAGGCAGAGGCTGGACCCTCTCCTTCCCTTGTGTCTCCTGCCCAGCCTAGCACACATCTGGGTGCACAGGGCAGGCACAATGAGTGTGCACAGAACTGAGTTGTATAGGACATCAAGCTACCATGAATTCCATCCATACTAAACAGCAAACAGCAAAATCCCCATTGCCCAGACCTGACGCAGTCACGGGCCATCCAGGCTGTTCTCCTATACCAGATAGTTTGGTCATGGCTTGAGCGCTGAGCAGGAGGCCCTATCCCCACATAATCACTGGGGGTGAGGTCCCCAGCTGCCCCAGCACCAGGCAGTCTGAAAGCCGTGCTCAACTCGTGGACTGTGTCTGCTGTTGGAAGCCCTCGTGCCCTGTTGTTGTCAGGCCTCTAGCTCCGCCAGGCCCTGCGCACTCATCACCGCCTTTGCTCCTCACCAGGCAAGCGTCACCAGCCTCTTGTGGGTTAGATGTCTCGGGGCTAGAGAGGTTGGATGAGCTGCCCATCTTTCATCAAGAGCAGCCCATCCAGGCGAAGGGTGCGTGTCCTGCCCTCGGTTCAGGCACCCATCGCTATCTCGGGCAGCCCGCTGAGCCCCGGTACCTCCACGATGAAGCGGGAGGCGGACTTCCTCTCAAAGAACAGCTTCTGCTCCCTCTTGTTGGTGCACAGGAACTTCTGCTGGGTGCACACAGCGTCACAGCCATAGATGACGATGAAGATGTTGGCGTCTGTGCCGGCAGCGAAGACATCACTGGTGTACAGCGTGATCTCGTAGGGGACAACTGGGGGTGGCGGCCAGAGAAGAATCACAGTGAGGTCAGCTTCTTCTTCACCAGGACCACCCGCCTGGGCCTTTTCACTGGAGAACTGCTGTCCAGAGACCTGGACCTTCATGTGGTTGCCTGGCAACCATGGTGGAGGGGGGCTGACATGTCCAGGGGCCATGGGAAGCCCCTGTCCCCTCAGAGGGTCTCTGAGCCTTGCACACCACAGAGCTAGTGCAGCATACCAGTTGAAAGCGCAGACTTTCAAATTCAACAAGCCTCACCTCAAATCCCAGCTCTAAGCTGAGTCTCAAAGAGACCTAGGCAAGGTACAGGTGTGCCTCAGTTTCCATTATCTGTAAAGCACCCTCAACATGCTGCTTAGCTGAAGACACCCCAGGGACACTCGCCAATCAGGGGAGCGTGTCCACGGCGGTGAGAATTCTTTCTCTTCTCTCTCCATCCTCCGCTGTCAGTCCCTCACTTGCTCCAGTGCCCCCTCCATCCCCACCACGTCTCACCTGGCCCCTCATTCAGGTTCCCTCACTTTACAGAAGTCTATGGGGAAGGGGACAGCACAGGTGAGGGATGCCCCATGTGGACTCAGTCCCAGCAGGAGCACTATGTGTCCCAGGGAGCTTCCTGGAGGATGGCCACCAACATGAGCAGCGAGCAACATCTCTCTGGGCATGGGATACAAATCCTTTGCTTCAGAAACCCTTGGGGTGCTTGTTAAAGATTCCCAGCTCCTGCTCAGAGCCTCTGGGGTGGGCCTACCTCACACTTCACATTCAAGTTCAAGATCATAGTTGAAAACAACATAACACCAACTTTGAGGTTCACTAGCAGACTATGAGATAAGTTCAGTGTGTGGGCACCAGATTCCAGAAAAATCGATAGAATTGGATAGAATCAAAGAGAAAATATCACTGGACCTCACACACAATGAGGTCAATTTTCTTGTGACATTTGCTGTATGTGTAGACAAACGTATATACTCCCTTCTGGGTCACAGTGAAGGAAAAAGTTAAAAACCCAGAGAAATTGTTTAAGTGTAAATCTACATTTTGTCGTGATCCTGACCCCTGGAAGGAGTCACTTGAGAAATTTCCTTCTTCCCAGTGACGAGGAACTGGCCTTTCGTTTGTTATCAGGGACGCTGTGCTGTAGGGCTACAGTCGTGATGCCTGGTAGTAACAGGTACCACTTAGCGAGCACTGGCTACATGCTGCACTCTGTACTAAGCACTCTACAGTACTGATCTCCTTTAATCCTCAGTGACTCAATAGACTATTGTACCCATTTTGCAGAGGAGAAAGGCAAGGCTCAGTGAGCTGCAGTAACTTTCCCAAGGTCATACAGTAGAACTCAAACTTGAACCCAGGTTTATCTGACCTCAAATCCTATGTTATCAACCTCTAGGAGTGAACTGGAGGCGAGTACTGCTCCCCACCCACAAGCCTCTGAGAGGGGTGGTCCTGAGAATGACCACCAGCCCCCCCAAGATCTGAAAAGACTCTTACTCAGTGTTGAAGAGAGACACAGACCCAACCCAGTCAGGCCCTCATGCAAGGACAGAGGCACCCTCTCTGCAGTGGCCTGTCCCTTCCTCCGAGAGCTCATTGGCTTCTTCCCCGCTTAAGGTTAGGGAGACCTTGAGCAAAAAACCCTACGACAGGATTTGGGCTGTCCTGAGACCAGCCAGAAGCAGGAGAAGCCCTGAAAACTTCTGAGTGGGAACAGCCCGTCCTGTGGCCCTCACTGCCCCAAGCCTTGGCTCCTGGTTTCTAGTTCTGCCTCTGCCACTGGGTAGCTGTGGGTCCTTGGGCAGAGAGCTACCTTTCTCTGGGCCTTGGTTTCCACACCTACAAAATGAAGGGACCTCTGGTTTTCCATTTGTTTAACCATGTTGGAATCCTTATAAACACTTTTATCAAAAGCTGTTCAGAGGGGCCGGCACTGTGGCGCAGCAGTTTAACCCTGGCCTGAAGTGCCAGCATCCCATTATGAGCACTGGTTCTAGTCCCGGCTGCTCCACTTCTGATCTAGCTCTCTGCTATGGCCTGGGAAAGCAGTAGAAGGTGGCCCAAGTTCTAGGGCCCCTGCACCCACGTGGGAGACCTGGAAGAAGCTCCTGGCTCCTGGCTTCAGATCAGCAAAGCTCCGGCCATTGCAGCCAATTGTGGAGTGAACCAACAGATGGAAGACCTTTCTCTCTCTCTCTCTCTCTCTCTCTCTCTCTCTCTCTTTCTCTCCTCTCTCTGTATAACTATTTCAAATAAATAAATAAATCTCTAAAAAACTGTTCAGAAAGAGAAGAGCTGTTAAGACGCCATTTGGGACAGCTGAGTCCCATATCTGAGGGCTGGGTTCAAGTCTTGGCTGTGCTTCTGATTCCAGCTTCCTGCTAATGTGCACCTGGGCGGCAGCAAGTGATAGTCCAAGTACTTGGGTCCCTGCCACCCATGTGAGAGACCTGGATTGAGTACCTGCCTCCTAGCTTGGCCTGGCCCAACCCTTCGGGAAGTGAACCAGCAGATGGGAATCTCTATCCGTGTCTCCTTCTGCCTTTCAAATATATACATATTTGATTACTAAAACAGAGGATCTGCTCTGGAAGTCACAGTGCAGGGCTGCCCCACCCCCTTCAGCCTACCAGCTGCCCTGAGACACCACCGCTGCCCACCATGGTTCTTTGGAGAATAGGCAGAAGCCCACAGTGCCAGCCAGCTGGCACGATTCTCACCTTCAGAGCCGCCATGCACTGTGCCCTGTGCTGTGCCCGCCTGCTGCCTCCCCCAGGCCTACTGTCAGTTCAGACTGTCCTGGCAGCCCTTCCCAGTTGCTCACGTCCTGCACCGTGGCACACTCCCACTGGTCCCTGAGCGGCCCCCTTGGTTCCTTCACTGTGGTTTCACATGCCCTGGGCAGGCTCAACGAGCTGCTGAATTGAGGCTCCAGGGTTTTTTCTGGGTCCCTGACAAGGTGGCTGGGCTCTGTCTCTGCCATCCCGGGACTGAAGCTACCTGGCTTTGAACCTCTGGGACCACCACCACCAGGGAAGCAGGTCCCCAGCGGCAGACCCTCCTCCTCCTCTCGCTGCTCCCACCTTGGGAGGGCGCAGTCCAGTCCATTCTGAACACTTTGTTTTCGAATGGGCATCTGATTCAGAGGGCGAAGGGGTTGGTTTTATAGCAGGCAGGGACTGGATACACTCAGCCTCTGTATCCATGGGATCCACGTTTGTGGATTCAACCAATTGTGGATCAGAAATACTTGGCAAAAAGTTGCCTCTGAACTGAACTTGGACAGGCTGTTTTTCTCATCCCTATTCCCTGAACAACACAGTGTAACCGCTATCTACACACCATGCACATGGCACTCGATATTGTAAATGACCTAGAGATGATTCACAGCAGACAGAAGGACGTGCATGTGTCGTATGCCAGAACCACACCTTTTTCTATAAGGTTTGGGTATCCATGGAGGACGCTGGGGCCGATCCCCAAGGACACCAAGGGGTGACTGTATCCATCTCACACCATGCACGCTCTTAGGCTCTGCGAGGTGAGTACAGAGCAAGGCCTGTTCAAACGCACGAGGAGAGACACAGTCACATCTGTCCTCCAGGGTTCCACTCAGTTCTGCCACCAGCCCCGGGAGCATCTATCAGATCAGAGAGCACTCTGGATAGCAGGTGGCTCCTGGGGACAGAGTCTGGATGCAGGGTTTGCCTGGTACATGTGTGGCCAGGGATTTAGTTAGAGGGAAATGTCACTTTATTTCAGGCCATGGCCAAGAAAATATTTTTGATGTTCTGCTCATTTCCAGTTTAATTGCTTTAGGCTAAAAAAAAAAAAAAGAGTTCATCACTGATTCCAGCCATTTCATTTACATATGAGTCACTTGTTGAGGGGGGATCTTTTGGTACAGTTCATTATTAGAACAAATTACATGCTCTGAGCTTGGTTCGGATTTCACCAAATTCAGACAGATTCTTATGGCCTGGTTGACTTTCACATATGTAAACATTTAATCATGATTTTTGATGACAGTGAAAGCAGAGTCAACATATCACCACAGGACTCCCCTTCCTCTTTTCCTGTGGCCAGGAAGCACCGTGACCCTCTCTCTAGGTCTTCAGCCTCCTCCCAAATCTGGAGAAAAAGCTTACAGTGGTGATTTGTGCCAGGGATTGGTGCTGGGGTGGCTCAGCACCCCTCAGGCCTGTGTCTATTCTCTGGGCTCTTCTACCCACTCTGCATCTACTACTTCTGCTTTGCAGGCGTGGAAACTGAGGCAAGAAAGGTGAGGCTCTCCATGTGTTGTCACCAGCTTGTTTGGGATGGGGTTTGGAATAAACCCCATAGTTTACTTTGTCAGGTCTAGGGCTCTGCCCTCTGCCCCACAGAGCTCAGAAAATTTGGGAAAGAAACAAGAAACCCAAATCTCCCAGGTGAGGCTGGCCTGGAGTTGACACTGGAGGAGGAATTGGGGTTGACTCAGGTCAGCTGGGGATGGAGTCCCGGAGGAGGCCATGGTTCTTACATGGTGTGTACAGCCTGGTCTGAAGCTCCGCATGGAAGAGGTCCCTGACGATGGCGCCATCGTCTTCATTCTTGGCCAGCCAGCGGCCGCAGGGAAATGTCATACACTTTCCAAGAGATGGGGCATCCACCTCCACCCAGTCTACAAACCAGCCGGGAGCTTTGCCTGGAAAGAGAGATGAGACAGAAACTCCGTCAAGGACTTGTGCAGAGATGGTTCCTTTCCTAAGTGGTACCTAGGGCTCCACCACCTGTGTGTCATCCCTTCTGCTGAGAACATTGCTAAGGGGACTCCTGTTAAAATGTGCAGTCAGCTGAGGCTGGGTCGCTCCAGGCTGCTGTCAGTGACATTAGCAAGAGGGAAGGGGGTGGCAGGAGGAGTTTGAGGCCAGGGGAGCAAGGGTGCTGTCCAAGGTGGAAGGAGCTTGGGACTCAATGGCAGGAAGGGCACTCAGCTCCCTGGCTCAGCCTGTGGTAGATGGAGGGAAGGGCACTGAGCGGAGGGATGATGGTCTTCCCAGGCGAGGTGAGTGCTCATGTTTAACGAAGGAAATGGAAGCAGACAGGGAGCCCTGTGCCTCCAGTCCTCGCGCACCCTCCAACTTCTACAGCCCCAGGTGCTGGGACAAGAGTCTCCTCGTTAGACTTAGTGATCTGAGGACAATTTTCGGATAAAGAGTTCTATGTAAGCAAACATTTGTGCCACTGCAGAGCCCGTGGGCTCCTTGCAGGGCTGGCTAGATCAGCACTTCTCTCCAAGTGGGGTCCCTGGACCAGCAGCCTCAGGACCACCCAGCAGCTTGTGAGAAATGTGCATTCTCTGGTTCACTCCAGACCTAGTACATCAAAGACTCTGGAGGCAGAGCCCAGAATCTGTGTTTTAATTAATAACCCAAGGCAGTGCTGATGCACAGTCGAGTTAGGGAACCACTGAGCACAGGTTTACAAATCCAGCTGCACGTTACAATTACTGTGGTTTGGGGTGAGTGAAGGCTTTAGAAACCACACATGTCCGGGTCCCACTCCAGTTAGGCCAGAATCTCTGTGTGCTGCAGACTGAAGAAGCTGTCACAACAGAAGGCAGACAGCACCCAAACCTCCCAGCTCTTCCTCCAAGGCCCACAGGGACCTGTCCATGGTCCTTAGTGGTCTAGCAGGGAACAGAGGGTGAGGGAAACCAGACCTGTATTGTCATGGCCGATCCTGACCTTCCACAGGTCTCCCAGATCCAGCGTCTCTACCGTGAAGATTTCAATGCTGTCTCTCTCAAACTTGTTGCTGTTGGTCTTGGAGGACTTCAGGAGGGTGACTCCTGCCAATCAGATGACCCCAACATGACTGGAGGGGCCGGGATTTTTCAAACCTCATCTGACCCACCCCTTTTAGTCATTCCCCACAATGAGAAAATTTCTGAGCTTCCATCAACTTTAGACTGTTTATGGGGCTGGCATGTGGCACAGTGGGTGAAGCTGCCACCTCAGATGCCAGCATCCCATATAAACACCAATGAGTCCCAGCTGCTCTACTTCTGATCCAGTTCCTTGCCAATGTGCCTGGGAAAGCAGAAGCAGATATCCTGAGTGTTTGGGCCCCCTAAGATCTGTGTGGGAGAACCAGATGGAGTTCCAGGCTCCTGGCTTCAGCCTGGTTCAGCCCTGACTGTTGCAGCCATTTAGGGGTGAACCAGTGGATGGTTCTCTTTCTCTTTTTCTGTCTCTCCTTTTCTGTAACTCTTTCAAATAAATAAATGTAAAAATAAGACTGCAATCACCATCCCAGGGGCACCTGTGTGTTTAGGTGTGTGTGTGTGTGTGTGTGTCTTTTCATTGAGCTCCATGACAACCTGTTGAGATATGCATTTTTGCTTCCAGATTATATCTAAAGAAAGACCTTTGGGAAGACGATCTGGGTGAAAGTGGTAGGGCCCTAAGCCTATGTCTGCTCCCCTCCTTGGCCCCTCATAATTCTTCACATGGGGAGGGATCCAGTCATAACATCTTCCCTAAGTCACTGTGGAAACAGGGGCCCCCTGAGCTGATGGGACCTGTGGGCACTCTCTGGAGACCCCTCTTTGGATGGCAGAAGGAGCGATGGCTTCAATGTCTCTTACCAGGCAACCCACATTACCGGTAATGTGTCCTGGGACTGTGGCTGTGGGGTGCATCTGAAATCAGATGGTCTCCAACCGCTGCCACCCACTCCTGCCTGAGCTTGCACTCCATTCCCTCTAAGACCCTCGACCCCTTTATGTCCCAGCTCTAGACCCATTGAATAGAGGACACCTGGCATTCACAGAATCACTGCAGACTAAGTGCCCAGAGAGACAGACCTTGGTCCAATGCCTGGCTCTACCACTTACCATCTGGGTGGCTTTGGGCAAATTATTTAATGCTTCTGATACCCGGTTTCCTAAAATGTCAAAAAAATTTTTAAAAGATGGTCTTGGTGCTGTCCCTATGGAGTTGTGAGGTCTTTGTGACACAATGCTTGCTGAGTGCTCAAGAATGTGTCCAACTCAGGAAGCAGGAGCAGCTGGTAGGCCCACCACTATCTTTGACCAGGGGTCAGGACCCACATCACAGACATTTTTAAGTGATGACCCAATTCTTTAATTAGACATTATCCTCTTTATCAAACCTACTCGACAATTAATGCTTATCAAATGCCACTGTGTCCCAAATATTTCACACGTTCAATCTCATTAAACTCACAACTCTGCGAGGCACATACTAGTTTTATCCTCATTTTCCAATTGGAAGAAGCCCAACGTCACACAGCTAATAAATGGTGGAGTGGAACTGGAACTCATCAGTGTAGCTACAGAGTCCGTGCTCCATACCAGCACCCTGGTCAGCGGTCAGGCTCACTCAGTCTTCAGCAGTGCCCAGCACAGAGCTCTGGGCCCACAGTGGGATGACTACTTGAAGGACTGGCTCTTCTCTACAGAGTGATCCATCAGGCGGCATGAGTGCATGGCTGATTCCAACACCAAGAGCCACCTTCTCCACATACCTGCGCAGGGCTCCAGAATCACCTGGAAGATTCCTTGAACATCCCCCACACAGTACTACAGAACCCACTGGCTACATCTCATTGGAGATTGGGAAGACACATGTTTTCCCAGGTTGCTATGGTTGGGGGGAGCTGGAGTCAGGGCTGTCTCTGCCATTAGAACAGAAGGAGGAATCGGGCACAGAGGAGAGGAATTTTGTGTAGGAAAAAAAGGAACTGCCTTTGTCTGATGGCGCTGGCGGCCTGAGGCCCACCAGGAGACAGAGGCATGGCCCTGGTTTCCTTGGAGACCTCCACTGAGGCTTGGTCTCCCTGGGGAGGAGTGTGGGGTGAACCCTGGTCTGGCATTACTCTCTTACCAGTGTCATCTTGTGTGCCGAAGAGTGTGATGAAGACATTGGCGTCTGTGCCTGCGTTCTTCTTGTCCCCAGTCTTTACGGTCACTGAGAATGTGGTAGACTTATCTGCCAGGAGACAGCAGAGAGTGATAGTATGTCCCCCCACCTTCTCCAGGGGCCCCTCTGGCTCACCCCTGCCCTTCCATCCTAAGACCTGTGAGCCCTGTGATTAGTGATGAGTTCATGTCTCAGTCTCTTCTGCAAATTGCCTTCCTGACCTCACGTGCTGCTCTGCCAAGTGGAGAGATGATGCCCCTGCCTCTGGCTCACGTGGGGAGCTCTCAAGCAACAGAGAAGATAGGATGGTTAGGGGTGACTTGGGGGTGACTTCCAGGGTCAAAGGCTCACGTGCCAGGAGCCCCAGCCAGACTCCTCCAGGCTGGGAGGAGTTTTAGGGATGTTTACGACACTTGAAGGCTCCTGTTCACTCTTTCCTTTGGCAAAAATGCTTTGAAAGTCCCTAATGTGTCTGGAAGGGAGGGCACGATGAGTAAGAACTGACTATGCAGATGGGCATTTGGCACAATGGTTAAGTTGATGCTTGGGACATCCACTTTCCGTATGGAAGTGCCTGGGTTCAAATCCCAGCTACTCAGCTTCTACTCCCACTTCCTGCTAACACAAACGCTGGGATGCAACAGGTGATGGCGCACAGATTCGAGTCTCTGCCATCCATGTAGGAGACCTGGACTACATTCCAGGCTTCTGATTTTGGGTTGTCCCAGTCCTGGCTGTTGTGGGCACTTGAGGAGTGAACCAGTGGATGGACGATCTCTGTCTGTCTCTTCTCCCTTTGAATAATAAGAAGAAGAACTGGCTGCTATTCTATTTCATTCCATTGCATTCCTGACAATACTTCCATCCTGTCACGTACTTTATATCCAGTCTTATTCTGGACACATGGGAATATCTACACCCCACCCCAAACCATTCTTGCCCTGGAGGTATGAGAGGAAGGACAGATAGATAGACAGACAGAGGAGGAGGTGCCCAGAACCCATAGGGGAGGGAGGAGATGGAGACATGCGGTGAAGGTGAGGGTGAGGTCAAGGCGGGGGTAGGGGAGGACAGAACCTTTCTGTTCCAGGGCCAGGTTGTCAAGGGGGTTGCTGTTGCCGGCCCCACCCTCCTCATCCTCGCTGGGTAGCACATAGGACTCATCCACTGGCAGCAGCTCCCTGGACAGCTGCCCATCGTCCTCCTCCACCGCCAGCCAGCGTTGGCATGGGAAGTAGT
The DNA here is from genome assembly GCF_033115175.1 of Lepus europaeus. NCBI lineage: Eukaryota > Metazoa > Chordata > Mammalia > Lagomorpha > Leporidae > Lepus > Lepus europaeus. The sequence continues at coordinate 95,060,492 of NC_084835.1, forward strand.
ACCTGTGGGGTCAGGGGAGAGAAGCCAGAAATGTCCTCTTAGGAAGGTCTCCGGCAGGGGCAGTCCTGCGAAGGAAATGAGAGGCCCCTCTTGGGAACCCTAGCTCCCCCTGCTGGCTCCCTGAGGCATTGCCCTCCTATCCTACCCAGCCTGGGAAGTACCTATGAGTTTCTTTTCTTTTCTTTTCTTTTCTTTTTTCTTTTTCTTTTTCTTTTTCTTTTTCTTTTTCCTTTTTTTTGGGTGAGTAACAAAAATGTTTATGAAATGGCTCTTACACAAAGTCTCAGGCCTGGGAGGCATGAACAGACTCTATGGCCCCTCTTGTTTTGTATTGGGACCTTTGGCAAGGATAGGGGGCCATGATGATGAGCAGATCCAAGCAGAGGCAGCACAGGCTGGAAGAACCTATGAGTCTCTTTACTCAGGGGGACATGGTCTCCAGACACCCCTCCCCCCACTGAAAAGGGCTGTGTAGCATGCCTGGAGCTTAGGAGACACTCCGTCAGGGGTATGCTGGATGGAAGGATCTAGAAAGAGAGGGCCTGACAGGGCCTACTCCAATCCTTTCTAGAATTAACCATTAGCTAGAGCTACTTTAGCAGTGTTGCACATAGTAGGTGTTCAATACATGAGTGCTTAATTAATGGATTTTAATGAATGACTCAATCATGCTTTCAGAAGATAGCAAGAGTGTGGTGAAGGAACTGAGACAGCACACAGCTATCACCACCTAGAGAAGGGGGGGTCCAAGGCAGACTCCTAGGTGTAAGGCCGGGCCCAGCACATTGAGGTGCCTGGGCAGAGGGGAAAGTGGGACTGGGAATGAGAGCAGCAGCAGAGTGGGGTAACCAAGAACTTGCCCCAGTAGTCGCGCTGTCTGGCCTTAAATCCTGGCTCTGCCACTGACAGCTGTGTGACCTTGAGCAAATTTCTTTACCTCTCTTTGTGAGGGTTGCCAGATCTAACCCATCCAACTACAGGACTCCCAGTGAAGTCTAAATTTTATTTTATTTTTTAAAAAGATTTATTTATTTGAAAGTCACAGTTACACAGAGAGAGAAGGAGAGGCAGAGAGAGGTCTTCCATCCACTGATTCACTCCCCAACTGGCCACAACAGCTGGAGCTGAGCTGATCCAAAGCCAGGAGCCAGGAGCTTCCTCTGGGTCTTCCCACAAAGGTGCAAGGGCCCAAGCACTTGGGCCATCTTCTACTCCCTTCCCAGGCCACAGCAGAGAGCTGGATCAGAAGTGGAGCAGCCGGGACTTGAACCAGTGCCCATATGGGATGCAGGCACTACAGGTGGCAGCATTACCCACTATGCCACAGCACTGGCCCCAAAGTCTGAATTTTAGATAAGCAACAAATGTTTTTATGTAAGTACATCCCATAAAATGTTTAGGACACACACTAAAACATTATTCACTGCTTACCAAAAATTCAAATTTAACCGGCTGTTCTGTAGTGTACCTGGCCACCTTCCTCTGTGCCTCAGTTTACCATTCTGTAAAATGAGGAGAATAGTGCCTATTTCATAGGTTGGCTAGGGGCAGGTGTTTGAAACAGTGATCAGGTGCTGTCTGTGACTCCTCTGTCGCAGATGGCAGTGCCTGGGTTTGAGTTCCGGCTGCACCTCTGACTCCAGCCTCCTGCTCATGTGCACCCTGGAGGCAGCAAGAGACTGTCCAAGCAGTAGGTCCCTGCCACCCATGCGGGAGACCTGGATTGAGTTCCCAGTTCCTGGCTTTGGCCTGGCCTTGCCCCAGCTGTCACGGGTAGTTGGGGTAGATCCACTTCGAACCAGTAGATCAAAATCCTCTCTCTGCCTTTCACATACAAACAGATACTAAAAATGCCTAAATGTCTGGCTACGGGGAGGCTCTGGGTAGAAAAACACTAAGGCTGCTGCTGCTGCTGTCCTTTTCCTTCCCTTCCTTCTCCCCAGCCCTCCCTGGAGGGCGGAGTGTGGAGGTGGAACCCACATCCTCCGAGAGTTTTGTCTCTGCCTGAGCCTCACACTCTCCCGCAGTCCTCACTGCCTCCCAATGTTCAAACGTCAGAGGAGCAGAGTCAGCGAGAACCGCCGCGGTGCAGGGCGTGGGCGGGGCAGGCACGGGCAAGCTTCTATTAATGGACAAGGGTTTCAGGGGCAAGAGGAGTTCAACCCAGGCAAAAAAGTGAAACGGCCACTAACATTGGTGTTTAACTGGACATGTGTACTGCTCCACTTCCCAGCCCTCAGATACATGAATGGGAGAGTCAAATTTTTATTCAAATAGCTTGTGAATAATAGGTTATGGTCTAAATTATGGCCAATTAAAGGAGAGAGACAAAAATAAAGAAAGGGGTGGAGTTGGGGCAGAGGCGGAGACAATGAGCGTGGGAAGTCAGCAGAGGACAAGGACAGAGGGAGAGAGACACACAAACAAAGAGGCAGGAGGTTATCCAGGGAGAGGGGGGGAAACAAGTCAGAAAAATAGACGGGAAAAGGCACAAGCCGCCCCCACGCACCATGAATCAATGCACGTAGAGAATGGGAGTCTGGCCTCCGTGGAGCCCTGAGCCACCTGTACTGAGACCCCCACATCCCTCTGCCTGCTCACAGCTGCAGCACCACAGGCAGATCTCCTGGAAGCTGCTCCCTGGAGAGACAGAACCAGAGCTGGCGCCAGGCCTGGCCTGAGTGCAAGACTGTTAGCCTGCATCCCACAGTGCCAAAGAACCCACGGGAAGGCTTAGAGGGAGGCTGGGCCTGCTGAGCCCTGCCCTTCCTCCCACAGGACCTGATCCTGGGCAAGTCAGCCTCTGCCTCAGGGAGGGAGTCGGCCAGGCATTTGCAAGGAACAAAGGAGCAGAGAGAGATGCTGGTGTTCTAGGCCAGACATGCCCCCCGCTGCTTAAGCAAGGACCATGGGAAGAGAGAGCAGGACTTCAACGAGCGGGGTATAAAGTGAGCACCGAATCGAAGCACGGAACTGTTATAAAAAAATGCAAACCTCACTTGGAAGTCAAAATGGAATTAGATTGGAAAATTAAGTGTTGTACAATGTAAATAGTTACCATGCTTGTGTCTAAGCCAATGACTGGACACCACCACCAAGTGTGCGTAAACTGGAGAGTCTGGTAGTGGCAAGAAGATGAGGTTGGAGCTCAGGAGCTTTAGGTTGGTGTCCCAATCCTGCCTGGCACCCTTCTAGGTGCCGGGCAGGACCCAGCAGTGAGCACGAGGCCTGCGGTCATTATCCCCACGGAAGTCACGTTCCGCTGCAACACGCCTGTGTACTGCAGGCTAGGCGATGAGGGACTGGGAGGGAAAGGACAAAGGAAGAGGAGTAAGGGGTAGGGGGCATCTGGGCCAAGATGTGCCTTAACCAAGCGTGAGGGGGAGGCCCTGGGGGGCGGGTGTCAGGGAGAGGGGACAGCGAGCCAAAGCCCTGGGACCACATCTGTTGGTTTTCAGGAGCAGTGAACGAGAGGGTGGAGCGAACCACAGCAGAGAGACAGGAGGTGCTGGGGCAGGCTCTGCAAGGCCAAGGGAGCCCCTGGACGTGCTCTGGCTCTTTCTGAGCAAAAGGGAGCTCTGCAGGTTTTGAGCAGAGGGGAGACGATTCAGTCACTAGCAAAGACAATAGGAGGATTAGGGTGGAGCAGGGGAACAGTGAGAAGGCTTCACCCAGGGGAGTATGGGGTGCTAAAAACGGGGTGACGGGGCCTGACTCACACCCTTCTGAACAAAGAGCTGCCAGCTTCTGCGAGCAGATGGGAGGTGGGATGCAGGTGGCAGAGAGGAGGGGAGGATGCTCAGGTGGCTTGGTCCAGGGCCATGGAGGGTGACATCAGTTCTCAAATCTTTGGGGCAGCAAAGGCCTTTTCCCTGAGCTGTGCGGGTCAGGAAGAGCCTGGAGAAGGCACGAGGCACTGTCAGGGAAGGTGGTGTCTCCCACAAGAGAGGAGAGAGTCACAGTTGATACTCTGCTTCTTCCGAAGGCCTCTCATTTTATGTCTGTCTCCCAAAACAGTCTGTGCTTCAAGCTCTCGGCTTGGAGGTGGCTGAAACCTGCTCACCACACAGCCCTGGCTGACTACTCCAAAGCAGAAAACAGAAGCGAGACCGGCTACACAACAGAAAAGGGTGGGGTGGGACAGGGGGGAGATGGGGGAGAGGACTGCAAAAAAAAAAAAAAAAACAAATACCACCTGGACACAAACTCAACAAGAATGCGTAGCAGTGACGTGGAGGAAACTGCAGAATGCTATTGAGACACACAAAGGAACAGTTGGGGAAATGGGAAAATACACCTGGGGGGGGGGGCAGCATTAATATCTGAAATACACAATTCTCCACACGTACATTTAGTGGCATAATACTCTGAATTCTAGTGGGCTCTTTATCCAAATGTATGTCTTGATTTGCAAAAGGTAAGAATAGCTAATATTTTAAGAGAATAATAAAAGAAGACAAGTACTGACAGATGTTAAAATAGATTGTAAAGCTACAATAATTTTTAAATTGTTGGGCTGGCCCAGAAACATCCAACCCACGGACCTGAATATCTAACCCTGACTGGGCCGGAAGGGGAAAGCCAAGTGTCCACAAGTTGTCCTCGTCCTCACGTTTCTACAAGCTCAAATGCCTCAGATTTTAGCGGACATCACTAAGCCCATTTATCAGTGGAGGGAACAGCCCACAAGGATGGAGCAACTTGTCCATGGTGACCTGGTGAGTTTCTGGCAGAGGACAGACCCCAGGTCAGAGGTCTGGTTCCCAGCCCTGGGTTGTCCCATGGCCCTTATGCATCATCATTTTGAGCTTATGGGAAACTATGACATTGGTGCCCCCACCTGGAACACCCTACCAGCTTGTGTGCATTATGGGGTGACCTTCATCACATATGAAGGTCATATCACAGAGGAGAGTCCACCAGAAGACATGCTCCAAGATACCAGACTGCAGGCCAAATTGATTTAATTCAATGAACATGTATTCACCGGGCACCTAGTAAACTCCAGGTAGGCCCCCAGCAGCCACACAGCGCACGCAGGGTTCTGCATGCTCTCCTCTCTGCCTTCCTCTGTCCCACTCTGCCCCATCTAGAGGAGCCCTCTTCCATCTCTTTTGCCCTGGGTGTGTGTCTCCCAGGAGGCCAAGTGGCCTGAAGCGGATTCACCACGGAGTCAACACCGGTGGCTGGAGTTCCTGACCCGGCTCTGGCACTGATGGCCTCTGGGGCTGTGGTTTCTCCTCCGTGGGACGTGGCTCCTTCACCTGTGGAAAGCTCATTCCCCAGCTTTCCAACCCAGCTCCTGTGGTAGCTGCGAACTTCTGGACAAACACCTGCTTACATACACCCCACAAGCTCAGCATGGGCTTACATTTTTAAGTTAATGAAAAGAATATGAAGACAACCATAGTTATGACATATGAAAATCAAACTTCAGTGTCTATAAAAAAGATGTATTGGCAGGCAGCCACCCCAGTTGTTGAAGTGCCACACACAACTGTTTTTGTGCAAGAACAGCAGAGCTGTTGCTGACGGAGACCTAGGGGCCTACAAGGCCTAGGGGTTTACTATCTGGCCTTTACAGAAAAAGTTGGATGGTTCCTGGTCTACAACATTAAAACCTTGTCCTGGAAGTTGCTTTACACATGGACAGACTTATGCGTGAGCCAAGCCTGGGCAGATAGACTGGGCCAGGGAAATTCTAGCAGGAGTCAGAAGTGTGACTTCTCTGTACTGACAGGGCTCAAGAGCTGCTACACCGAATGCTGGACCAGATTGTCACCAACAGGGATAGTGCTGTCACCAACAGGGATAGTGGCCCACGAGAGCTGCCCAGTGAGAGAGAAGGGAGCGAGGCAGTGAGCACTTGGCCAGCTACATGGGCCAAATCCACCCTGGTGATCCATGAAGCACAGACAGCCCTCCCTCGCCATGCACACATCAGCCCACCACCCTCAGATGATGCCACTGTCAGTCCACCCTCCCTTTCACAGGTCCCAGCCAGCTCACATTCAGCCTTTTTTCCAGCCCTATCTTATTTTTTTAAGTATTTATTTATTTGAAAAGCAGAGCTGGGGCCGGTGCTGTGGCGCAGGTTAAAGCCCCGGCCTGCAGTGCCAGCATCCTATATGGGTACCAGTCTGAGTCCCAGCTGTTCCACTTCCAATTCAGCTCCCTGCTAATGTGTCTGGAAAGGCAACAGAGGATGGCCCAAGTGCTTGGACCAGGAGGAAGAGACCCGGAGGAAGCTCTTGGCTCCTAGTTTTGGCCTGGCCCAACCCCGGTCCTTGCGGCCATTTAGGGAGTGAAAGAGTAAATGGAAGACCTCTGTCTCTGTGTCTCTCCCTCTCTTTATATCTCTGCACTTCAAATAAATCTTTAAAAAAGGCAGAGTTACAGAAAGAAGGAGAGACAGAGACACAGACACAGAGAGAAAGATCTTCCATCTACTAGTTCACTTCCCACATGACCACAATGGCCAGGGCTGGGCCAGAATGAAACTAGGTGCCAGGCACTCCATCTGGGTCACCCACATGCATGGTAGGGGCCCAAGCACTTAGGCCATCTTTTGCTGCTTTCCCAAGCACACAAGCAGGAGCTGGGATGGAAGTGGAGCATCTAGGACTCAAACTTGCACTCATGGGATGCCGGCATCGCCGGCAGTGGCTGAACCTGTTGCTCCACAATGCCAGCCCCTCCAGGCCTCTCGTAGTGGCAGGCACAGCCTTCCCTCAGAGTGGGCCTTCCCATCCCCCGTCCCCACTCACGTGGTCTCGTTGTTCATGTCGGTGATGTCTACTCTGTCCAGGAACCAGCCGGGTCTATTGCCTGAGTTGTCATGGCGAATCCGAATCTTGGTCAGGGCTCCCAGGTCAATGGCATAGATGGTGAAGGTGTCTGTCTGGGGTGGCCAGGGCAGCACTTAGAGGGGTGTGACCCGCCCTCTCCTTGTCATCAACTCCAGCTTCTCAGGGACCTGAGGCCCCAGAGGCAACTGCATGACCCAAAGCCTCTAGGAGCAGGAAGCCAGAAAATGTAACTCATTGGTCCGCTACGGTCTTTTTAACTTGCCCCCACTGGGGCAGCCCTGCACTCTCATTGTGTTGAGGGAGGTGAAGGGAGCAGGAGATAAAGGTGACAGTGGGAGAGGCAGAGGAAAAGACAGTTTGCCTGGACGTCTGCATCTGTTGTGGTGAGCTCATGGAGTTTCTATGTGTGCACACAGGTGCATAATCTCCTTTAAGCACACACTTTCATTAAGCACCTGCTATGAGCCAGTCTTGTGCAAATGCAATGACTGACAGGAACAGAGACTTGGACTTGCCCACCACCCAGGTGGGAGGCTGGAATGTGAGTCACACATGTATGTGGGTTGCCATATGCCACGGAGCATCAGTGGGGTCTTCATGGCTATCATTTCTGGCTTTATTTTGAAAAAAAAAATCTAAGAAAATTTATTGAATTAGCACAATGAAAGTCTGTACACCTCCACTTCTGTATTTGCTCATTTTCTTTGTTCTCTCTTCCTCTCTTTCTCTCTCTCTCTCTCTCTCATTATCTTATTTCTGAACTAGTTGAAAGTAAATGGCAGACTGCATGATTCTTCACTCCTAAATACTTCAGCGGAGATTTCCTAAGGACAAGAACATTCTCAGATAATCACAGTGCAATGATCAAATTCAAAAACTTAAAATCAACATAATACTATGGTCTAATAAACAGTCCATACTCAAACCTCACCAAGTGCATCAATTATGTCCTTTACATATTTTTTCCCAATCCAGAAAGAGTGGCTATTATTCTTTAAAGAATTGCAAAAACAGGGGGTCAGCGTTGTGGCATAGCAGATAAGCCAGCCACCTGCAATGGTGGCATCCCATATAGGTGTGCCAGTTCATGTCCCAGCTGTTCCACTTCCGATCCAGCTCCCTGCTAATGGCTGAGAAAAGCAGAAGATGGTCCAGGTGTTTGGATCCCTGCCACCCACATGGAATGCCCAGATGAAGCTCCTGGCTTCTGGCTTCAGCCACTGGACTTTGTGGCAACCTGGGGAGTGAACCAGTGGATGGAAGATTCTCTCTCTCTCTCTCTCTCTGTCTCTCTCTCCCTCCCTCTCTGTAACTTTTTAAAAATAAATAAATCTTTTTTTAAGATGCAAAGATAAATCCCAATCCTTAAGCCATCAGAGGGGATGTTGAAATAAAGGCAGGGAGCCCCTGAAATAAACCCAACAGGGAGCCTGGAAGAATTTTGATGGGTCTGGTTTATTTTTTTTTCTCTGCATGGATGAGAGAACCTGGCTTTGGGGTGGGGGCAGGCCCCGGAAGGGTGAGGTCAGGGACAATCCTCCAGCCAAGAGAAATCATAAAATCTGCAAGGGCCAGCCTGACAGCTTCCTCTGCCATGCGTCCCCCGCTGCCCTCAGGAGAGTAAGGTGCGTGCACTTCTTCCATGGCTCCTGCAACCTCAGGACACAGTTCCGGCTTCTCAGCCCATCTGCCCAGGCTCTTGTGGCCTCATCCACCCTCACACACTAACTTGGTCTTACCCAAGCTTATCCACCACTGCAAAACACTGACCAAAGCTCTGTCTTCAAACTGGCCTTCCATGCTCCCACCTCCACAGCTCTGCTCACATAGCCTCATCTTCTGAGACCATCTTTCAGCATCACCTTTATACATCCACACGGTACTCATCAGCCAGAGCCCAGATTAAGTTGCTCCTTCCCATGGGGTTTCCCCAGGTCGCCTCCTCCTTGAACCCTGCTAGCCTCTGAGCATCCCCATGGGCCAGCCAGCCCGAGGGTTCCATGTGCTAGGACTCCACCCACCCACGTTCTCTCTCTCTCTGCCACCACAAAGAGAGGAGAGGCGCTGCTCTGACACCTGGATGGACTGAACAAAGCATGTTGCAGTCCCCGGGCTACATGGGTCCCCATGGGAACCACAGGAGGCACCACGCCCCATGTTGTAGTGGGAGCCACCCACCCAGGCCCCAGAGAGCTCTCACACTACCTGCCCCTGCTCAAACTTGTTGGACTTGTCCGATTTCTTCAGGGGGCGCTCGCCTGTGTCCCCGTACTCCTCCCCGTAGATGGTCAGGTAGACGTTGGCGTCAGTGCCAGCCTTGGGCACGTTCCCTGTGATCACCTGGACCTCATAGGTGTTGGCTGGAGACACAGGAAGACATGGCATTGAGGACTTCGGAGCCAGCCAGGTCCTGGGAGTAGGAAGGGTCTACAGATCTGTGGACACTAACTTGGCACTGAGCCCGCCCCTCCTCCTGACTGAAGACTTCTCTCCACCACAAAGCCAAGGGGCTGCACATGGCCTCACCTGGCCTCCTGCCTTGCATCCCTCACATTGTGTACAGAGTGGGATCAGGACCCCTCTCACAGTCACTCGGGAGAGGGCAATGCTTAGCCCCCAACAGAACTGTCAAGGGGCTTTTCCGAAGCAGGCTGGAGAGCCGGGTGCATGATGGGTGTCCCCCTACTCAGCCTCCATGTGAGGGAGACAAAGGCCCCTCTGCCCATCCCCTGCCCCCTTCAGGGAACTTCCTGGCCCCTCCTCCAGCTTACGCTCAGGGCCCGGCCGGCCGGTCGGCACCAGCTCCACGACAAGTTCATTGTCCTCCTTGCCCCGGGCCAGCCAGCGGTTGGCTTCGAACTTGTACTGCTCAATCACCTCCTGCATCCCCGGCCCAAACTCCTCCTCTTCCTCCTCCTCCTCCTCGGTCTCCTCCTCCTCCTCCTCTTCCGACGAGGACTCCTCCGAGGACTCTTCCTCCTCGGCCCCCTCCTCCCCCTCGTCCTCCTCATCGCTGCCCTTCCTCTTCTTCTTCTTCTTCCTCTGCAGCTTGGCCTTGAGCCGCTCCTTCTTGAGCAGCTGCTGCAGCTTGGCCTTCTCCTTCTTCCTGCGGGCCTCCTCCTCAGGTGTGAGCTCTTCCTCCCGCACCACCAGGTGCCGCAGCCACACCGTGTCCACGAACCAGCTGGGCCCGAAGCCCTCGCCCGTGTGCCCGAGCCGGATCTTGTAGACCTCGCCCACGTCCGCCGCCTCCAGCTGTGCAAAGCGCAGGGCAGTGGCTGGGGTGGCCCCGGCGCCTGCCCACCTCCCCTGGGGAGCCAGGCGCAGGGACTGTGTGCTGAGCTGCAGGTGGGGCGGCTCCCCGGTTCCTGCCACACACAGCTGGTGCCTCTGGCCTGGCCCCAGCTTCACCCACGTTTATTTCCTTCTAAACCCTGTGGTGTTCAAACTGGTCTCCCTGTTTCTCTCTCTCTCTCTCTCTCTCTCTCTCTCTCTCTCTCTCTCTCTCTCTCCCACACACACACACACACACACACACACACTTTCCTCTCATTCCTATGTCATCTTAGCTCATGCCTTTCCCTACCTAGCCAGCCTTACTCCCTCCTCTACCTCAAACTAACACCTAGGCTTCAACATTATTCTGTTTTACACTGTCTTTCTCTGTCCCCTCTCCAATAATGTTCCGTATTAAGCACAAATAAGCAAAAAATAGTTGTCTTTCAAAACCAAAAATATCATGTCCCAGAGGCCCCAGGCCCCTCCTGAGCACACAGCCCCAGCTTGCCTATCCCTTCCTGGGGAGCTCCCAGTGGGCCCAGGTCTTGGCCCAGGCCTTGGCCTCGCCCGTGAGTTCCTCAGGGGCTGGAAGCAGAGTGCCGTGTCCCTCCCCACTGGGCACAGCTCACACTGGGCTGGGAGCAGTGAGCATGGACTCCTCAGCCTTAGCCCATGCTGTCCCTAGGCCCTGAGCTGCACACTCAGGACAGAGCTGCACTAAGGTGAGGCCTGGCTCCCCAGACCTCAGGGAGGCCTCCAGGGGTCCTTCCTGGGGGGATTCCACCTGTACTCCCCGGTGATGATGCACCCTTGTCTGGCGTCTGGCCCTTCTCAAAGCTGGGTTCCACCAGTTCTCCCACGTGAATGTCAGGGAAAACTGAGGCCTGGGGCATTCTAGCAGTTGCTCAGTGTCCCACACTTCCGGTCTAGTCCTAGATGAGAGCTCTGGTCCCTTACACCTCCTGTTCATGAATCCACAGTGCAGCTAAACCACCACTGAGAGAAAATAATGTCAAGATGGAGCCAGGGCCCAGGGAGAGCAGAATGCATCCTTCTCAGTCTCCCTGGGCCTGGCCTGTCACTACTTCAGCACATCAGCTCTCCTCTCCTCTCCTGCATCTCCCGGGAGACCTGCTGGCCACCTGCCAGGCCAAACCTGCATCCACCATCACACCTGGTCAGCTGGCATGCACAGATGCACTGTTCAGTCACTTCTCCCTAACTGGCTATGGCTACAGCATCCCAAGTGCATTCCTTGACATTGACTCTTTTGGTCATTACAGGGGCTGTAACGCTGTCCAGGCAGATAGCCCAGAAGATGCTGAGGTTCACTTGGGCCTCAGCCCCTTCAGCAGTGTACGAGAGCACTGAGTGAATGAGGTTCCTCCAGCCCTGATATTCCAGACACTTGTGAGCTCGGGCCCGCTCCCAGCTCAGCCAGTATCTGCTCCCTTGGGCACCCTGTAGGACTGTTCGTTGAAAGCCAAGATGCTGTGGCACACAAGCACACATGAACATGAACATGAACATGAACATGAACATGAACATATTCTCTGCATACACATACCTTCAGATGCACACTGTGCATACACACATACACATCCATGTCCAACATAAAACATTCCTGGTCTCCTAGTCTCATTTATTTTCTTTCCACTACTCAAACACTTGCAAAGAGAAGAGAGGAGGGAGGCCTAGGGCACTCAGAACACAGCCATGAAATTCCCCAGTCTTCCAGCATCCTCCAAGAAGCATGGCCCTGCCATCAGGTGTGAGAGAACTGTAGAGGTCACAGGCTAGGAGTGGGTACAGAAACCCCAGTCCTGATGCCATCTTTAGCTAACTTAGACTCGTATGCTCTAGTGGTGCTCAGAGTTCGCATCACTAGTAGAGCTTTCAAAAGTAAACCCAGGGGGCTGTCTCTGTGGTTTAGCAGGTTAAACTGCAAGCCGGTTTGAGTTGCAGCTGCTCCACTTACAATCTGGCTCCCTGCCAACATGCCTGGGAAAGCAGTTGAAGATGGCTTAAGTGCCTGGGCCCCTACCATGCCTATGGGAGACCCAGAAGAAGCTCCTGCCCAACCCCAGCCCTTGCGGCCAATGGGGAATGAACCAGTGGATGGAAGTTCTATCTCAATTTCTCTCTACATATGTAACTCTGCCTTTCAAATAAACAACCAATTAAAAAAAATACCCAGAAAACGTATCCCACCCCAAGAGACTGATTCGACTGATCTGAGATGCATACTAGGTAATGTTGTTTCTTAAAGCTCCCCATATGATTCCAACATGAAGCCAGGGGTGAGAACCTTAGATCTAGTCCAAGCCCTTCATCTCAGGCCGAACAACGCAGGCCCAGGAGGAAGCCCAGGCTGCATCCCACATCAGAGTACCTGAGTTCAATGTCTGGTTCCAGTTCCTGACTCTGGCTTCCTGCCAACACAGACCGTGGGAGACAACAGTGATGGCTCAGGGAATCAGCTTCTTGCTGCTCAGACAGGAGACCTGGATTGAGTTCCCAGCTCCTAACTTGGGCCCAGCCCAGCCATGGTTGATGCATTTTGGGGTGACCCACTGGAATCTTGGTCCAATCTGTCCCCTAGGCAGCAGCCTGGGTAAGAAAGCATCTCCCACCATGCTGCAAGGAGGCAGTTCATTCTTTTTATTTACAAAATATTTATTTAAGAGGCAGAGAAAGATAGTGATACACAGATGATAAATGGGTAAACGCCATCTTCTGGTTCACTTCCCAAATGCCCACAACAGCTGGGACTGGGCTGCACCTTAGTCAGGGGCCCAGAACTCAATCAGGACCCCCATGTGGGTAGCAGGGACCCGGGAACTTGAGCCATCACCTGTTTCCTCCCATGGTCTACATCAGCAGCAAGCCAGCAATAGGAGCCAGAGTTGAGTGCTAAACCCAGGTACTCCAATGTGGGACACAGGTGCTTTAACCAGCATTATAACCACTAAGCAAACCTCACCCTCGGCAGTTCCTTCTTGAGTGGGCACTGCCCTAGGAAATAAGAATGCCCAGGGAACCATCGAGGCATCCATGGGGCCCTCTGCTGGCACCCAGCTGCCTTGTCCCACATACCTGGAATATGTCCTTGGATGCCCGATCAAAAACCTTGGAGCGGCTGGAGAGGAAGAGCACTTCTGTCTTGCCTTCTTCACCGTAGATCTGCATGTAGACCCGAGCAGTGGTGCCTGCACCACCCACATCGCCCGTCCAAATCTCGACCTCATAGTGAATCACTGGTGGGCAAGGTGGGGTAAAGGAACGCTGAGTAACAGCAACAAGGATGGTAACAAAACAAAATCCCCAAGTCTGTTCGTGTGCCTGGTGCATCGCAGGCACTATCTTTTCTAATCCTCTCCTCCACACCATGAGGAAGTATAATCATTCCCATTTTACAGGTGGACAAACTGAGGCTGAGAGGTGGTAGAAATGGCTGACCTAAGCAGTCAGTGCAGCATCCACTGCACCCACATGTCCTTGGGTACCGGGAATGAGGAGCAGTCAATATACCAGCTGGTGCTCCCGGCCATGTGCTTATCTCCAAACTCATGTTGAAATGTAACTGCCATTACAACAGCATTAAGAGGTGGGGCCTCCGAGAGGTGATTGGGCCATGAAGGCTCTGCCCTATAGAAAAGGAGTCTGGCCACCTCTCAGCTTCTTACCCTCTTGCTATGTTACAGCGCATCGAGAAGGCCCTCCCCAGATGCTGGGACCTTTGTAGTGGACTTTTAAGCCTCCAGAACTGTCTTCCTCTGAGCCAATGCATTTCTGTAGCACTGTTTTTTTACATTCTTGTTCTTTGGGGAAAAAAAGATTAATTAATTAATTAATTTGACAGGCAGAGTCAGTGAGAGATGGATATACAGCTCTTCATCCACTGGTTCACTCCCCAGATGGCCACCACAGTCAGGACTAGGCAAGGGTCCTGGCTGACACACTGAAGGGAGACTGAAGGTGAGCTCAAGAGGGGCGGGAGCGTGACGGGGTGCGGCCAGCAGGGGGTGCCAGTGAGAGCTGCCCGTCTGAACCCAGGAGCCCCAGCTCCCAGGCCTTGCTCGCTCAGGCTCAGCTCAGCAGCAAATCAAAACACGGTGGCCTGAAATAAAATATCCAGCAACAAGGACAAAGTCAAAGGCATCTCTAAGCAAAAAGGAAATCCCCCAAGAACAGAAAGATGACAGAGAAAGGGTAAGGAAATCAGAGGAAGTCTGCTATCTAATTATCAGTTCCAGAGAGAACAGAGAAAACAGGCTGAGAAGTTGTCAGAAGAAATCATCCAAAAAGTCCCAAAACCCAAAAATTTAAAAAAAAAAAAAAAGTTTCTGGATTGCCAGAGTCTGTGGCTTCCAGAATAATGGATGAAACTAAAATCACAAAAGGCTATGAGAGAAGCGTGAAACATCAGGTATCAGGGATAAAGACGGGCTCCTGTAAGATTCTGGAGAGGAACAAACCAAAAGATGGTAACAGAACACCATAGGATTTCTCCCCTGCACCACTGGGACCTGGAAGACAGAGAGAAATGAGTTCAAATTCACAAATTCAGAATCCTTTCATAAGCCAAAAACTTTTTTTTAAGATTTATCTATTTATTTGAAATACAGAGCAATAGAGAGACAGAGATTTTCAACTTCAAATAGCTACAACAGCCAGGAGCTGCATCCTGGTCTCCCACATGGGCGGCAGCAGCCCAGGTATGTAGGCCATCATCTGCTGCCTTCCCAGGTCCATCAGCAGGGAGCCACATTCGATGCACTCATAGGAAATGCTGGTATCACAATCCACAGTTTAACCTGCTGTGCCACAACACCGGCACCCAAAACTGGCCAACTGTGAAAGGCAACAAAACACAGGCAAGGTGTCACATTCAACTCCCCACACCTTCTCTCAGGAAGTTGGTACCAGGAAACAAGAGATCCAACCCAGGAGAGGAAAAGAGAGACCTTTTCCAACACATGGCAAAAAGGAAGTCCCCCAAGACATCCCTGTGGGAGCCTAGGCAGTGAAAGGACAGAAGGTTCCAAAAAGAAGGTCGAGGGCAAGGAGGGGAACCATTAGAATTCCTGCTGGTGAGGTAAGAGTGTGTTCTGGGCTGAATTATGTCCTGTGCAAATTCCTACGTCAAAGCCCTAACTGCCAGTACCAGAGATGGTGACCCTGGTTAGCAATAAGTCCTTTAAAGAGGTGACTAAGTTAAAATGAGGCAATTCAAGTGGCCCAAGTGCAATCTGACGTGTCCTTTTATAAAGGAAGAGGAAATTAGGAGACAGAGAAACAGCATGCATGTGAGCACCGCAAGAACAGACCCTGTGACAACACGGCAGGAGAGCTCCTTGGTTAGGGCGGCCCTGGCAGACAAACACAGACAGTGAGGGGTGTCGGGAAAGCCTTGCTAATGAAAAAACAAGATCACTACTCCAGGGAAAAAACTGGAAGTTTTACCAAAAAATAAAATGCATCATGATACAGTAAGTGACTCAGCAGTAAGTGACATTTACACGCTCTTAGTAATGTAAAAGTTGACTATTGATTTAATTACAATGAAGGCTGGCAGGAGCGGAAGGTGTGAGTGTGTGTGTATGTGTGTGTGTGTTGACACACCCACGCACCACACACACATACACCTCCATACAAGAGCCTGTGGATGCTAAAAGAGCGAAAGCCTCCTCTCCCAGGCTAGGGAATCAACAGATAACATCCAAGACTGAGAAACCAAACATTGAGACGCACACTAAAACTACAGAGCCAGATTTCAGAGGAATGAGCTAAAGCAATGCAAGCTGTCACCTCCGACAGGGGGCCAGGGGAGGGGAGGGGTGGGTGAGGGAATGACCGCTCTCTTCTCTTTAGCTCCTGCCCAGCGCCTGTATCACTCATGGAAACCAAAGCGAGGAGCCGAGTCACACACTGCAAGCACCGTTGCAAAGCATGCGTCCGCAGCACCACCCTGGAGCAGCCTCTAAGTTGGCTAAGGAGACCAAATGTGCCCATGGGGAGATGCAGAGTTCTCAGAGAGGCACAGGCTGCTTGATATTGGAGTCAATAGCACAAGAGCTTCCTGGGGAGGTGACACTTGGTTGCTGCTTTCAGGGTGGATGAAGAAAAGCAGAGAGCAAAGGGACACTCACCCGGCCAGTTTGGTCCCACTGCTTCCTTGATCCCCTACGTAATCTGTGTCTGACCCCTGCCTTGATCTATGGCTCCCACAGGCACTGGATGCCACATCACCTTGACCTTTGCCTCCTCAGGAAGGTCACCACCACCCAACACCAGCTTGACCCCCTTGCCCTCTTTGTTCTCTCCAGCTCTCCACTGACATGCTATTATATCCTGGTATTTACTGCTGGTCTCCATTGATGGGGTTCAAAGTCCACAGGGCAAGGGCCTCATCTGTCCGGCTCATGGCTGCCTCCACAGAGCCCAGAGCAGTTCTGGTAGGCAGATTCTCAATATGTATCTACTGAAGAAATAAATGAGAGAAACTCATTTTATCTCCTCAGCCAGTCTCCCCAGGGAGACACAGACCACGACTCAAACTTCTCCTACACAGGGTTGAGAATGTACATTTCCAAAGGAAGTCATTTGCTGCCTTCGTCCCATTCAGCATTGAGTCCTCAGTTTCCCCATCTGTAAAATGAGCCCTTTCTGCCCCTCAGAGCCATGGTTCCAGAGGCAATGGGAAGCCCCATTTTCTCCCCACAGGGCCCTCACCACCACTAGGAGATAGGGCCCCAGGAGCCCCATGGGCCCTCCTCCTTCCCCAAGGCCCCCTGCAGGGGGCACAGAGCTGACATCCACCTCCCTACCAGTCCCCCCACCCCTGGAAGTCTCCTCCATACGTTTCTGGATCTCCACGACCTCGCTGGGGTACAGCTCCACCTCCAGGCGCCCGTCCGCCTGGTTCTTGTCCAGCCAGCGGTTGGCAGGGAAGGTGTACCGCTTGCCTTGGCGGGGCACGCGGATCTCGACACTGCCCAGGAACCAGCCTGCGTGCATGCCTGCGCTGTCATGCCCAATCACCAGCCGATTGATCTGGAAGGAAACCCCAGTGCAGGTGCACAAGGAACCAGGGGCAGAAACCCCCCATGCTCCTACCTATAGCCACCCCCAAACACCAGCACAAACAGCTCCCTTTAGCTGGGGCCTCCAGTGCCCTGGAAGACGGAGGAGGCTCTGCAGGAGAGCCCAGGCCCCAGTCCTGTGCCTTCCATCATCCAGTAAGGGAAACTAGGGCATCACTTCTTCCAGCCTCCCTCCCCTCCTCCTGAGTCCAGCTCACCCGCGGGGGGATGTGAGAAACAAGTAGAGGAGCAGACAAGACATGAAGTTGAAAAGCTCTGGTATGTACTTTAAAATCTTAGGCTGTGGCTGCAAGAGAATCTTTGACATGTTCTGTGTCACCTTCTGATAGCTGTGTCACATCTGGTTTGGTCTGATTTGAAACAAGACACTATTGTACATATTTCTGCACTTCTCTGATATGCCCATCCCATAGTTGACAGAATAAGCAGACAGTCTCTCAAGGCTCTGGGGACCTGTGTCTGATCCCCTTCTCACTCTTGCTTCCCAGGAACACTCTGCGGTCCACTTGTCTTGCTGTTTTGCATGTTAACATCTTTGCCCACTGGCAACCTAGATGAGAGCACACATGATCCCATCACCACCCTTACAGCTACTTGGCTTTTCAACATGTGAATGGCTTTTCCAATGCTTTGAAATACTGTTCGAGGCAATTTTAATGTCAGGTGGGATTATCAGATGGCCAAGAGCCCTTCCAGGTTGCAGATTCTCTCTCTGATGGTTTGGATGGGTGGTGCCCAAAGACCAGAGTCAGAAGACCATCCGTGCCAGCCCTGCTCTGGCTGTGCCATGTAAATAGGTGCCACCTTGCAGCTGGAAACGAAAACACCACCACAGGCCAGCACAGGTAACCTGGCCCCCTGGAAACACCAGGAAGAAACCAGTGCTGTGGGCAAGGCCCGAGAGCCTATGCATTCCTGCCAATGCCAGTGCAGAGCACCGCTGTCCTTCCCTGGTGCCAGGACTGTGAAGGGTAAGGACAGGGGCAGGCGACTTCTGTCTGCTCTGACTGGCAGCTCCCCAAGGGCAGTGCTGTCTTCCCCTGCTGCAGCATCCTGCACTGGACATGCAGTCATTGTTCGATCGCATCTATTGAGCACTCACTGCATGCATTTGGGTGTTAGTAACATAGCTAACACGACTAACAATCCCATCAGGATTCTCTGCTGTGGTGAAAGAGAAAAACGAGGCAAACGGAGGCTGAGGGACCTGGGCAGGGCAGGGAAGCGAAAATGCAGGGCCTCAGAACAGGCAGTTGGTAGCCAGGACCTGGGCTCCCAACTTCTTGTCCACACTGCTTATTAAGGAAGTTTCAGAAGCATGGGGAAGGGCCTACAGGTAGCCCCTCTACCCCTTGCCACTCCCCACCCCTTGGATGTCTCATTTGTCTGCTGGCTGCCGCCAGAAATCCTTTAGCAATGGGAATAGCACTTTTACTCTACGATTATTGATTCAGTTTATAAATGTAAATACATTTGATCAAGAAAATCCTTCGAAGTTCATGAACCTCAATGTGTAAATGACTGACATGGGATCTTTCCCCAGAGTTACATCTGACAGGAGAGACTTCCAGGGCCCAGAGCACCTGAAATATGGGAGAGGGCAGGAAAGATGAGGTGAAGGCAGAGGGCTTGTTACCCTGGCAAATTCCACCAACCTACACCCGGAGAGGCGCAGGTGGTAACAAAACCCAGCTCAGACCTTTCTGGCAACATCCCCAGTATTCAAGTCCAGGGTTTAGATCTATGCCTGTCTGAGTGAAGCCAAGAAAGAGCCTCCCTTGACCAAACTCGAGCCAGGCTCCTAAGCCCTGCATGAGCCCCAGCCTTGGGCTAGAAGATGTGAACAAAACACCAGCACAGCTCTCAGCAGCTCAAAGCCTCTCGCTGGGATGATCCTCCCTCCCCTGTAAGTGCTTGCTGAGGAAGCTCAGGGCTGTCAGAAGGGTTTACTGTCGGTTCTAGCCAACACCTGAGGATGCAGCCTGTCTCCCAGCCTCTGGGAGGGTAGGATCCAAACCCAGGTGGGTTTCATAGGAGCCAACCTCCCCCTTTCTGCTCTAGTGATTTGTCATTCCCAGGCTCTCCTGGGCCCTGTTCACCCTCCTCCCAGTCCCCATTCTCCCTTTAAAATGCCTTGCAAATCTCTACACAAATCAGCCGAGTTCAGCTCAGGCTGCCCCTTGTCCCTGTCGCAGTAGTGCTTCTCTGATTCAAGGCTGCCTTCCCGTTTCACGCCCAGCTTCGTCTGCCTTTGACTGAGAGCCCAGATCATTTCCAGCAAAGCCACCTGGGAGCCTTGATTGATGGAGATATGATGAAGATGCTCAGATGCCATCCCCCACAGCAGCCCAGGTGTGGCCTAGCGGTGGGCTCCGAAACAAGATTCTCGGGTTCAATTCTGAGCATACCCAATTCTGCATATGGAAAGTACTTTTAGGGCTTCTTTTCCTTCCTTCCTCCTCTCTTTTCCTTCTTTGCACCTGGCATCCCTTTCTCCAGTGTCTGAGATCCAGGCACATTGGTCCTGGCTATGTAGGAAAAGAAAATGTTGTAGATAAAGGCACTAAAGATACACAGTCCATCCCCAAAGAGACTGCAAGAATAGCCACTCTTTTATCTCTTCAGCTGCTCTGGGTCATAGGTAGAAAATAACATACATGACTAAAAGCCCCCTTTTCCCTTCAAAGAGCACATGAGTGTGCCTGTGTGTGTAGGCACACACGTGTGGACGCCCATTGGATATCTGTAGGAGAACAAGAGAAACTATATCACATGACCTTGAGAGGAACTTACAGTTCCAATGTTCAGGGTCTCCAGGGTGAACTCGTCCACCCGGCCACGCTCGAAATAGTCTTTGAGGTTGTTATCGGAGACGAGAAGAACTTGCTTGATGGTGTCAGATTTGTCCCCGTAGAGCTTGATGTAGACTTTAGAATCCGTGCTGGCCCCAGAGACATCCCCTGTCTTCACACTGATGTGATAGCGGAAGTCTGGCCAGCGCAAGGCAGAGGGAGGCAGGGGGTTAGTGCTCTCAGGCAACCAGAAGCGGGGGGCTAGGGCAGGAGGGTCATCTGCAGTGGGGACAGTGGCTGGGGGTCTGGGGTCCATGCCCTGTCTGTGGAGTCCCTTCAACTACAAAAATCACAACTCTGACGGGTGCCCTGCCTGCCCCAGAGGGTGTAAATGTGCTGAGAACAGGAGAGTGTGCAAGGTGTAAGCAGGAACACCAAAACCGAAGAGACAGAAAGGACCTCCAGCGATCACCTGGACCTGTGAGAGACGGAAACTGAGGCAAGGAGGACAGCAACCTTTCCAGACAGGGAGGCACAGCCATTATGCTCAATACCCGACCTCTCTGTTAAAAGCAAGGACTCCTCACTTTATAGCCCCTTCAACATGTGCTTCTCTTCCCAAGACCTAAAGAGTGGGTGCCATGAGCAAGTATCCTTGGCCTTGCAACTGTTTGGTACATGAGCAAGTGTTCTTGGCCTTGTAACTGGGTGGTCCCATATGCACGCGGGGCCTCACAAGGACAGACAGACAAGAAACTTCCAGAACTCCCTCTTCCAAAGCCCTCCCCAGCACTGCCTGCATGAAATGGAGTAGAGAAAATGTCTTCATGGGCTCCTTCCGTTCAGCCAAGGAAGGACACTAGTCGTGCTAAGGGCACAGCCGCTTGGGACGACTCACTCTTCAGCGTTGCGTTGCTGTCACTGGGCAGCAGCTCTCGGACCAGCTGCCCATCGTCCTTATCCTTGTCCAGCCACCTGGTGGGCAAATGGGGATGTTACACCCTTGAGTGGGTCAGGCAGCACCCAAACCATCATACCGTCCATGCGGTCCCCAGCCGGCTCAGAGCTTTGAACTTAGCAGAGAACAGCAGCTCTACAAGAGCCCCTGGTAAAGGATCTCAAGCTGGCTGGGGAAGGAGGGCGACCATGAGGAGGTGACATTTGGCTTAGATTCAAAAGGTAGCCAGGACTCAACCAGAAGAAGCGGGGACAAAGTATCCTAAGATGGAACAGAAATTCCAGGAGTGGGCAGAAGGATCAAAGAGATGGAACCCAGCAAGGGATAGTGGGGCAGGTGGGGGGGTGGCAGATGAGGCTGGAGATGAGGACAGGCCACATGACGTGGGGCTCTGGTAATTACAGTTTGTTCTAGAATCCTACCATGTGCACAGCTCTGGGGTGGAGAGAGGCAAAGACGCAGTCAGTGACAGCTCCAGTGTAGAGAAGACAGGATGCCCCAGCTGAGGCACCGAGGAGGAAGACAAGGAAGGGGAAGCACTACTGGAACTGATAGAAATGGGAGGGGCCCACAGTGAAGGGACTATGAGCTGAGTTCCCAAGGATGAGTGAGATTTACCTTCAAGAGGCAGCTGGGGCTGTGCTCTCAGGGCCGGGGTCTGGGAGCTGTGGACCGTCACCCTGAGGGAGTGAGCCGGTCCCAGCCCCCTGTTGCGTACCCACCAGAGGGAAAGGCAATGCACTGCACTGTCCACCCGAGAGGCCCCTTTCCTGCTGAGCATGGAGCCCCAGACTTGGAAATCAGGCCACAGCTCAGGCATGAGTGTACTTATTATAAGGTCAAGCATAAGCCTGTACTCAAGCTGGTTTGTTGAGTCAGGGCCAATGGCAGCAGGAAAGACACCCTCAGTGCTCTCAGGGCATCGGGGAAACCAAGACAATGCCACTGTGTGAACAACCTCCCCATTGGAGGATGCTGTGGTCCTAACTGTGCAGTCCCTCCTGAGGGAGGCGGTGCCTGACCACAGAGCCTGTAGATGACAGGGGTGGGGAACATCTAAGATCCAAGAAATCATGTGATCCAGCCCTGACAAGGCAATTGCAGGTGGAACTCAAAATTCAATACATGTGTAGCAGGCTAATGTTTAAGCTGATAATTGTGTATGGCTCCCGGCAGAATAAAGGTTCCCAGCACTGCAAGAAGGCAAGCCACTGCTTCGTATGTAGGCCTCCTGATGAGGAGCTCAGCCCTCCCTGGACCGCAGGCTTCCTACTAATATGCCAGTCCTTTCCCAGAGCCAATGGAAACCACGCTGGTGTCCCTAGTCCTTCCCTCTCGTGCCCTTTCCCTAACACATGACCTCAAATCCCACAGGACTTGGCCAGTGGCTGGCTGTTAGCAAATACTAAAATGCTAGTTGTAACACTTCCCCTGGGCTTTAGTGCTGCAAATCTAGAACATCAGAGAAACGTTTAAGGGGCCAATGTAGCACCATGGGTTAAGCCACCACTTGCAATGCTTGCATCCCCTTCAGAGAACTGGTTCAAGACCTGGCCACTTTTCTTCAGACCCAGTTCCCTCCTAACATGCCCGGGAAAGCAGCAGAAGATAGAGCAAGTATTTGGGCCCTTGCTGTCCACGTGAAAGACCAGGATAGAGTTCCTGGCTTCGGCCTGTCCCAGACCTGAGTGTTGTAACCATTTGGGGAGTGAAGCAATGGATGGAAGATCTTTCTGTCACTGCCCTTTAAATAAATAAATGAAAGAAAGAAAGAAAGAAAGAAAGAAAGAAAGAAAGAAAGAGAAAGAGAGAAAGGAAGAAAAGAAGAAAAGAAGGGAGGAAGGGAGGAAGGGAGGAAGGGAGGGAGGGAGGGAGGGAGGGAGAGAGGGAGGGAGGGAGAAGTGCTTGTGACTCTAAGATATAGTGGTAAAATTGCAGGTGCAGAGGAGAGGGGAATTTGGAACCAGAGGCTGCTAGCTACAGTCCCCCAGATCAGCCCACCGGGAACTTTCGCTGTGGTCTCCTCTGCTGAGGTTACTCTCACAATTCCCAATCATGGAGACCACAGAGAAAAAGGCCATAAGGTCACCATGGCTGTGCGCTCCCAGGGTTGGGGATGGGGGAAGCAGCAGGGCCCTTGGACATCAGAGAACTCCATCCACCCTCCCTTCCTGTCTCCACCACTGATCCATCCCCAGCCCCTCCCCGGCAGCGAAAGGAAACCATGACTTGTCATTTCATTTCCACCTAAATACTTGCAGAGTATTAATAGATATCTCCAAATATAGCCGTTTTCTTTCAGCTTCAAACACTTCAGCCCAGTTTTGGAGTGAGATGTTGTTGAACGGAGAAGGCAATCTGCTGGGGGAATTATTGCTCTTTCTCTGGGCTCACAGGAGTATGCAAGTGCAAGCATGCATGCGCGCGCACACACACACACACACTCACACTCACACTCACACCCCTGCTGTTGATAAAATGCTTCCCACTCCCCGATCCCAGCAGAGGAGAGGTTCTGGTAAACAGGCCTGGCTGGTTGTCCTCCCCAAAGCAGCTGAAATTACTGCTCCGGAGAGGGAAGAAGCCGAGTGTGAGCACAGGCTCCAGGCCCAGGTTCTGCAAGGTCCGTCTGGGTCCTGAGTTGGCAACGCCACCTCCATGTGCCTTGGCAAGATGTAAGACTCCAGTTTTTTGTTTTTATTTATTTATTTATTTATTTGAAAGTCAGAGTTACAAAGAGAGAGGAGAGGCAGAAAGAGAGAGAGAGAGAGAGAAAGAGAGAGAGAGAGAGAGAGAGGTCCTCCGTCTGATGGTTCACTCCCCAGGTGGCTGCAACGGCCAGAGCTGTGTTGATCCGGAGCCAGGAACCAGAAGCCTCTTCCTGGTCTCCCACGCGGGTGCAGGGGCCCAGGGACTTGGGCCACCTTCCATTGCCTTCCCGGGTCCTAGCAGAGAACTGGACAGGAAGTGGAGCAGCTGGGCCTCTAACCGGTGCCCACATAGGATGCCGGCGCCTCAGGCCAGGGAGTCAACCCACTGTGCCACAGCGTCAGCCCCAACTCCGTTTTCTAAAACAAGCATGAAGCCTTCGGAGTTTGGAGGCAAGGAGGACTCTGGGGTGTTGGGGGGCTCAGCTCCTGATCTGCCCTCACTCAGCCTCAGCTGTTTTAGACCTGGATCCTTGCACAGTGGGATCCTATTGCATCTTCACCATCAATGTACAACACGCAGTGGTCAGAACAGCACAGAACAGCGGAGAAGTTAAGAGATTCAGCCAAAGTCACCCAACACCCAAGCACCCCTGGCACCAGGCATGTGGCAACACACAGGGGATACACCAACTGCTTCTGAATCCCCTTTCTAGGGCTCCCCACTGCTTCCTAACCTGTCCTGGAGCCTGGTCCCCAGTCCCCAACTCCCCCCACCACCACCACCATTCATCATTTCAAGTAGTGGGAATGACCTCTGACTCACCCACCAAAGGCAGAAACCCAAGGTCACAAATTTCCCCTGTCTCATATTAGCAAATCCTATGAACCCCACCTCCAGAATCATCTCTGATAAAGGCCCTTATTACCACCTCCTTTGCCACCATCAAGGGCCATGCTGGGAATAGACTTGTGCTGATGCCCCAACCCCAGGATCTCACAATGAAGGTGGCCTTATTGGAAATAGGCTCTTTGCAGATAAGCAAGTTAAAGTGAGGTCACTAGGATCAGCTCTAGTCCAATGTGACTGGTGGTATTATAAAAAAATAAGGGGGATTGGAATTTGAACACAGCAAAGGACAAGCACAGAGGGAAGGCGGAGTGAAGAGAGGCAGGGAAAGAGGGCCATGACCACAACAAGGAACTCCTGACCCTTCCGGGAGACAGGTGTGGAGCAGATCCTACTCAGGGAGCCATCAGAGGGTTCGTGGCCTTGTTAACACCATGCCTCTGACCCTCCAGTCCCCAGAGTTGTGACACAATAAATCTGTGTTGTTTAAGCCATACCTGGCATTGACAGTCCTGGAAGACCAAGACACCACCCCAGACTCTGTGAAGCCTCCTACCAGCCACGCTGTTTCCTCCCTGGACCCCCTGCATCCAGTGGCCTCCACCCAGAAGGTAGATCTTTCTCAGGCGTGAGAGGCCACCAAGCCTGCCTGGCGCTGGTCTCTGCCTCTATCCTCCCGGGAGACTTCTCTTTCTCTATTGCTTTGATCTCCATGGACCAGAGAACACTCACGCTCATTATCCTACTCTCCTTTTCATCCTGCACCTGAATGTCCCTCTGCAGACCGTCCCTCCCTCTCTGTCCTGTTGTCTTGGTGAGGCCCTTCCCATCAGCCTCTTCTGCCACTGTGTGTTCCCTGCACAGCATTCCTCATGGTTCCCTCTAGACTGCAGGCTCCCTGAAGACAAGGAGCAAGAATTCAGCAGGTGCAGACGGAATATAGAAATAATGAAGGCTCCTCCATCCAGTGTGCGGCCAGTCTGCCTCCCCCTCCACAAGGTGAGTGAACAAGTCAGTGGCTAACTTGAAGGAGACCCTACTCCCCTCACCGGTCCCTTGGCTTGAAACTGAGGGCTCACCCCAGGCCTTCTTCTGCCCCTTCCTCCTCCTCAATCCCTCCCCCTGTACAGGGCACCTCCTGCCAACCTCTGCACCAGCCTCGCCCTCAGCCCTTTCACTGCTCCAGCCCACATGGCCCAACTCCCATCTCCATCAACTTTCTGATGCCCCTTCCAGGCCCAAGTCTGGTTCCGCTGCTTCCTGGAAGCCTGCCCCAGGTTTCCCAGCCCTCACTCAGCCTTCCCCTGTCAGTAGGGCTCATTTCGAACTGCCTACATCATTACTCAGCTTTTCAGTGCCACTCCCTGTAATACCAGCAGTGGCTATAGCTAGAAGACTATAGCGCCTTTTGTCATTGACAAAATAATTCACAATCATCACAATCATCAGGGCTAGGGAACGGTCTACCTGGGCTTGTAGGTGGGCAGCAATGCAGTTGCAGTTACGTGTGCTCAGGACTGCACGTGAGTGCAATGTGTGCAGCAATGCATTTCCCACTGGGCTGCTGTGCACACATCCCCTGTAGTGCAGCCGGCCTGAGGATGCCCTGCGCCAGCCCTGAGGAGGTGCACACACAGCAGCTTACTGACAGATGCAGAATGAAGCCCTGGAACTGGGATTTGAAGAGCCAGGCGGGCACCAGGCCCCCAGTTAATCCTACTGTCTGCACCTCCCAGACACTGCTGTGAGTAGAAGTGAAAAGCAATCAGATGGCACAAAACCCACAGTGTTTCTGGTCTTAAAATGTCTCATCAAGGACTTCTGGAAGTCAAGGAGAACCAAAATTTGCTATGAAAGAAATCAATTCTTAAGACAAAAAGGAAGAAGAAACTTTACCTTACTAATAAGTTGAGGAAAGGAAACGAAAACAAAGCAAGATATCTTTAAAATATGTTAACAAGGAGGAGATGTGGTCAGAAGCTAAAGAAATAAAAAAACACCTTCAATTCGAATGTTTAGTTTGGCATGGAACCAACTCTCTAGGTTAGTTAAATTCAGAAATTTTCCATTTTGATGCCAGTTGGGATGCTCCCAATTCAGAGTGCCTAGGTTTCAGTCCCAGCTACACCCCTCATTCCAACTTCCTGTTAATGCATACCCTGGGAGGCAGCAGGTGATGATGCAAGTACCTGGGCCCCTGCTACCCACCCTGGATTGAATTCTAAACTCCCAGCTTCAGCCCCTAGCCCAGGGCCACTGGAAATGTTTGATAAATGAGCCAGTGGATGGAAGCTCACTCTCTCTCTCTCTCTCTCTTCCTTCCTCACTCTCCATCCCTCCTTCTCAAATAAATACATAAATATCAAAGAAATTGTCGGATTTCATCATGAAAAATCCCTACCTTTGGTATAAAAGTAGAGCCTAGGACACCCCACCAATGTGTCATCAGTAGGAGGTGGGGTCAGGGCATAAGACCGAGGAGTAAGTGACACTAGCAAGGTCATATGGTTCCCACACCATCCAGAGCCTTGAACTTCTATGTTGCTCCTCGGTCTGGGTAGTAGCACTGGGACTTCCCCCAACTCGGGGATTATAGCCTAAGCTGGAGATCATGAAAGCAGGTGGGACTCGGGTACCTGAGGCAGGGGAACTCCACGTTGTCACTCTCGGGCTGCCCCTCCTCTCTCACCAGCACCCGGTCCAGGTACCAGCCGCTGCCCGAGCCTTTGCCATCGTGTCTGATCCTCACCCGCCTCACCTTCCGCATGGTCACAGACTCAATGGTGAACTCGTCGGCCTGCAGCAGGGAAAGGCAGGAAAGCTGGCTGGGTGGTGACTACCTTGGGACCCAACCACCAAGGGAAGACTTAGGCCCAGAAGTCAGACAAGTCAGAGCTGATGGGTTGGGGTCTTGCCTTTCCCAGATGAGACAGGGGCTGCCTATAGAGAATACACTCCACTCCCTGCCCCCAATTTTTCCTAGCAGAATGTCTTTCAAGTCAAGTTCCCAACCCTTAAGGCCTGCATTTGTTGGTTAACCAGGGGCCATTCCCTACGATGGCCTTTTATTATTATTATTATTATTATTTTTGACAGGCAGAGTGGACAGTGAGAGAGAGAGACAGAGAGAAAGGTCTTCCTTTTGCCGTTGGTTCACCCTCCAATGGCCGCTGCGGTAGTGCGCTGCGGCCGGCGCACCACGCTGATCCGATGGCAGGAGCCAGGTGCTTCTCCTGGTCTCCCATGGGGTGCAGGGCCCAAGCACTTGGGCCATCCTCCACTGCACTCCCTGGCCACAGCAGAGAGCTGGCCTGGAAGAGGGGCAACCGGGACAGGGTCGGTGCCCCGACCGGGACTAGAACCCGGTGTGCCGGCGCCGCAAGGCGGAGGATTAGCCTACTGAGCCGCGGCGCCGGCCACGATGACCTTTTAAAAGGCAGCTTCTCCTGGGAGGAAGAATGTGTTAAGCTGTTATCAGTTGTTAACATTTATCATGAAGTAATTCCTTGGCTAACCTCCTCTGGTCTGTGCTATAGGGGGATACTGGCCTCCTTCCCACAGGGGAATGACTGGGATTGGGGGTAGGGGTGGGGGTGTATGTGGCGGAAAGGTGTGCTTGTGAATTGTACAGTTTTGCCTGCCACTGAGGCAGCAAAAATGCAGTAAGGACACTAAGGATGGGTTTGATGGACAAGAGGTGAAGAGCTATGGGAGGAAAAGAGCAGGAAAGAGTGAAGAGGAGGTGGGCAAGTGGGAAGGAGAGAGGCAACGTGGAAAGCTATGTGCAGGAAGGAATCCCCACCTCCTCTCCCCACACGAACCCACCTCCACCTCCAACATCCTGCTTGGGTTATTCTGCACCACAGCCTTCAAACAGCTCTGATCCCAAGAACCAAGCCAGCTCTTGGACTGGCCCCAGAAAGAGGCCTCTGCTCTCATGCCAGGGCTCGCCCTGCACTCACCAAGGAAGGGACAACACAGCAACTACACAGTCTACAAATCCCTGTCACCTGCCAGCTCCCTTGAGCCTCGCGTTACTGCAACAGTGACCCTCTCCTGAGCATCTGCTATATGCCTTAGGCCAGGTCTGGCCCCAGAGGCTGTATACCCACCACCCTAACCTCACAACAGGCAGCCACAGACAGGCATCCTCCCTTGCTTTGTAAAGGAAACCAAGGCTCAGGGAACAGAGTGATCAGCCCAGGCTGGGTTTCCCGGGACCTACCCAACTCTCCCTGCCACTTCTCCACAGGCTTCCCAGTAAACTCATCTGATGGCTGGGAAACAGAGGGGAACACCCAGCACGTTTCAGTGAGCCCAGTTCTCCCACCCCCAACTTTCTTGGTCTCTCTTACAAAGAGGACATGAAGAAGATGCCCCAGCAGCCACAGCGCAGCGTGGGGAGGGGACCATGATCTCTCTGTGGTGGCTCTCCAGCTCCTTGCTTAGGATCCTGAGCAGTGTCATGTGTTGTTAGTGAATTATGGTGGGCCAAATGCCAGAGACTAAGTAGACTGGCCCTGAAGGAGGCTGTCTGATGGTAGGGGGCCCAGTACCCACTACAGTCACCAGCTAGACTCCTACAGAGCAGGGAAGACCAGGGAACAAGGGACAGGAAGTGAGGCGGGGGAAGGGGAGTAGGGGTGCCTGGCTGTGACTTACATTGCCCTTCTCGAACAGGTCGGTGTTATTCCTGCAGTTGTAGAGCAGCCGCTCCCCTGTGTCCCCCACATCACCAAAGAGGCAGAGGTAGACGTTGGCATCAGTTCCCGCACCTTCAAGTTCCCCTGTACATACGGTCACCCGATACCGGGCCACTGGCAGGCAGAGAGAGGGACACCATTAGCTACACTACTACTTCCACCTCTAAGCTCTTCCTCCCCTTCTCTCCACAGTGCTCACCTGGGCTGATCCTGCTCCTTCCCCCCTCTAACTGTCTAGATCCTGCTGCATGCGGGCATCAACAGCTGGCTCACCCACAAGGCCCTGCGCCCCAGCAGACCAGAAGCCCCCACCCAGGCCAAACATTGGAATCTGTGGGAAACTTCTATAAGAATTCAGATTCCTGTGTTGTGGCATAGCAGGTTAAGCCATAGCCTGCAACACCAGCATCCTATATGGGTGCCGATTCATGTCCTGGAAGCTCCACTTCCCACCCAGCTCCCTGTTAATGGCCTGGGAAAAGAAGCAGAGGATGGTCCAAGTATTTGGGTTCCTGCTATACATGTGGGAGACCCAGATGAAGCTCCTACTTCCTAGCTTTGGCCTCACTCAGCCCTGGTGGCCATCTGGGGAGTGAACCAGTGGATGAAAGCCTCTCTCTCTCTCTCTCTCTCTCTCTCTCTGTGTGTGTGTGTGTCTTTCAAATAAATAAATAAGTCTTTAAACAAAAGAATTCAGATTCCTCAGCACCCTTTCAGATTTCCCAAATCTTAATTTCCAGAGATGAAATTGCTAAAACTGAATTGTTTACAAGCTCTTTCAGGACGCCTTGATGGAGGTGGCCCGGGTTTGGGGATCACCAGTCTAACCCAAACATTTTCCATCCAACCCAATAAACTCTTTTCCATAGGTTGTTCTCCACTTCCTATGTGTCCTGTCTTCCCAAGTAAGATATCTTTTCTTATTGAGCCAGAATGGAGCCTTCCCCTTCTCTTCAGAGCACTGCAATGCTAAGGGCACACCAGGAAGAGAAGTCAAGAGGAAATTATAAACCACAGCCACTGTTGAAAGGGCAATGGCTTCTCCCAGTATTGACAGTGTACCATGGAGGAAGCGGACTTGCACCCCTGCACACCACAGCCCTTCTTCTCGCTTAAAAGATAAAAAGTCACTTTTACTCCTTCATTCACCCCAAATATGCTTACTGAAGGCTCATGGGTGCTAGGTGCCATTATAGTGGCAGGAATCCAGGGGTAAACAAGGCACACATATGCCCACGCCCTTGAGCTTCCATTAGAGTTGAGTGTAAGAGGAGAGAGCAGAGATGTGCACTAAAATCATAAGAAAATTGTGGATAGGAGTATTTCTGAGTTCCATCCGTATCAGAGACAGTATAGTGGAGGGGCTGTCACAGAGTGGAGTGGGGTGTGACTGAGCCCAGGGGGCTCATCTGGAGATGCAGCAGACTGCAGCAAGGAGGTAATGTGTAGGTTAGGATCTTAATGACAGGAGACAGCCATAGGAAGTTCTAAGAGAAGAGAGTTCTGGTAAGTGAAAGGTCCGAATGTGGCAATGACCAATGTTTGTTCCAGCAGCAGGGAGGCCAATATGACTGAAGAGGAAAGAATGGGAAGGAATATGCAATGAGGCCAAGAGGTGGACAAAGACCAGACACATGGAGTATGACAAATCAATAAAAGAAATGTGGCTGCTGCTTCATACATCAGGAAGCCATAAAGGAGCTTTATGCCAGAAAACAACTTGATCTGATGTCTTGAAGGGCACTCTGGCTGCCATATGGGCACTTGATTGTAGAGGGGAAAGGACAGCAACAGAGAGGCCAGTTAATAGAATAATTATAGTTGTCTAGAAAAGAGAGGATAGTGTCCAGAACTGAGGGTGTACTAGAGATGGAGAGAGGTCTATGAATTAGCAACATATTTTGTTTTCAAAATAATTTATTATTAATTTTACCTATATGAAGAGAGGAGGGAGACAGACAGACACTGACAGAGACAGGTTTCTCATCTGCTAGCTCGCTCCCTAGATGCCTGCAACAGCCAAGACTGAACCAGGCTAAAGTCAGGAGCCAGAAACCCAATTCAGGTTTCCCATGTGGACAGCAGGAATCAAGGACTTGGGCCAACACCTTTTGCCTCTCAGGGTGTGCATTATCAGGAAGCTGGAATTGAGAGCAAAGCCTGGACTCCAACCCAGGCATTCCAGTATGGGATACAATGGTCCCAAGTGGTGTCCTAACTGCTGGGCCAAGTCCCACTTCCAGGAATGTATTTTGGATGTAGAGCCAGCAGTTCTTGGTGATGGAACAGATAGGTGATTGTGGGAAAGACAGGAACCAGAGGTGACTCATAAGTATTTGGCCCAGACAACTAACTTGACAGAGTTGCCAATCAGAAGTAGGGGAGCCTGGGAGAAGGATAGATTTGGAGATAGAAATTAACAGTCTTTTCTGTTCATTACAAACTTGAGGTGTCTATCAGACATTTAAAACAGAGGTCAAGAGGGCAGTTGAATTTATCTGGAGTATTAGGATTGGTGCTACAACTGCGGTCATCATAGGTGTAAGGATTCTATTTAAAAGCCTAGAACCAGGTGAGATTCTCTATGGTGTAGAGGTACATGATGATTTAAAGAATATTTGAAGAAATTAAGGTCAAATTTGAAGAAAACATGAATCTTCATAATCAAGATGCTCAATGAACTCCAAATAGAAAAAATTCAGAGAGATGTACATATCAAACTCTTATTTTTAGTGCTGTTTGAGAATACAGGTTCTCTTTTTTTTTTAAAATAAAGAAAAAGATCTATTTATTTATTCTGAAAGGTACAGTGACAGCAAGAGAAGGAGAAATAAAGAGATCTTCCATCCATCATCACTTCAATCCCCAAATGGCCACAACAGCTGGGGCTGGGTCAGGTCAAAACCAGGAGTCCAGAGCCCTACCTGGGTCTCCCACATGGGAGACAGGGGCTCAAACACTTGAGCCATCCTCTGCTGCTTCCCCAGACAAATTAGCATGGAGCTGGATAGTAAGTCGAGCATCCAGGACTATAACCAGCACTCCAAAATGAGATGCCGGTTTTGCAGGTGACCGTTTAGCTTGCTGTACCACAGTGCCAGCCCCATAATAAAATAGTTGAGAGCCAAAGACAGAAAATTTTAAGGATCAGCAGAAAAGTGGCTCATAATACATAAAAGATCCTCAATAAAATTAACAGCTGACATTTCATCAGACACTATGGAGCCAGAAGCAGTGGGATCTATGAGAACACTTCATAAATTTCATGGAAATGAATACTATTTAAGAACTGTGGGGCCGGAGCTATGATACAGCAGGTAAAGCTGCTGCCTGCAGTGCCAGCATCCCATATGGGCGCTGTTTTGAGTCCTGGTTGCTCCACTTCCGATCCAGCACCTGCGTGGGAGACCTGGAAGAAGCTCCTGACTCCTGGCATCGAATTGGCACAGCCACAATGGCTGGAGCTGGGCCAATCTGAAGCCAGGAGATTCTTGTGGGTCTCCCACATGGGTGCAGGGACCCAAGTACTTGGGCCATCCTCCACTGCTTTCCCAGGCCATAGCAGGGAGCTGAATTGGAAGAGGAGCAGCTGGGACATGAACTGGCACCCATATGGAATGCCAGCACCACAGGCAGAGGTTTAGTCTACTACACCACAGCAACGGCCCCTGTGCTGGAGGTTTTAGCTAAGGAGATAAGATATAAAGATAAGAAATAAAGAGGAGCCAGCGCTGTGGCATAGCAGGTAAAATCACAGCCTGTGATCGGTGCCGGTTCATGTCCCAGCTGCTCCACTTCTGATCCAGCTACCTGCTAATGTATCTGGGAAAGTAGTGGAGGATGGCCCAAGTGCTTGGGCCCCTGCACCCCTGTGGGAGACCCACAAGAAGCTCCTGGCTTCAGATCAACCCAGATCTAGCTGTTGCGGCCATTTGAGGAGTGAACCAGTGGATGGAAGTTCTTTTTGTCTCTCCTTCTTTCTCTGTAACTCTGCCTTTTAAATAAATAAATAAATCTTTTTTTGAAAAAAAAAAAAAAAGATATAAAGAGAACCAAGTTGGAAGTGAAGAAGTAAATCTCTACCCAGATCACATGATTGTGTATTTAGGAAATCATAAGGAATCAACCAAAAAGCTATTACAACATTAAATGAATTCATAAAGGTTATAGAGTCCAAAATCAATATATCAGAATAAATTATATTTCTATTCTTTTGCAATGAACAATCTGAAAATAAAATTAAGAAAATATTTCTGTTCATGATGGCATCATAAATTATCAGATATTTAAGAATAAATTTAACAAAGCAAGTGAAAAACTTATTTTTTTATACTTGTTCTTAGCCAAAAGGCCGAGAAGCAATGTGAAAAACTTATAAAAACTACCAAACATTATTGAAATAAATAAAAGATCTAAATAAATGGAAAACACTCCAAGTCCATGGATTGGAAGGCACAGCATTGTTGGGATGGCAATACTCTCCAAACTGACCTACAGTTTCAGTGTAAGCCCTAACAGAATCTCAGCTGACTTCTTTGTAGCAATCAA
This sequence comes from Lepus europaeus, assembly GCF_033115175.1. Taxonomy (NCBI): domain Eukaryota; kingdom Metazoa; phylum Chordata; class Mammalia; order Lagomorpha; family Leporidae; genus Lepus; species Lepus europaeus. The sequence goes on from NC_084835.1 coordinate 95,094,185, forward strand.
CAAGCTGATTCTAAAATGCACAAGGAATTGCCAAGGACGCAGAATAGCCAAAACAATCCTGGAAAAGAGTAATAAAAAAGAAAAGCAAGTATTGGGGACAAGGTGGAGACACTGGGGCTCTCATACACTCCTGGTGAGAATGCAAAATGGTGCAGCCATTTTGAAAAACAGCTTGGCATTTCCTTTAACAGTTAACTGAAGAGTTACCATGAGGGCCAGCAATTCCACTCCCACGTATATGCTCAGGAGAACTGAAAATATGTCCACACTGAAACTTGAACACGAATGTTCATAGTAGCACTTTTCACAACAATCAAAAAGTGGAAACAACCCGAATGCTCATTGCCATTTGGGCGTGGCACAACCAGACGATGGAGTACAGCAACAGAAAGAAAGGAAGTACTGACACATTATACAATGTGCATGTGCCTTGAAAACACTGTGCTCAAAGAAACCAGAAGGTCACATACGAGATCCCATTTATTTGAAATACCCAGAATGGGCAACTCTGTAGAGACAGAAACTAGAGTAGTGCTTGTCAGAGGCTGAAGGGGAAGGTGGAGATAGGGAGCTTCTTCTTAGGCAAGCGCAAATGTTCTGAAATTTGATAGTAGTGGATGCACAGTTTTATCAACACACTCACAGCCATTGATGTGTACACTTGAAATGAGCAAATCGTATAACATACAAATTATAGCTCAATAAACTGTTGTTTTGAAAAATGGACATCTTGAGTCCATCTAAAATGAAGATAAAGTATGTTGGGAATGAGACCAGGAAATTCAATTCATTGTACAAATTATTTCTCAGTAATGCCCCATATTTATTTGGAGATATGGAGACATGTATAAGATACATTTGGCCATGAAACATGTGGGTACGTGAATATACAGTGTCTGTAGCAAAAGCACTTTCTAGAGGAAAAGACAGACTGATTGTTTGAACACAAAGACCTGCCTTGAGTAGAGCTGGCACAGGGAGGCACTTAAACCATGAGTTAAAGTTGATGGAAAAGCCTCTTATACCCCAGTATCATCTCCTCACAGGACCACCTGAAATGCAATCATTACTGCCTTCTTAAATCAATGCTTTTAAAACCCAAAAGCTGAAGGCTTTCTGTCGTCAGTCTTGTATAAACAAAGCTGATTCTTGTTATGTGCTCCGTGACATTATGAGTCAACAGCAAGAGGACTGAGCAGCATGGACCTCAGTGAGAACTGCAAAGTAGAAGCAGGAGGCAAAAAGATGTCAACACCAGCCTTGCTTTGTTTTTACTGGGGGCGGCGGGGCGGGGGGAGTCAGTTCTGCTTTCTTGCCTGTAAATCTTGGGCAATTCTCAGAAGCAAAGTGGTGGGGGAATTTAGAGATTCCCTTGCCTGGGACTCCCAGGCTACTTTGCTCCAGAGCTTGGAGGTAAAATGGGGTTAAAAATTTTCAAGGTTCCCCTTTCTCTCCAGGGGTCCCTCTGAGGGCCTGAGAGCCAATTAAGAAGGCAGCAAAAAAGAGTTACATTGTCAGACATCAGCAGTGAAAGACCTAAAATAAATGGGGAGGTACCAGGGCCTCTTGTATTTAATTTCAAAATCACAGGTCAATCTGATGAAGCAGCAGTCGCTGACTTTCAGCACTCCAGTCCAGCCATCTCCTGCCTGCTCATTAGTGATGTGTAATCACCTCTGCTGGCCACACAGTAGATAGCGCTGATCTCATTTATTTTACCATCTCACACAGCTCCAGAGGGAAAGGCAAGGTAGAAATCAATGGTGTGCTGGTACATGTTTTGCTCATGTCTCCCAGTCTGCGTTAACAGTACACTCACTCCCAAAAGTCTCCCGGCTCCCAGACAGTGTTCATTGCTGATTCCACTGGGCCTTACTCTGCAAGTAAACTAGGGACACACAACTTCAGGTTCAGAGAGTTGATTTTAAATTGATATTTACTCATTTTACAGGAGTCTAAGCCTCTCCACTTAAGGGACTTCTTGTACATTATGGGGAACATACAACTGGGGAAATGTGACATTGCCACCAGCTCCAAGTACAGCTACAAAGAAGCATCCAGAGCAGCTAAGGAGATGAGTGCTTGTAGAGGTGAGTGAGGAAGTAGGTGTGTTCCAAGCACGGGAGAAATTCAAGTTTGTATAGGCTCCCAAGGCCTGCTACAGAGGCCAAGGAGACATCAGTGCCCTTGAGAGCCAGGACAGACAGCCCTTCAACCTACGCTAACCACCAGATTTGTTTGAGTACCACAGAAGACCAAAACCAAGTAACAGCTACTATAGCTCTATACATTGTACACTGTTTAAGATACTATGGACAGTTTATACATGTAACCTATGGAATGTTCTTCCTTCCCCACTCCCTACCATGGTCTCATCTTCACCGTCACACCTCTGCCCACAGAAGACGTGGCACAGATGTCACTGCATATGCAAAGTTCCCGCAGCTCCCTGGGCGGGGAGATGATATCCACAGCCTTCAGTCTCCATGCCCTACCTGTTCTACCTGCAGAATATTTCTTGAATATATTTTCTCTCCTCTGGTTTATACAGCCCCTGCCTGATTTCAAGACCTTTTTTTCTCTGCCAGATGACAGGTTGTAGGTTTGCCTCTCACATCCATCCTTCCACACAGCTGTGTGACAGCCCCCAACAGACCAGGAGAAAGGTGGGGAGGAAACAGCTGGGAGAGTTCACGGGTGAGGTGAAGCACATGGAAGTCATAAGGGGGCTAGGACAAAGGGGTCTGAGTCAGAGATCGGGCATCTTTGTGGGAGATCTGAGTGAGGTGTGCAGGGGTGATGGGCTTAAGTGGAAGGGGGTGGAGGTCAACAAGGCGCGTGAGTGCCAGGATGTGCATGTCAGGGTTCCACAGGCACACTAAGACACAAAGACCCTCTATGTTTTAATTTGTATAAAAGTTGCTTGATAAAATAAACATGACTGGGCATAGCCTCAGAGAGCCTCAGCATAGCAAGGTTGGACCCTTTAATAAATACTCCAGGTGGCCGGCGCCGTGGCTCAACAGGCTAATCCTCCACCTTGTGGCGCCGGCACACCCGGTTCTAGTCCCGGTCAGGGCGCCGGATTCTGTCCCGGTTGCCCCTCTTCCAGGCCAGCTCTCTGCTGTGGCCAGGGAGTGCAGTGGAGGATGGCCCAAGTCCTTGGGCCCTGCGCCCCATGGGAGACCAGGATAAGCACCTGGCTCCTGCCATCGGAACAGCGCGGTGCGCCGGCAAAGGAAGACCTTTCTCTCTCTCTCTCTCTCTCTTTCTCTCTCTCACTGTCCACTCTGCCTGTCAAAAATAAAAAATAAAAATAAATAAATAAATAAATACTCCAGGCAAGGTTGACATAGATGAGTCCTCACCATACTCTAAAGAGACACTGTCTACAATAAGCTGACCTGAGCGCCCCAGCCCACATTCAAATGGTGAATCCTAATCCCCAGTAACCCATCTTGGGGGTGTATCTGGTGATGGGGACTCTAAAGGAGTAACCAAAGTAACAAGAGATCATATGGTGGGGGTTGGGGGGTAGGGTTCATCCGTGATCATTGGTGACCTTATATGAGGGAATTAGGACACAAATGGGCACACGCACAGAGGGAAGATGATGGAGGACACAGGGAGAAGGGGGCCACCTGTAGGCCAAGGTAAGAGGCTTTCAATGACACCAACCTTGCTCTTCCAGAACAATTAGAAAATCAATTTCTGTTGGTTAAGCCACCTGGTCTGTTGACTTAAAGATGACAGCCCTAACAGACTAATACACTGTCCTAGGACTATGGTGGGGCTGGGCGCTGTACAATAACCGGAGTTGTTTGTGCCATCTTCTGTGAAAGCGGGGAAGGAGGCAGCACTATGGGATGGCCTGAGTCTCAGGTGAAGTATGGAAGGGCAGAAGTCATAAGAACAGACCTCCCACCTGGCTTCACAGTTTATAAGGAGGGAAAACAGAGTTCTTGAGGGAAATTCATGCATGCTTCTGTCAAGGCAACGAGGCGTGCAGGTAAAGAACATTCTAGGCACTCTCGGTAAAAATGGAAATTTCTGTCTAGAAAACTTCACTGAAATGACAACGTACACATTAATTTAAAGACTTAATCAAACAATAAAAGACTTTACCAACAAGGCTAGGCAAGGGGGACAAGTAGAGACAACAGGACAAGTTTTTGGATGCCTTAAGGCAGCTAGACAAGGGGCAAATGCTTTAGCACAGTGGTTCTCAAAATGCAGGACCCTACAGGCAACATTAGCATGATGTAGGAATTCAGTAAACAGACTCTTGAGTCCCACCCCAGACTGACTGAATCAGAAACTCTGCCCGTGGTTACAGCAGTCTGCATTTTCACAGACGATCCAGGTGATGACACACGCCCAAGTATGAGAACCCCTGACTTAGCAAATACGCGAAGACTGATCAGAGCTGTCAGCTGCAAACCTCAAGGAATGATAGCAGCAGGCAATTTCAGCAGCAGGAACTGAGGAGCAGCTAAAACCATGGGATTTGGCTAGAAAGGTTCACAAAGCAGTTAGATTACAAGACCTTCTCGCCAGGTCTTTAACCCGTAGGTTCAGTCTGGCACACAAAGTAGACAGATCAGGAAAGCACAGGTGTGTTTCTGCCTCAATAGATAAGGTGCTATATAAAGTCCCAATCTGGGGAGGGGGCGAGGAGGAATCACACACTATTATCAAATTTACAGAGAAACTATTGCCTCATTTCTAAAGCAAACACTGCTGAGTGTGTAGAGGCAGCGTGGTGAGTGTGGGCATTTAGCCACAGGATTGAGACGCCCACATCCCACATCACAGTACCTGGGCTTATACCTGGCTCCAGCTCTTGACGCCTGCTTCCACCAATGCACACGCTGGCAGGCAGCAGTGATGGCTCAAGAAACTGGGCTTCGCTCATGTGGAAGACCTGGATTCAGTTCCCAGCTCCCACTTCTTTGCTTGTAGCCCCAGCTGGGCAATGAACCAGCAGCTACAAGTTCTCTATCTGTCTACCTACCTGTCTATATATCCATCTGTCTCTCTGCCTCTTAAATAATTTTTTTAAAGGCAAGGAAGTATCTTGGGATAGCCACTGAACAATAAAGCAAGAGACCCTGTTCTAGGTCTGATTGTCACTGACTGTGTCCATGGTTAAGATCTTGCTCAGCTTGTCATCAGGAAATATTAAGGGACTTTGACCACAAATATTCTACAGTCATGTATTTAATTAGGAATGAATATGATTCATAAAATAGAGGAACCATGGTACCTAATTAGACTAGCTGGATGACCTCTTTTTAAATGTTTGCTCTTCGGGGTTCCCATGTTTGGGGGTATATAACTCCAATCAAATCACTTCAACAAATCTATACAAGAACTTTCAGTGGATGTGCAAATGCAGACTGCTCACATGTACTGCAGCATCACCTGTGAAGTGACATTGTTGATATTCTTAGAAGAGCTACTAGAACCATGAGTGACATCATCCTCTCTATAGTACTACTTTTTACTACTAAAAAATTAAGAGGGGCAGACTTTTGGTACAGCAATTAATACATAGCTTAAGACACCTGCATCCCTTATTGGAACGCCTGGGTTTAGGTACCAGCTCTGTTCCCAATTCAAGCTTTCTGATAATGCACAGGCAACAGGTGATAGTTCAAGTGATTTGGTCCTTGCAAATCAGGGAAATCAGGACTGAGTTCTCAGGTCATGACTTGGGCCTGGACCAGCCCTGGCTATTGCAAGCATTTGGGGAGTGAATTCCTGAGGGGGGTTCTCTTGGTCAGACTTGTCTGTCTCTGTCTCCCTCTCTCACTGGTTTTCAAATAAACAAAATTAAATAAGCAATTTTTTTAAATTAAGGACTACCACAAAGATATAAAATAGGGAGGGTGGTTATTGTGGTATAGTGGGTTAAGCCACTGTCTGCAATGTTAGCATCCCATATGAATGCTGGTTTGCGAATCCCAGCTGCTCCACTTCCAATCCAGCTCTCTGCTAATGCTCCTGGAAAAGCAGCAAAAGTTAGCCCAAATACTTTGGCCCTGGTGCCTACATAGGTGACCTGGATGGAGTTCTAGGCTCCTTGCTTCAGCCTGGAGCCAGTTCCAGCCATTGGGACCATTCAGGGAGTGAACTAGCAAACAAAAGATCTTTCTGTCTGTCTCTGCCTCTCCCCCTCTATCTCTATAACTGCCTTTCAAATAAATGATATATTTTTTAAAGATTTCATTTATTTTGTTTGAGATTTAGAGTTACAGACAGTAAGAGGGAGAGACAGAGAGAAAGGTCTTCCTTCCATTAGTATACTCCCCAAATGGCCAGGAGCCAGGAGCTTCTTCCTGGTCTCCCACGTGGGTGCAGGGGCCCAAGGATCTGGGCCATCTTCCACTGCTTTCCCAGGTCATAGCAGAAAGTTGGACTGAAGAGGAGCAGCCAGGACTAGAACTGGCACCCATATGGGATGCCAGTGGCACAGGCAGAGGATTAACCTAGTGCACTTCGGCGCTGGCCCCAATAAATGATATTTTTAAAAAGAGATAGATAATAGGTTGATTATCTTCTGTGTCAATTCTGATTGATTAGTAATGTCTGCTTGGAGTGGAATGCTATATACATTGAGGGCTACAAGGCTCATTTCAGACTCAATGGGAGAGAATGTTGTGTTCACTTAATAATGTCTGCCATTGATAAAGGGCAGGTTCTGTGTGCTTGCCAGCAATATTATTATAACCTAGAGGCAAAATGACCTGCCTTTGGCTCTTTGATTGTGGATTCTTGGCTCCATATTAAAAGCTTAGTCTCATTCCTGTTGGCCTCAAACAGAGAAAATTCATGAGATGGCAGTCAAGTGAGGCTACAAGAACCTAGATCCAGCCTTCCTTTTGGGAAGCATTTCATGAATACCTTGAGGGAAACAAGATATTTCCTCGAAAATTCAAGAGTCTCTGGAGAACTACAGTTTGGCACAGATTCTTTTTAAGCCCTCCACAGCCAACCTGAAGACCCATAAATCTCACCCCACCTCCCTACCACACCCATCCTAGTAGATCTGCAGCCCTGGAGATGGCTTCTTCAAGCCAGTGTAGATGTGGGAGTTTCTAAGTCCTCTCTGGTATTCAGAAGGAGCCTGATGATACAAAGCAGGTAAGACTATCAGCTCAAGGGTCAGACCCCTACCGACACACCAAGTAGGAGTCTCACGCCTCCCCAGGACAGACTTGATCCGTACTTACTGCCCATTATTCTGCGCACTGTGGGGCCCTCTGCAGTCATTTCCCTCACAATCTCATTGTCATCCTCATTGGCATCCAGCCAGCGGTTGCAGTTGAAGTTGTACTTGTGCTTGTTCAGGGTGTTCATCAGGGTCATCTGGAATGAAGTCCTGGGGTGAGCATGTGGCTGGGCCAGAGATAGTCACCCGGGCCCTGGAGTCCCCTTTTTCCTATCTCATCTCAGGAAGGCCAAGGCCATCTCCTGGAAAGGAGCCTTGTGGAAGGCAGAGGGTCAGCTTAGCATTTCTCCCCCTGGTTCCCTAGCAGCCAGGTGACTGGGCAGAACGCAAGCCCCCAAACACCTGAGTACTTTCTCAGGCTACGCTCTCCACCAGGAAGTTCCTATGGCCTGTATCCATAGTCAGTTCTCACCATAACCCTTCCCCACTCTCGCTCCCAGTAATGTGACAGGGTTTCAGAAGGGAGCCATCCTGGTTTTTCTCCCAACCACCTCTCAGCCCCCAAGGCGGTCAGCTCACCCTCTCTAGGTGCCATCCAGAACCAGGATTCCGTCTGTCGTGCCATGCCCGAATCTTATAAAATCTGCCAAGATCTGGGAGCTCAATCTAGGGTGAGAAACAAAAAGGTTTGAAAGGGGACAGCGAGGCCATGTGTTTGTCCTCATAGCTGACCCATGGCCAGAAGAATACTTGCTGTGGGCTGTTTCTTCGGCAGTGAGGGTGGGTCTGCTTCAAGCCACCCTTACGCATTCTACCCTGCCACGCCCTTGTAGCCAGTAGCACAGACGCACAAGGCAGTCATGTAGAGCTTGGGTTCAGTCTGGGCTGGGGCAACTGAACAAAAATAACCAGCCCGCAGTGGGATCCTGTCTAAAACAGGTCCTCCAAGCAATAAACTTCCAGTAACAAAATCCACAGAGCAGCCTTGCAAATGAGCACAGGCTCACAGCCCCAGGACTCTCCTGGGCACTGAAACAGACAAAAGGATCAATGAGGAGGTCAAGCCCTTTCCCTAGGGGTCCCCAGTCTGGCAGGGAAGACAAAAACATGAAGAGCAATGAACAGAGGGATTGTAACAGAGGCTCAGCCCGGCAGCTCTGAGACAAGAGCAGTAATGACAAATTATTCCAACCTTAAAGGTCAACAGCACAGCACTTCCATTGGCCAGAAAAAAAAAAAAAAAAAAAAAAGACTTGCTCTAGTTATACAAATCCGGGGAAGTTTTAAAGTTGAATTTCTTTCCATAGATTCTAAAATTCCCACTTTTCTTTAAATTTGGTCCTTACTTCTAATGTAGCCTGGATGGGGCAGCCTAACTCTAACTGGGATTAGGTCTCTGCTCTACAGGGATTCCCACGTCACCCAACACCAGTCCATACCAGCTTCTCCCCCAGGCTTGTTTCTAGCCTGTGAGACTGAGACCAGACCAAGACTGTATCCCATTCAATGCGCTGCCTACTAATTAATGCATCTGTCACCCTTCACAGGGGCCTCAAGATGCCATTGTACCTTTTTGTCTTCAAACTTGATCCACAACCTAACTTGGAAAACCAGCATCCCCATAACAAATACCTCTTTGCCCCCACCCTTTCCTCTTGCCCCCACCCTTTCCTTCTCACCCTGTCACACTTCTCGCCTACCCTAAACTTCTCGACGATGCCCGGTTTGAACCACTTGTTGTTGGGGTTCAGGAGAATCTCGTCTGTCCGCCCCTTTTGCCCATAAATCTGGATGAAGATGGGAGAGTTGGTCCCAGCTTTCTTCAGGTCAGTCGTCCAGACCCACAGGGACCAAGGGAATTCTACAAAACAGTGGCATGAAAACTGCAGCAAATGAAGAGATTTTCATGTTTCCCAGTGGGAGGTGGAGAAAATCACAGGTGATCAGGACAGAAGGACAGGTTATGCGCAGATGTGTCCCTCCACCCCGAAACCCATTCTAACAAGGGGCAGACTTAGAAAGCCAAGGGCTTCTTGTCATGAAAATAGGAGCTGTGATGTTATTTTCAATGGCTAAAGCCTACTAGCATGCTTTAAGTGGGAGAAAAGTGGACTCCTCCCACCCCAGTTCCAGTGTACTGTAGAAGACACTCAGTTCAACTCCTAGCCCATCACAGTAGCTCCTTTTTCTATTTTTTTCCCTAAAGATTTACTTACTTATTTGAAAGGTAGAGTGACAGAAAGACATAGAGAGGGATCTTCCATCCATTGGCTCAGGCAATGCTGGGGTCTGGGCACAGCTGGGCCAGGTTAAAGCCAGGAGCCAGGAGCCAGGAGCCAGGAACTCAATCCGGGTCTCCCACCTGGATGGCAAGGGCCCAAACACTTGGGCCATCTTCTGCTACTTTCCCATGCACATTATCAAGGAATTAGATGGGAAGTAGACCAGCTGGGACTTTGGGACGCCAGCATCATGAGTGGTGGCTGAACCTGCTGTGCCACTATGCCAGTCCCCAGCATCTTCTTCTATGTGGGGACACTGGAGTGACGACAGGTGCCAGGTGTGTAACTCAGAAGGGCCTGTACCTTAAAGAATTTTGTTCCCTGGAGGGCACCCCCTTCCCAAAGAGAGCTGAAAGGCACAAGTGGAGCCCTCGAGGCTTTTGGCCATTGGTGTGATATCCTGGCCTCAGCTTGCCTATCGAAGAGGTCTCAGCTTTGGGGACCTTCCACTTACTTTTCAGCCGCTTTTTCCTGAGCGAGACCATCTCGTAGAGCTGCCTCTCGATCAGCCCATCAGCTTTCTTCTCGTCCAGCCAGTTGCTGCAAGGGAAGGTCTGCTGGATGCCAGTGAAGGGGCACAGAATCACCACCTGGGGAGTGGACCACAAGCGTCTCCTGCGTTGGCACTCCTGGGACCTGCTCGCCAGGTCCGGCAGCCTCCCCAGCCCCATGAGAAGGGACATCTGTGTTAGACCTGGGAGGAGCAGCACTTCTTCCCTTGCCTGGCTTATTAAACCTTAAGTCAAGAAACACCTCCTCCAAGAAGCCTTCCACAATAAGTGTCATCCAATTCTCCAGTGTATCAGCTTAAATTTCTTTTTTTTTTTTATTTTTTATTTTGATGGTGAATTTTTTTTACTTTATTTATTTATTTATTTTTTATTTCATAAATGTGAATTTACAAAGTGCAACTTTTGTATTGTTGTGGCTTCCCCACCCAACCTCCCTCCCTCCCGTGGCCCTCCCTCTCCCTCTCCCTCTCCCATCCCGCCCTTTATCGAGTTTCATTTTCAATTACCTTCATATACTGAAGATCAACTTAGTATATACTAAGCAAGGATTTCAACAGGCTGCATTCACACAACCGCACAAGGTATAGGGTATTGTTCGACTAGTAGTGTTTTTAAGTTTCATAGTGAAACACATAAAGGACAGAGACCCTACGTGGGGAGCATGTACCCAGTGACTCCTGTTGTTGATTTAACAATTGGCACTCTTATTTATGACGTCAGCAATCACCCGAGACTCTTGCTATGAGCTGTCTAGGCTATGGAAGTCCCTTGAGTTCACCGGCTCTGAACTTGTTTAGTCAAGGCCGTGTCACAGTGGAGGTTCCTTCCTCCCTTCAGAGAAAGGCGCCTCTCTCCTTGATGGCCTGTTCCTTCTGCTGGGGTCTTGTTCACCAGGATCTTTCATTTAGATTGTTTTTTGCCACCGTGTCGTGGCTTTCCATGCCTGTGAGACTCTCATGGATCTTTTAGCCAGATCCGAATGTCCCAAGGGTTGATTCTGAGGCAGGAGTTCAGCTTAAATTTCAAGTCTTTTTCTCCATTTACTATACCCTCGTTGACCCCATGTTGCTTCATGCACATTGTAAACTCTCAGTTAATTTGAACCAAATGAGCTAAAATACTGTATGGGCTCCCAAAACTGTCATGTAGGAAGAAAGTAAATCACATCAGAGCTAATTAATAATAAGCAACTGCTCTCCTCTAGGCTCGCTCCTCATTCACTTCCCTCCTACCCCTTCCCCAGGTCCACCCAACATTCTGAACTCATGGACCCAGAACTCGGAACTCTGTCCGGCCCAGGCCAATCACATTACTGATGTCCAAGTGTTCCCAGCGTACTGCAGATCCTCTCAGTATAGAAATCGTAACTGTTCATAGTACTGGATCCAAGCTTTACCTTCTTGCAACTTGAAAACTCACCTGACCCTCCCAGTGGTCAAGCATTTTGATTAACCACTGACTTACTGGCATTTGTTTGTTTTTGGTTGTTCATAGTGACTTTAATTGACTGCAACTTACTGAACTTCACTGATTACCCTTAGATCTACCTTGGTATGTCTGAGAGCTCACCTAGTACTCATTATCTGGCCATCATGATGAGCCTTAGCTAAAGGCAGGGGAGTTAAAGGTGTGTGCACCCCTTCAAGCTCCTAGAGAAGCACTCCTCCCCAGTGATACATCAGGCAGCAGTCCCTTCAAATGTTTTAGTCCTCTGACACAAGTATATTGGCAATTAATATAGTCCAACCCGGTTGACGGGTGGTAAGATGGCTTCTAGTCAGCCACTGCCTGGCTACTCCATTTCATGGGAACGCCAGCCTGCTAGAGTGGGTGCGCTGCTGTCGGTGGCACTTAGCTGATTCCTCCGGTTTGGGGCCAGAGTGGGGCACTGCCACCAAGACCCTGCGGAGTTCAGGTGGGTTGTACAGCTGAGCCGGAAGACGTGTCCCTTCTTAAAGCCACTTTCTTGCTGTCTTGAATCTTAAGAAAAGATGCCAAGTGGGCGACTGCCTCCTGATCTAAAAGAAAATGATGTTGACTCAAACTCTAAAGATGAAGCCACACCAGATAACTCTGGACTTAACTCCTAGGAGGATGAAGAGGATGGGACCATTAAGAACACAGAAATCTCAGATTTCCCAACAGATGGACCAAAAACTGAAACAGAGATGATTGTAAATGCATATAAGGTATGTCCTTCTGGAATTCCCTTATGATGTGGAATAAATTTCAAGAAATGTATCAAAAACCTCCTGAACAAAAAAATCTCAACCTCAAAATGTAGAGGGAAAAAAGAAACTATTTCAGAAAAGATAAATTGAAGAATGAAAAACAATCTCCTGGCGAACAGTCCTCAAATGAAACCCCGTGGAAAGAGCTTACTCAGTATTCTGGAGTCAATGATTGATTTGAACCCTCTGTTAAAAAGGAAAAAAGTTGAGGTATTGGGCTTTGAAAGGAGGATCGACCAAACTGTGGAGGAGTGGGAGGTTAAGAAGGCCGGGAGCTCGACAACCAGCTAGTTGTGTGCTGCGAGTTTGGTGTGAAAATTGCCAAAGCAATTGCCTGCCACAAGTTTGTGAAAGCCAAAAAGGAGGCTGAAAATTCAGACTGTTCACAGAAAGAAGCTTGCATGGGGGTTAGAAGCAAAGATGAGAAGGGAAACCAAGAGCAACATGGGATGTATGTAACTCGGCAGATTTCTGCAAGATCCTAGTAGACTCATATGCTCAGTTATTGAGAAGATTTTCCTGTTTCTGTTAAATATGTCAGGAAATTGATACAAGTAGAGAAAAATAAGCAAAAAATCTGGGAGTTGGTCATGAGCATGCAATCAATCTTTTTTTCCTAAGGAGTTCATATTACTGACGTGAATTAAATGAAGCACTGGTTATAAGAAATGTTATTTGTATAAGAAATCTGATCATACATGTAGGAAAAATGGGAAGGATTTTTTTTTTATTCATTTAGGCCTACAGTGGAAAATCAATTTTGCTTTTCATCTGTTTGGTATAGCATAATCAATGAGCTCCTTGTACTTTCTTATCTGTACTTGGTGTAACTGTGTTTTTAAGATTGGAATTTATTTATAACAGATTTGTTATAAGTTCAAAAAAGTCTAAGTTAATTCTGTCTTTAAAGTAATTTTAATTACTTTAATGATATAAAAATAATTACTGATTATGGTAGAGTTGATATATAGAGATGGTAGAGTTGATATTTTGTAGTCACAAAGTAAAAGCAATTGATTAATTTTGTGTACTTTCAGATCAAATATTACAATAAAAGTAGGACAGAAAGTCATATTTGGAGGCTGATTTAAATTCAATTCTGCCTATAAATGTCTTCCTAAGCATCTCTCACAGTCATATCATTCTTTAAATTATGAGATGATTCTTAGACGAGAAAATGGCATAATTGTACCAAGCAAAAAATCATGACCCAAGATAATACAACTCTGAACCCTTTGGAAAAAAACTCTGGGGGGGGGGGGGGAGGAGTCCAACCCAAGGTGCATTCAACAGATGGAAAAGCAGAGGTCCAGAGAGTAGCAGGAAGTGCCCAAGGGTGCAGTTAGTGGTAGAACCAGAAATATTAAAGGCTCCTAAGCCTAATTATCAGTTAGGGTCTTTTTCATCCATCAGCAAAAATCTCAGAAGATGGGAGTTAAAATAGAGGACAAACAAAGTCAAAGTTTGGTGATTTGAAAGGACCAGATATTGTGTGAGAGTGAGCTTTTTACAAAACAAGAAGGCATGAATCAATGATGCTACAGATAAAAAGGGATATAAATGCAGATGCAGCAGAGGTTTCAAAGCTAAGGCAGATGGATATATAACTGTGTGCAAATATATTCTAAAGCCTACAGTTTTACAAATTCCAAGTACTGCCATTAAAACAGAGGAAAAGCCTAAACAACCAGCAAAACTCAACCAAAAACGTTTTTAGTCATTTCACACGCACACACATTCCTGTACTTTTTGCAACCAAACATTTGGGGAACAGATCTCTGCAGTTTCATATATCCTCCTTCAAGAATGGGAATGCTTCTCACTTCATTTTAGGATTAAACACAGTTAGTAACTATATAAGAAAGGCAAATTAAAGACCAATGCAATTCATGAACCTAGATAGAAAAATTCTGTATTAAATGTTGGCAAGCCAATTTTCAAAACATGTAAAATTATAATCCATTATCACTAACTGTGGCTTACAGAAGAAATGCAGTGTTGGGTTACTATTAGTAAATGCAGCCACACAAAGTACCAAACTAATAAAATAAAAAGAAAGACCATGTGATTATATCATTAAGTGCAGGAAGACATAAAATTCAACATTAATTCATAATAAAAACTCTTTACAACATAAAAAATAGTAGGTTTACCTAATCCAAGAATGTCTACCAAAACTCAACTAACATAATTAACTAAATAAAATATTAGTAGTCTCTTTAAATTAAAAAAAATTCATTAACCTTTCAATACACAGTATAAAGGCCATTCAGCTTTATACTGTAGGTCTTATACCATGTGGCCAAACAACAGCAAAAGACATAACAATTAAAAGTTTTGGAAGGGGCCGGGGCTATGGTGCAGCAGGTTAACGCCCTGGCCTGAAGCGCCAGCATCTCATATGGGCACCAGTTTGAGTCCTGGCTGCTTTGCTTCTGACCCAGCTCTCTGCTATGACCTGGGAAGACAGTGGAAGATGGCCCAAGTCCTTGGGCCTCTACACCCACGTGGGAGACCTGGAAGAAGCTCCTGGCTCTTGGCTTCAGATCAGCACAGCTCTGGCCATTGCGGCCAATTGAGGAGTGAACCATCAGATGGAAGACCTCTCTCTTTCTCTTTGCCTCTCCTCTCTGTGTAATTCTTTCAAATAAATAAATAAATCTTAAAAAAAAAAAAAGCTTTGGAAGAAAAAGTCCAAATTGTTATCATTCACAAAGAACCTACAGAAAAATTATCAGAATTAATAATGGCAAGATTGCAATATGTAAACTCAGTGTATAGGTGGCATTTCTATGAGCATTTCTACATCAGAAACAAATGTTAAGAAAAAATATTTTTTAAAGATTTATTTATTTATTTATTTGAAAGTCAGAATTACACAGAGAGAAGAAGAGGCAGAGAGAGAAAGGAAGGAGAGAGAGAGAGAGAAAGATCTCCTATCCGCTGGTTCACTCCCCAATTGGCCGCAACGGAGCTGAGCTGATCGGAAGCCAGGAGCCAGAAGCTCCTTCCTGGTCTCCCATGTAGTTACAGAGGCCCAAGGACTTGGGCCATATTCTATTGCTTTTCCAAGCCATGGAAGAGAGCTGGATAGGAAGTGGAGCAGCTGGGACTTGAATCAGTGCCTATATGGGATGCTGGAACTGAAGGCAGCGGCTTTCACCCACTATGCCACAGCGCCAGCCCCAAGAAAAAATATCTTTAAAGGAGTACTATTTATTTATTTATTTATTTGAAAGAGTTACAGAGAGAGGTAGAGGCAGAAAGAGAGAGGTCCTCCATCTCCTGGTTCACTCCCCAGATGGCCGCAATGGCCAGAGCTGAGCTGATCTGAAGCCAGGAGCCAGGAGCTTCTTCCAGGTCTCCCATGTGGGTACAGAGGCCCAAGGACTTGGGCCATCTTCTACTGCTTTCCCAGGCCGTAGCACAGAGCTGGATCAGAAGAGGAGCAGCCGGGACTAGAACTGGTGCCCATATGGGATGCCGGTGCTTCAGGCCAGGTCTTTAAGCCACTGCGCCACAGTGCCGGCCCCAGGAGTAGCATTTATAACAGTTTATTATGTATTAATTAATATATCTAGCAAAGAAATTCAGTACTCTTATCAAGAAAATTTCAGGGGGCCAGAGCTATGGCATAGCATGTAAAGCTGCCACTTGTAATGCTGGTATCCCATATGGGCACCGGTTCGAGTCCCAACTACTCCACTTCTGATCTAGCACTCTGCTACAGCCTGAGAAAGCAGTAGAAGATGCCCCAAGTCCTTGGGCCCCTGCACCCACGTGGGAGAACCAGAAGAAGCTCCTGGCTCCTGGCTTTGGATCAGTGCAGCTCTGGCCGTTGCAGCCAATTGGAGAGAGAATCAACAGATGAAGACTTCTCTCTCTCTCTCTCTCTCTCTCTCTGCCTCTCCTTCTCTCTCTGCGTATCTCTGAGTTTCAAATAAATAAATAAATGTTAAAAAAATTCAGAACTATATTTTTAAAACATTAAAGAAATAATTTTAAGAAGCATACCATGTTCATAAAAGCAACATTGTACAACGGCAGTTCTTATAGATTCAATTGACCTCTGTTCCAGACAGTTCATTGATTTTGGCAAGAAAATTCTAAAGTTTCTACAGAAGGGTAAATGGTCATGAATAGTCAAAAAATTCTTGAGGAAGCATAGGTGGGCTGATTTGCCCAGCACTAAGATTTAGTATAAAAGGAAAATAGCGAGTGTTGTATAAGTGCTGAAATAAACTATAGCAATGGAACAATCTACAAAGCTTAGAAACAAAGTCATACATTTTGAGGATTTGTGGTATGACAGAGTTGTGTTTTCAGAACAATGGGAAAAGAAATATATTTAGGAAGTCAGTCCTCCCCAAAATTCCTCAGTGACATGAATTATCTTAAATACTTGGGAAATATCCGGATCTCCTGGAAACTTGACTCAGTGGGTCAGGGTTGGCTCCCAGGAATCAGCTTTTAACAAGAATTCCATGAACTATGCTCAAGTTTTAAAGCCTTTCAATGCCCCAATAAATGTTGCTAAAACATTTGGATATCCATCCACTTGGGAAAAAATATTATTTGATTAAAACAAAAAGCAATTACCAATGGAATAAAAACGAAATTGAAAAGACAAAACTTTCCAATATTTAGAAAAGGATATAGGACAATGTCTTGATGCTTCAAGATGTTTCAATAAAACAATAAAAAAAATCAACCATAAATAAAAATACTGATAAACTAGGTCACTTTTCTTTTTTTTTTTTTTTTTTTTTTTTTTTTTTTTTTGACAGGCAGAGTGGACAGTGAGAGAGAGAGAGAGAGAGAGAGAGAGAAAGGAAAGGTCTTCCTTTGCCGTTGGTTCACCCTCCAATGGCCGCTCAGGCCGGCGCACCGCACTGATCCAAAGCCAAGAGCCAGGTGCTTCTCCTGGTCTCCCATGCGGGTGCAGGGCCCAAACACTTGGGCCATCCTCCACTGCACTCCAGGCCACAGCAGAGAGCTGGCCTGGAAGAGGGGCAACCAGGACAGAATCCGGCGCCCCGACCTGAACTAGAACCCACTGTGCCGGCGCCACTAGGCGGAGGATTAGCCTATTGAGCCGCGGCGCTGGCCTCACTTTTCAATTAAATCTCTTCCTCAAAGAACATTATGAGCAAACTATGAGGCTATCAACAAAGGATTAATATCTGGATTAAGTACAGATCTTCCAAAATAAATTCAAACATCTATCAGTAGAAAAATCAGAAAAGACATGGAATAGGCATTCTACATAGAAACATGAATAGCAATATTGAATGAAAAGATGTTTAATCTCAGGAATAATTATTAAAATCAAAATCACCAAAAGAATTTTACAAGTAAAAGAAGATTGCAATTAAAAATGACTCAATTAAAATAAAAGTTCAATATCAAGTGTTGGTAAAGATGCAGGGAACAAAAAGTACCAACAGCTGACAAGAGAGTAAAATGGTAAATAATCTGGAATAAAACGGAAAATAATCTAGAATACTTTGTGGAGAAAAGAAAATAGTTATCCCTTTACCGGGTAACCTAAAACTTCTATCCTGAGAAGCTCTTGCACCCTTGCCCAAAAATACAGGTACAAGAATTTCCTGGCAGCACTGTTCGTGGTAGCAGAAATCAAGAAACAGCCCCCCAGTCACTGACAGAATAATGGAGAGGTTGTCCCACCACCTACTCGGATGGAGTCGTTTACAACAGAGACGTGGAGAGGGGCGTCCGCGGCTGGCACCTCCACGAATCCCCCCAAAGCCTAAGGTGGAGTAGACCCTGCGAGCCACGGGCGCGGTCCACCTGGACAAGGATGTCGGTCTGCATTCCAGCAGCCCGGGCGCCCCAGGGAGACGGCGCCGTGTGGTCAGGGAAGGACTCCCGTGTTCCAGTTCTCAGCCGGCTGCTACTACCAAAGCACTTCCAACCAGCTGCTACGTGCTGCTTTATTACGGAAATTCTTTACAGCATCTACCTTACACACTACAAACAGGTCCGTCAAAATACTCGTCTGCATCTCCAAACAGACGTGAGACCCCATGCCAGCAAGCAGGATGGCCTACACCCCGGCCCGGGTGAGGCCTGCACCCGCAGGGCCTCCACCATCCCGGTCACCGACCTGCCAGGAGCCACGCACCGGCTCACCGGAAGTCGCCCTGTGCTCAGTGCTCACCGGAAGTCGCCCGTGTGCGCAGCGCTCACCGGAAGTCGCCCCGTGCTCAATGCTCACGGGAAGTCGACCGCGTGCTCAGCGCTCACCGGAAGTCGCCCTGTGCTCCGTACCCCGGCTCGACCGGAAGCAGGAAGCAGGCCCCAGGTGGGGGCTGACCCCTCGCACGCCGCAGACCAGGAGGGAGGCTGAGAGAAGGCTGGCGTCGAAGGCCGCCCTTACCTTCTCACAGAACCAGCCCCTGTTGACGCCCACGTTGCCGTGCCCGATGGAGACCCGGCTCAGGGGGCTGAGGAGGGCGGCCAGCTCGATGTGGAAGATGTCGGTGCGGCCGCGGTCAAACACCCCGCCCTCCAGGAAGATCTTCCCGCTGTTCTTGTTCCCTCTGGCCCCGTACATGACCAGGTAGATCTTGGATTTGGTCCCTGCCCCTCGGAGATCCCCGGTGAAGACGGTGACAATATACGTGATCGCTGTAGTAGAAATGACAGGGGAAGGAGGAGGAGGGTCAGCGCGGGCCTCGTCACCGCATCCCACGCCTGGCTACAGCGCCCCCTAAAGGCCTCGCCTGCCACAGCGCGCTCTGCCCCGGGCAGGTCCACATCCCTCCCCAACCACGTCGCATCCTGCTCAGAGTTTGTGTGCCGGGGTAGCTGAGTGAGAAGAACCCGCGTGTACTACCACAGGAAACCATCAAAAAGGAGGAGGAACTTGGGCTGGCTAAAAATAGTGCTTATTATTAATGTTAATTACCACGTGTACATCCTTAATAGCTGCCAGAGGAATTCTGTGAAATCTAACCTACTTATAATAGTCAATTCCATGCATGGAGATTTATATGGGGAGGGAGGGCTAACTGGTTCCCTTAGCTTCCTCTTTGGCTGATAACTTAAAAACGTAACTTTTAAGAGCGGACACTCATGTCCCCCAGGGCCTCATGTCCCTGGATGAGGTGATTTGAGGAAGAGATCACTCACCATAGATTAGGCCATGTGGGGTTTGAACAGTTAGGAGACAAACATGAAGTCTGACCGGCAATCCTCTATGCCTGAGGTGTGAGGCAGCGGGCACTGTAAACCTTGTCCATTCCTGCGCCCATCCTCACCCTAAGCTACCCCACACTATCATCTCATCACAGTTCCAAGTTTGGAGGGGAGATGGTTGCCAGGCCTTAGCAACACATGAGCAGGAAGAGGAACGGTCACTGCTCTAAGAAAGTGGGTCCCATGCTTTATTTCTGTCAGACACACGGACAGATGGTGTTCTCACCATCGCATACACTTCCGTGGCCTAGGTTTGAGCAATTCCCAGCTGCTGCTATTTCTCCTCTTCTTCTGTCACTAGGAGATGAGTAAGAGTAACACACTCAATGAGATCATAGCAGATCTATTCTAGCATATATCTGTAATGAAATAGTTGGCGAGTGTTCATGACAAATAGCTGGTGACTCCTGGCAGTGATCAGGCGAGGCCAAGGTGCCACAGAGCTGAGGTGGGGAAGTGCTTTGGGTCTCAAATTACAGCAGCAAGGGTCTACACAGCCTGCAAGCAGCAAAAGAAGGGAGAAATTGCCTAGTCCAGAGGAGGTTAGGGAAGGCCCAGAGAGCGAAGGTGCAACAGAGTAGAAAGTGCACAGAGGCCATGGAGGAAGACGGTGGGGGCAGGGAAGCGATGGAGAAAAGGCCGAGAAGATTCTACTGCTGGTAGGATATGCTGCAGCCAAGTTGGAGAGTCATCTGTAAGAACTCACTTCAAAAGTTCACAGCAAATGCAATTAAAGATAAGTTTATTTTGGTGCAGAACACATTTTTGAAATCCATGCATACAAAGAGTCTTCCAAAAGTTGGTGGAAGTGCATGTTATGGAAAGACTAGGCACAGGCATTTGGCTTTGAGATTGAGAAACCATGTTGGGACAACTGGATCCCATATCAGAGTACCTGGGGTTAAGTCCAGGCTCTGCTCCTGATTCCAGTTTCTTAAAAGATGTGCATCCTGGGAGGCAGCAGATGATGGACCAAGTAGCTGGGTCCTTGCCACTCCCGTGGGAGACCTGGATTAAGTTCCTGGCTCCCGACTTCTACCTGTGTCGGCCACAGCTATTGTCAGCCTTTGGAGAGAGAACCAACAGACAGGAGTTCTCTGTGACTTTCTCCCTCTCTACCTGTTCCTCTCTGTCTCCCTGCCATTTAAATACATAAATACTTTTTAAATGCATGGATTTAAAAAATTGTTGCACTGAAATAAACTTACCTATTCCATTGTCCACAAGTTTTTCACAGTGCCCTTGTACATTCTACCACAGAGCCTGGGTTTCCTCTCCATGCAGTGGTGATCCACAGAAGTTCTTACAGCATGGCACATTCACGAATGTGCACAGCAATACTGATTTTCTGGAACACCCATGACCATCTCAGCTACACTGGGAATTGGAGGTTTTCTGTGGAATTCACTGAGGGTGGGGTGTTAGGAGGTAGATCATGCTGGTTCTGTCATTTACCAGTTCCATGACCTTAGACAGGTTAAATTCTATGCACCTCAATTTCCTCATCTGTGAAATGGGCATAATAACAGTTTCTACAATATAGGGTTGTTACATGGATTAAAGGAAAGAAAGTAGGTCTGGCACTTAGCAGAGGGCCTGGCATACAGAAAGCACTGGATATTTGGAGTTAGGATTAAATTCATGTCCTCACAAATGTCCACACCTCTCAGAAGCACACATCCTGGCTTCATCCTGTGGATCGCATCTTCTGCCCTAGGTACTTCGTCTCTGCTCAGGGACGTTGTCCCGGCTCTTCTGGCATCAACAGAGCCCTAGGCTGCAGCCCCGAGGAACACAGCATGAATAGGGGCAGGAGGACTGCTGGCTGCAGGCCCTGCTGGCTCCTCCCACATCACAGGCCTTCGGATCTGAACACTGACCCTCGGGCCCCAAGCGAAACATCAGCCAACTGGACCGCCCCTTTCTTCAGTTCTCTACCTGTGGTCTCTGCTCCGCCCACTAAGATATCCCTTTGGATTTTGCCATCATCTTCATCCAAGGCTAGCCAGCGATTAAGGGGGAAGTCATATTTCCTTTTGTTCCCAATATCTTCGATGACAATCTGAGAAGAGAGCACAGGAATGTGGTTAAATGTCATTGACGGCGCACCTGGTGATCTAATCCAGTTCTTGCAATCACTTGAGGTACTCTAAGTACACACTCTCATCTCCTTAGTGGCCCAAGGACAGCTTATTACAGGCCACACCTGTCAGCAGGAAAGCCTTGCCATGTCCTACAGTTACAAGTGGCAATTACCTCTGACTTGGATTGCCAACCACAGCTCCCTCCATGGCTTCAGATCATTTTTTAAAACGTGGAGCAAGAAACTTGGCAAGATGTGCCCTGTATGACCGAGATGCAAGAACTGGAAACCTGGACTTGCAAACTGTGACGAGACCATCACCTTCCTCACCTGCTAAAGGCTGAGGTTCTGATCCTGTCAAGGGGAAGAGTCCACACCAGGAGAAGGGCAAGCCCCAAGCCCAGCATGGAGAACCCTGGGAGCTGGCTATCAGGTCAGAACACAGCAGCCACTGGCTGACGCTAATGGGCTTGGCCATCAGGAGGCCACCTCCTTTGTGGACTCCCACATGGGCCAGGCTGTGTGAGGCTCAGAGGAGTAGGTTTTTTAGGTCGTACCAAAGAGCCCTCTCAACTGAAAACTCACTCTGAGATAAACAGGATGGCTGACGACCGGACTGTGTCCTCCAGTCAGCGGTGTGGGCAGAGGCACCTGAAGGCACACGGGGAGGGCTGGAAAGTCACAGAACATAAAGGTGCTCCCAAGACTGCCCAAGAGAGCGGCTCTGGTTTTCAATGAAAGACATACTTCCTCACGGCAAATCATCCACAGTGTGGAACAGGGTATACTGGCTGCCTGAATGTATTTCACCAGGGTCTAATGCGGTGTTGATCAGGGAACCTTCTGGGCTTTGAGCTGGCCACGTGAGGACACTGTCCACCAGAGAGGAACCAGTGGCCTGGGCCCATGACAGAGCCAGAAGTCCCACTGAGCTTCTCTCCCCAGATAAATCAACATTAGGTTCTGGCATATGAATCAGTCCTTGGTGAATTTGGTTGATGTAAGTCAGCCCTTGAGAACCTGCTGATTTGATTGAATTTCTGCACTTTTAAAGCTGAGTGCCTAGGCACTGCTGTGGCACTTCTCAGAGCAGGTTTCTGCCAGGGAGTCCAGCCTCTCCCAACTAATCTATCTGTGCATTTCTGTGCCTTCTCTACCCCGGGGCTGGAGAATTAGGATTGGGGAATAACCAACAAGGGTTTGAGCCAGGCTATAGATGCTTCCTAACCTCTCTTACCATGACTCACAGAGTTAGGAAAGCAAGATGATTATGAAAAGAAATTAGTATATCTGATGAGCTGTCAAGTCTACACCCAGACACACAAATTCACCACGTCTCTCTTAAAGCGGTTATACATTAGTGTGCCAGCCATGGTTTCAGGAGCAAAGCGCCCTCTCTCATATTTCATAAGGATGCCATCCATTAAGGGCCTAGTCCCAGCGAGATATCTGCTGAAAGCTGCTGACTTGAGAAGTTTATCGAATCTGGAAAACAGAATCTATACCAATAAACCCCTCTTCAGGACAAAACTACTTGTGCAGATGAACCATAAAGGAAAAAGGCAATATTTGAATGAATACTTGAATGTTAGCAACCAAAACCAAGTTTATTGTAACAGCTACAGTTGGTAGTGCAGGTACTAGAACGTATAGTCACTCAGTAAATGTTGGATGTTGAGCATTAGTGGATAATGTGAAGACATACTGGCTGCTGGGGTCCCTGAAACCAAGTCCTCTTCTCATGATAGCCAAGGGTACATGCTAGGCCAGTCTCTCCTACAGCAGGTGATCCACCCAAGGAATCGACCCTGGGAGTACAGGGACCCAGGCAAAGCACGAGCTCTGCCACTGAGGAGCTGGAGATGGAGCCTGGGGCAAGTCTCCTAACTGTTCCTCTCACCGTGAAACAGGTGGCCCAAGGAGGAGGCTCCCTGAAAGCACCATGTTCCATTTTGTGACTGTTGCTCTTTGGAAGTTGAATTCAGTGGTTGTTCAGCTGAACTGACCAGCTAACACCATCACAGTAACTGCACTTTCCGATGTGTGGAACCCAAGCCATGTGCAAAGCCCAGGGGAGGGGGAGACCATTCCCAGGGAGAGGGACTTTAGAGGGGTGACAGGCCCATCAGTGAGGACCAAGAAATTCATCTGGGCAACTGGCCAAGGAGGAAGAGTAGGGACTTGACCTGTGATGGGGTAGGGGAGACTAAAAAAAAATTGTGGAAAAATGGAATCAACATGCTTTGGGTAAAAAAATAGCATGGAAGCCCATGCCTAGTGTTTTCATACTATGCCCTTGGCATAAACTTTTTGAAGACCCCTCACGGTGGCTTTGAGATTCATCCTACCCAGCCCTTAACCATAAACACAAGGGAGCCATTGTCACACGAAGTCCAAGGCAGCCCAGTCTGGCAGCTTCGAGGAACAGGTATAGGTAAATGTCATATCTGGAATCCCATTCCTTTAACTGTTGTCTTTGGGGAGACAAAGGTGAGCAGAGGAATCAGCAGAATTGGGGAGGGCGGCCAGGAAGGAGGTGGTGGGGGCTGGCTCCCAGGGTGTGCTTTCCGTGGGGTGACAGTTGGCCCTTGGTGTCCCCCGGCTCTGCTCACCCTGTGTGAGTGTCTGCTCACCCTGAGCCCCTCCTTCCTCCTTTCTCTAAACAATGCTTACCCTCCACCCCTGGAAAACCTCTCCTAAGCCCAGGCACGTTGGCCTCTACACTGCTTGAAGGGGCTTAATTTCTTCTCCCCAGGGAGCACTGTGATTTGGCTTAAGTTAAAGGAACAAACTGTAGGGATTTTTCAGAAGCCTGCAAACCTTTGAGACACACACCTTGCGGTTTTGGGGTAGCATAGACCGCGGAACTGGAATCTCCCCTAAACATAATGCTGTCCCTAAAGAGAATAAGCAGTACATTGAGAGTAGCCTGCCTGACCTTCTGGTTTAAAGTACTACCTGACTAGCAAACAAAAAGAAGTAGAGAAGAAAGGGAAGAAGGAGCGAGGAAGAGAGGAGAGAACAGGAGATAGGCTTCCATACCATCAAAAAGTAAAATTCTTAGAAAACAGGCTGGGAATCTAGAAGCCACCTCTACCAACCACAGGGTGGCTAAATCCACATTCAGGAAGGTTCTGCACTGTGAGTCCCACATTTCCCTAACAAAACAGAGACCCCAGAGCCAGTGCTATGGCGTTGTGAGTGAAGCTGCTGCCTACAATGCCAGCATCCCTTTTGGGTGCCAATTCACATCCCAGCTAGCCCATTTCCAAACCAGCTCCCTGCTAATGGCCTGGGAAACACAGCAGAAGATGGCCCAAGTACCTGGGCTCCAACCACCCATGTTGGGAAACACAGATGAGGCTTCTGACTCCTGGCTTCAGCCTGGTACAGCCCTGGCTATTGCAGCCACCTGGGGAGTAACCCAGCAATTACAAGATTCTCTCTCTCTCTCTCTCTCTCTCTCTCTCTCTCTCTCTCTCTCAAAATAAATAAATAAACCTTGAGAGAGACAGAAACCCCCATAAATAAATAGAGGAGCAAGACTTCCTCTACTGAACCCCTAAGCCCAACTATGAGGCCTGGCCCAGGGCTTCTCCTGGGACCAGAGCAGAGGGCAACATGAGTGTGCCCATCAGCTAAAGCCCCAGTAAAACAGCAGTGCTGCATGGACAGGGAGGACCAGAGACAGGAAGGCCATGGAGCAGGTGCCAGCATCTCTGGTGTTTCCTGCTCGCCAGTTCATCTTGGTGGCTTTTTGTGTGAATATGAATGATGCACATTTGAAACCATTTCACATAAATACTTCAACAAGGTTTCACTTGGTGCATGTGCACGCTGCCAACAGAAAAAAGAAAAAACCCAGAGACCTCCAGAATTACAGCCAGCACACGGAGTTATAAATTATGTTTCAGTTATTTCCACTTCAGCTTTTCAAAAGAAATATCCACCAACCTGTCAGAACAATACATGCTTTAGTCATGGGACTTCCATGAGTGATTTAGGGGTAAGTGTGCTGTTATTTTAACATTCGCTGCCATAATTTATAATATTTTCATGGCCTATAAAACCTAACCTCAAAATCAATCACTTTAGAAAAGCAGTGAGATGATAAATGCTGCCAACCCATGCAGGCACCTGAGAGCTTTACAGAATACTGGAGACAATATCATTACAACCAAAAAGCATGAAAGCAAAACTACGCTTTAGTGGTTGCTGACATACAAGGACACCTAGAAGTGTACGGCCTCCTGCTTCACATTGCTCCCACAGGAAACTCTCTCTCAAATCATACACATAGTTTTAAGATTGCATTCACTTGCATAAAAGGCAACCAACCTGTGTCAAGGGTCCAGGCAATGGAAGTAAGAAAGCATCCCAGCAAGAGAGCATTAATGTACCAAGATGGTGACAGCTAGGATCTGAGGAGTAGACAAAGAGCCTCTGCTCAGCCCTGGATGTGAAAGGGTAATTCAGAAACTACCCAACGGAGTCAAAGAAGTGGAAGGAGGAGGGGGAGGAGAAGAAGGGAGATCTGATAAATGCCCTCTGTGCCAGGCATACCTTGACTGTTTTCAGACTCCAAGCCTCGAGAGGAACCCACCTCATCTGAGCTTGGAGAAAGAGGAAACACTTAAGACCTTTTGAAAAAGCACCCCTGAACTACAGAGGGGGGAGCTCACTCTAGAGTCCAAACAGCAGATGGTTTGCAGTAACTCGTGAGGTGGGGCTGAACACTAAATCCGACCGAGCTTCAAGGTATTCTCGTCACACTGTGATGCCCAGGATCCTCTCAATAAAGCCCCTTTTCTATTAAAAAAAAAAATAGTAGAACTCGGGAAGCAACCCAACACAGGACACAGAAGAATTCAGGAAATGGGTATGCTTGATAGACTGTAATAGGAGCAAACATCTTTCAGGATAGGAGGGCTTACTGCAGAGAGGCAGTGAGATGACACCAAAATTAGCTAAATTAAATAAGAACAGCCATCAAGAAACGTAAAACTATGAGTAGATAGCAGCAGCCACATCAAAGTTCCTAGAGCTCTGTATGTCCTCTCACCAACTCCCAGGAATTTACTGTACAATGTAAGATGTACATAAACATAAGCTACTGGAATGTTTGTCAGAACATTATTTATAATACGAAGGTACTTCAAAAACTTTGTGGAAAATGGAGAGAAAAGGTGAATTTAGTTTGGTATGAAAAATTTTGAAATTCATGTATATCAGGGGTCTTCAAAAAATTCATGAAAATGTGTATTATGAGAACTATGCATGAATTACAAAATTTTTGCCCCAAAATAAACATGTTTTCATTTTATCTTTCCATGAGCTTTTGAAGCATCTTCATATAATATTGTGTAAGATATAACATAATTATATAGTATCATATTTCTTTTAAATAATATATAGTATATACTTAAACCTGTATATAATAATTTTGAGGAAAAA
Source organism: Lepus europaeus (assembly GCF_033115175.1). Classification (NCBI taxonomy): domain Eukaryota; kingdom Metazoa; phylum Chordata; class Mammalia; order Lagomorpha; family Leporidae; genus Lepus; species Lepus europaeus. Next base: position 95,121,142 of record NC_084835.1, read on the forward strand.
ATGGAAACTTTATAGAAAAAGATTTATTTAGTAAATCATGGTAGATCTGTGCAATGAAATATTCTCATAGCAATTAAAAATTACATTGTAAAAATCCATGCCATGCTACTTGAATAATGTAAGGAAATACCTATATCTTATTTGAAAGTAAAAACAAAGCAGCCTGTAAAATATTGAGCTACATGTGACCTCAATTTTTTAAAAAAATATTTATTTATTTGAAAAGCTGAGAGACAAAGAAAGACAGAGACAGAAAAATCTTTTATCTGCTGGTTTACTCCCAAAATGCCTGTGGCACATGGGACTGGACAAGGCTGAAGACAAGAGCCAGGAACTCAATCCAGATTGTCCACACAGGCAGCAGGAACCCAGCTACCTGGGATATCACCTGCTGCCTCCCCGGATCTGCATTAGCAGGAAGCTGGATTAGGAAGTGGAGCTGGGTGCAATGATGAAGTATGCAACAGGAAATCTCCCTGCACTAAAAATTTACTAACAAATGATTATAAACAAAGGTCTTATCCATCACGTAGAAAAGATTCATCATGTTACATAAAAACTTAAAATACCAAGGGAGGGACAGGAGCAAGGGCGAGAGAATGAACTAACACAGGCCCCACTCCTAACTGCTGTCTGGCAAGATTTAGGATTATAAATACAAAGGGAAAAAAATCCTGCAAGGCATCCTAGCAGCAAAAAAATGAGGTTACTCACAAAGACAGAAAATCTGTCTGGCCTTCGTACCAGATTTCCAAAGGCAATGGAACAAGATCTACAATGTCTGAAAGGAAACCTGTTTTCACCCAGATTTCCCAGCTTGCCAAGCTGCTCTTTAAGTGTGAAGGCAACAGAAGGACGTGTCCTGGTGTGTGAACCTGCCTCTTGCATGAACCTTCCCAAGGGCACAATGACCCACATGGCCAAGAAGGAGCCTGAGTCCTTGATGTAGCAGCTGTGACAACTGTCCAGGCCACTCCCAGGCCCTTGGGAGCACCCTGCAGCTCCATCTGCTATACCTGTTCTCTTCCTTCTCAGGGTGAAGGAACTGGACTTCAAGGTACCTGGTCAGTGCTGCAGTCTTGCTGAAGTCACCAATGCACCTGTCTCTGCTCCCTCTTCTGCTATTTGAATGGAAAATCGTCCTGGGAGTGGATGTTTATCATAGCAGTTAAGACACCCATGGCCCACAATGGCATACAATGCCTGGATCCAAGGCCCAGCTCCAGCTCCTGACTCTAGCTTCCTGCTAATGTGAGCCCTAGGAGACAGCAATGGTGGCTCCAGAAATTGGGTTCCTGCCTCCCACATGACAGACCTGGATTGTGTTACTGTGTTATTATATTTCAGGCTCTTGGCTCTGGCCCCAGCCCAGCCCTAGCAATTGCAGGCATTTGAGGGAATGAGTGGATGGGAGTCTCTCAATCTCTCTCTCTCTCTCTCTCTGACACTCTCCTTCCCTCCCTTCTTCCATTCCTCCTTCTCTCCCTTCCTCCCTCTCTCCTTCCCTCTCAAATAAACAAATAAATAAAAACAAAATGGCCTGAAAACACACCCCTGCCTGTGTATTGGCTGTCTGGTTCTGGAGCCCTGCCTCCTGTTTTCTGCAATCCTGCCAGCCCCCTAGTGCCTGTTCAGCACCAGCCTGGCTGCTTGAGGTCCAGGCAAGCTGCCTCCTTTCCGAAGAGCCTTGGCCATTCCTTGCTTCATTGATTCAGTGCCCAATCTCACACCTACAGCTAGGGAGGGGCTCTCGAGGCACTTAGGGCTGGTTGTGAAGAGAAGTGTGTGGTGGACACTTGGGAGTGCTCACTCAGCACCCTCCCCCAAACCCCTTCTTCCTAGTCCACAGCTATTACAAAGGCTGGGAAGCTAGCCGTTGCAGTCAGCATGGCCACAGCACACACATTTTTGGCTGCTAGAATTTAGTCAGATGTTCTAAGGAGGGTCCTGCTTCTTTCAAAACAAGGTCAGACTTGCTGGAAAATTTAAGTCTTTGTTCCCTTTATCTTTCCCTCTCTTCCTGCCTAGAACACAGGTTAGATGCCAGGAGGTTCAGCTGCCATCATGCAACCATGAGACAACAAATTAGAGGATGGAAGTCACACACTGAGGCTGATGATGCAGCAAGACAGCAGGTGCCTCCACTCTGAGGTGACCATGTCTGGGCTCCTCTGAGATGAGAAAGGTGAACTCCTAATTGCCAAATGCACACTTCAGTTTCCTGATACTTGCAGCCAAATGCATTCCTAACAGATACAAGAAGGCAAATGAAGTTAAGCATCAAGAAAAGCTCAGCCATCAGAAAGTCTCATTATTTTCAGTCAAATGGTTATAAACCTGAGGGTATTCCGTTTAAAGTAAAAATATCTTTTTCAAAACATTTTCCAAAATACTTAACACATTCACTTCTTCCTATCACTCTGCAGTGACCTGAAATGGATCGATGCCATGACTGAGGGAACACGTGCAAAGGACTGGAGCCAGTTTCCTAAATGCCTTCAGAATTCTGTGAATGTTTAATGATCCCATGGCATTTTGTGTCTTCTCTGAGTCCTCATCCCCATTCAACCTGCTGTTGTGCCTCTTTCTCCTATGACTTTCTACTTAGGTTTAAAATTCCTGGGAACAAGTTTGCTTAGAATGGATTGGACACAAGCATAAGACTCTGAGCCAACAGTTGCAGGAGTTTTTCTCCAAAATCAGGACAGGGCAAGACACAGCCAGGGGTATGAGCTTTCCTTATGGCTTCTGAATGAGCTGCTCAGAGGTTGTCTGACCTTCTTCTTGATTCTCACTGTATCCTAGATAAGTGAAATTACAAGGGATCTGAGGTCTAAAATCTGAGGTGCAAAGCAACAACCCAAGAAAAGTCATGAGAAAGCTTAGGGAAAAGTTAAATAAACAGATGCCTCCAATCGGCAGAGTTAGAAAGGAGAGGTACTGGTGGGCTAAGGTCAAGGCAAACCTCACAGTGGAGCCTTGAAGGTTGAGTAGGCACTGGCAGGTCCAGATGAGAGAACTGGGCTTACTATGAGGGTGAGCATGAGGGTGAGGTCTTGCAGATCATGAGCAGGGAGCATGGCTGACCAGCAGACTTAGGGAGAACAGTAGATGTGGCGACAGGTATTTTGCCTGATGGTGTAGATGCCCACATCTCATACAGGAACACCTGGGTTTGATGTCTGCCTCCACTGTCAAGTCTAGCTTCCTGCTAATGCTCACTGTGGGAGGCAGCAGGTGATGGCTCAAGTAGTTGGGTCCTTGCTACTTATGTGGGAAACCCAGATGGTATTCCCAGCTCCTGGGTTCAGCCCTGTTCCTGGCCATGGTGGGCTTTTGGGGAGCAAATCAGGGGTGTGAGCATTTTCCTAGATAGATAGTATATATAATTCTCCATCATATATATGATGTATTTAGAAAAGACCCCACACACACACACACGAGCAATGCAGATAAATCCAGAGAGGGAGGTTGCCCTGAAGAGCCAGAATCCCCCCTGCCAGGCCACTGGGACCACAGACATGTAGCTGAACCCACCTTGGACAGGAACCAACCTGCAGACCCCCCCTTGTTGTTGTGGCCAACATTGATCTTCATCAGCTGCCCCAAATCTGGGGCATCCAGGAGGAACTTGTCTTCAGCTCCCTTTTCAAAGTTGTCCTTTTCATTTTCCAGCCTACGCTCCCCTGTGTGCACAGAGAGACAAGAAAATTTCAAACAAAAAAGACCAGAGGAGAGAGAACCAAGTCCAAGCCTTGATGGTCCACCCACTGAAAGATGCTCTTCCGAAGACAACAAGGAGCTGTGCCTGAGATCTAAGGGTTCCTGGCATCCCCCAGCTTCGGGCCAGGTAGAGGCTTGCCTCGTGTGTGGCTTGTACCCAGGTCTCATAACTGCACCTCTGATTTCTACCTGAGTGCAAAGTTCTCTCCTGCTAAACCGACCTGTACCCCCATCTCTAGACCTAAGGCTCTGCTCTGCTTTTGCCAGTTGCTTGTTCTGAACTAGAATGGCACCATAGCAGCTGGCACAGGAGCTGTGGCTGGGACCCTGACATCAGCCTACACACTTCTGTAGGTCTGCTCGTCTCCTGCAAAGCAGTGACAATAATTATTATCAGATTCTGCTGGGAGTTTCACATAGATTTTTTTTTTCTCACTTATTCCTCACCACAATCCAAGGAGGTATTATTAACTCTGTCTTGCAAATGAAGAAACTGAGATTTAGAGAAAATAAAGAATTTGCCAAAAGTCACATGGGTAATAAGCACAGAGTTAGAACTGCAACCTATTCTTGTTACCTTGTGGTTGGCGACTGTTAGGTTTTCATGTTTACATATGTACAAGTCAGATTAACCCTGACAACCCCACCCAAGCATTAATGTTTTCCTTAAACCACCCTGTGTTATTTCTCTCCTAAAATGTAATCCTTAGAATTTTTCCTAAAGTCTAAACTGTGACAGTTCAAGCACAAAGAAAATCACTTAAGACATTCAAGTCCACCCTTCAGATTGAAGTGATTTAAGAGATGTTAATATTTTGTCAGGGCTTTCTTTATCTTAATTTATTTACTTGAGAGAGGATGAGGGACAGAGGGCACTCTCATTGGCTGGCTCACTCCCCAAATGCCTACAATGGCTGGAGCTGGGCCTGGTCCAGTTCCAAGAGCCAAGAACTCAATTCTGTTTTCCCACATGGGTGGCAGGGACCCAACTACTTGAGCCATCACTGCTATTTCCCAAGGTTGACAATAGCAGGAAGCTGGACTCAGGAGCCAGAGCTGGGAATCGAACCGGTGCACTCTGATGCAGAAGGCAGATGTCTTAACCACTAGACTAAACATCTGCTCATCTTTTTTTTTTTTAAGGAAATAAAATACAACAGATATATCCAAGGCCTCACTGTTCATCTCTTCCCTCCTCCTCCTCCCTTCTCAAAATAAGTGCCAACCTCAAGGTGGTGCGTGTCATGCCCATGAATGTTTGTACATGTATGTATCCATAAAGAAAGTACACTATTTTTGCATGTTATAGAATTTTACATAAATAATAACAGTGCACATCTCTGCACTTTAGGTTCCTCATATGTACACTGGAAATAATAACCGTGTCTACCACCCAGGGTTCATTGTGCCATTCACTGAATTCATGCCTACACCACCTGGAGCATGGTGGGCACCAAGGCATCATGGCCGCAGGGGCTGCTGTTGCTGTTCCTGCTATCATTGTCCCAGGCCTTTGTGCAGCGGGATTCTTTTCAGTTAACATTATGCCTTTGAGATCATCCTGGTTCCCCTGGAACCTTAGCTCATTCATCCAACTACTGTCTAACAGCCACTGGATGAAGCCACTCTTGTCTTCGCTGCCTTCTACTGATGGCCGTTTCAGTTGTTTCTAGATTTTTGTTATTGCCAATAGCACTGTAGTGGACATATCGCCTGCTGCACATTTGTTAGGAACTGCCCTGAGCACACAGCTCCAAGCAGAGTTTCTGGGCTCTGAGTAAGCTCATGCTCCGTTAGGAAGTGTTGCAAAGTTCCCCTCTGAAATGGCTGCACTACAGGAATCAGCACCTGCAGTGTGCGAGGGTTCCCAGTCTCCACATCATTAACACATACATTTAAGACCCTCGTCCAGTTTACATATAATGGTATCTCTTTATAGTTTTAATTTGCATTTCTCTACTTATCTGAAGAAATTGAACATATGTTCATATATTTGGTGGCTATCTGGGCCTTACTCTTTCATAATTTTTCTAGTCACATCCTTTATCCCATTCTTCTACTATCTTTCCTTTGTCTGTTATTTTTATCATCTAGGGCAGTTTTTAGTGGACTTTATCAATGTTTTCCTTTGTTGTTTGTTCTTTTAATGAATTGCTTAAGAAGCCTTATTCATAAATTAGGATAAAAAAGACGCACTTAATGTTTCTTCTAAAAATTTTATAGTTTTGATTTTTCACATATAAGACTTCAGTCCATCTGGAAGTTATATTTGTGCCTGGTGAAAGGTAGCAATCTAATTTTATCTTTTCTCATCTGGTTAGACAGTTGTTCAAATACCAGTAATTAAACATTCATCTTTCCCTCTGATTATGATACCACCTTTATGCACTTTTTTTAGATTCTTCCTTTTGTTTTACTAGTCTATTTTGTTTATCCTCTACCTATATCATATTGTCAGTTTTTAGAGATTTATAGTGTCAGATGGGGTAAATATTTTTGTATTATTAATACAGTGAATATTATTTTCATTATTCCAGCTTTTCTTGGCAATATTTAGTCCATTATGGTTCTACATGATTTTTAAAAAGATTTATTTATTTATTTGAAAGTCAGTTACACAGAGAGAGAAAGAGAGGCAGAGAGAGAGGTCTTCCATCCCCTGGTTCACTCCCCAGTCGGCCAGAGCTGTGCCAATCCGAAGCCAGGAGCCAGGAGCTTCTTCCGGGTCTCCTACTTAGCTGCAGGGACCCAAGGACTTGGGCCATCTTCTGCTGCTTTCCCAGGCCATAGCAGAGAGCTGGATTGGAAGTGGAGCAGCCAGGACTCAAACCAGCGTCCATATGGGATGCCGGCACTGCAGGTGGCAGCTTTACCCACTACGCCACAGCGCCAGCCCCTACTTGATTATTTTTAAGATTTATTTGAAAGGCAGACTGACAGAATCAGAGAAAGGGAGAGACAGGGAAAAAGACAGGAAAAATCTTCCATCTCCTGATTTACTCCCCAGGTGGCCACAACAGCCAAGTCTTCAACAGGGCAAAGCCAGGAGCCTAGAACTCTACCTGGGTCTCCCATGTGGGTGGTGAGGACCCAAGTTTTTGAGTCATCTTCCATTGCCTCCCCAGGTGAATTAGCAGGAAGCTCTATCAGGAGTGGAGCAGCCAGGATTTGAGCCTGCACACTGAGATGCTGTCCTGTGAGGGGCAGGTTACCTGCTGCACCACAATGCCAGCTCCTACATGAATTTTAACAGTGGCCTAAATTGTGAGGTGTTGCCTCCAAGGAATTTGACTGAAATAGCATTGCACTTATAGAACCATCTGGAAAGACCTTACATCTTAATAAATTTGAATCTTTCCTCTTCTATGAAAATATTTCTGCATTTATTTATATATTTTTATATATCCTTCAATGAAAACATTATATTTTCCCCCAGGAAGCTTAAGAAAAGAGCTTAACTACTCTTAGCCATCTTACAATTGCCAAGATAACAGTATATCCTTAACTTGCATTATTTTTATAATTTTTGTATATTAATCTTATATTCAGCACCTTTGCTAAACTTTCTCTCCCTGATTCTAAAACTTGTGAATTCTCCTGGATTTTGTAGGTGATCAGGGATATTTTACGAAAATGAAAGCTTGTTCTTCATTTTCAACTGTTAACAGCTTTCATTTCTTTTTCTTATCCATTTTTCTGGCCCTGGGAATTCCAATACTGTGATGATTGAAGTAATCATTAGCTAGACATTTCTTTTGTTCCTGGATTTAAGGGGAGTCCTTTCAATGTTGCATAATTAAGCAAAGTACTCATGTGCATTTTAGTAGATAACCTAATCCTTTTCAAGAAGATTTCTTTCTTTCTTTCTTTCTTTCTTTCTTTTTAATGTTCATGTACCCATCTGATAGGCAATGAGAGAAAAATTGACCTTCCATTTGATGGTTCACTCCCCAAATGCCCACAACAGCCAGGGCTGGGTCAGGCTGAAACCAGAAGGCTAAAACTCCATCCGGTCTCTTAGGTAGGGACCCAGATACGTAAGCCACCCTCTGCTGCTTCTCAGGATGCATTAGCAAGAAGCTGGACTGGAAGCAGAGCAGCTAGGCCTCAGACCAGCACTCTGGTACAGGATGCAGGTATCCCAAGCAGCGGCATAACCCTCTGTACCACAAGAGCTGCCCAAAGGCTTCTTTCTGTTCCTAGCTTTCTGAGGTTCTGTTTGTTTTAAATTACCACTGCAGGGGAGGCCTCATCCCATCCCAGAGTGCCTGCTTGCAATTCCCAGATCTGCACCCCATTCCAGCTTCCTATTAAGGTGCACCCGAGAATCCAGGACCCCCCCACCCACCCACGTGGGTAACCTGGTTTGAGTTCTGGGCTCCTGGTTTTGGCTTGGCCCAGCTCTGGCTGTTGGATTTGGGGAATGAACCAACGGATGAAAGATCTTTCTATTCTTTGCCTTTCAAGTAAAAAAGGAAGGAAGGAAGGAAGGGAGGGAGGGAGGGAGGGAGGGAGGGAGGGAGGGAGGACAGAAGGAAGGAAGGAAGGGAGGCTTTAAAATCATGATTACAAAATTCATTGCCTCTATCAAGATAATTCTATTTTTTTCTTTAATCTGTTTCCGTGATAAGTTATTTGAAAAGGTTGAATAATGTTAAATTATCTTTGAATTCCTGGAATAAACCATACAGAGGAGAAACTCTCTCAGGCTGATGCTTGGGTGAATTTTAATTGCTGCTCTAATTTCTTTAATGATCACAGATCTCCCTGGAAACTGGCTGCAGCGAGTCTGGAAGACAATCAGTCCTTTTGCAATGCTGAGATGACAGGGCAGGCGACATTATACAGTGACAATCACAAGTCTTGTACCCCTCCACAGGGTCTTCACCATGCCTAGGGAGAGCTTTGTGCTCCACAAGCATGAGTTACTGATGTGGTCGGAGAGTCTCCCATGCTGTGTTCCTGCTGGATCCTAGCCCCAGGAAGGCTACTCTCACAATGCCATACAAAGAAAGACCTCCCAGCCCAAGGGCCAATGTCTCTTCCAGGTTTTTAGTCTTGCCCTGGAGATCCTTCTGGAATGTCCCCGAAAGTGATGGGAGCAGAGACCTGAACATCTTCTATTGTTACTAACTCTGCTAGTTTTCCCAATTTAATTCTGTTCCAGAGGATGAAAATAAGACATGCTACCAGATTATTCACGTATCGTTACTTCCTTGATTGATAAATTAGAAATGTGCTTTTTTGACTTCTAAACAGGGTGAGATGTTGGAGTTTCTTCTAATTTTGTTGCTGTATGGTTGAAGAATGCTGTCTCTTCTTAATGACTCCTGGGCTTGTTAAGGCCTGCTCCAAGGTTTTGGATGTGGTCACTCCGTGCCTGAGAAGACTGTGTTCACTCCCCGTGATGGGCTCGTCTGCACACCCCCGTGAGCTCGAGCTGGAGAGATAAAATTCTTTCTACCCACATTGAGCCTGTATCCATTGGATTGAGATTTTTAGCCAATTTAATTGATAAAAACATTTATCAAAAATTTGATAAAAGCATTCAAGTTACTCCAAGAATTCTGTTAAACTTTGCTTCACAGATTTTGGGGATATGTGGTTAAATTCATACAAGTCCAGAATTACTCGTCTTGTCATTCTCTAATAGTATACTTCACATTCTAACAAAGTAGCGGGCCTTAAGGTTTAATTTGACAGATATTAATATAGCTATACCTATATTAACTTGCTGATATTCTCCTGGAATATTTTATTCCATCTTACTTATTCTCAGACCCCTTGGTATCATATTTAAGCTGGTTTTTCTTTTCTCTCCATCTAATATGAGGATATCCATCTTTTCACTGATACTCATTGATACAGTTAGTTATTCTGTTTATTGTGATTACTGATACATTTATCTTACCTTTTGCTATGGGCTATGCTTTTTCTTTGCCTCTCTTTCCCCTCCCCTTTCAGATTGAGTCATGTCCCTTCTACTGGTATGCAGGTTGTAAAAACTCTAGTTTTTGGTGGTTACTTTTAGAACTTTAATGTGCATACCTGACCTATTAAAGTGTACAAGTTACTCTTCAACTCCACACTTCTGAGGGTGGGGATATGAGCTGGGGCTGAGAAACTTACTGTTTTTAACTCTAACCATCTACTTTCCTTCCACATATTATTGCTTTTAGGTGTTTGGGGTCCACATTTCCTCGTGCCCTGCTCTCAGCCATTACTGTCGTTGTTTGTACAGTCAGTGCGTGCTTAGTACAGAGTTATCAGTTTTTTGCTCCCCTTTGTTTCTTGTATCTCACGCCATTTCCTTCCTTGAAGTGCATCCGTGAGTGGCTGCTGAAGTACAGGTCCATGAATGGTAAACTCTATTTCTTCTTGTTGGCATGGCAATTTGTCAATTTTGTCTTCCCTCTGAATGATACCTAGCTGATACAGAACTATAGGTTAATATATGTTACTGCTCTTATCATTGAAGATATTATTCCATAGATTTCCGCCCTCTAGAGGTTGCTATGGGAATGTGCTATCCATGTGACTGCTTTTACAGAAGGCCATGTGCCAATTCTGCTACCTTTTAAGATCTTTCTCTTTGCCTTTGGTTTCATCACAGTGTTTCTAAATGTGAGTGTTTTGCGTATTCTGTTCAATGACTCATTTTTCTACTTCAGTCTGAATATTTATATCTGTGCTCAATCCTGAAAACCTCTCAGCCATTCTCTCTTCCACTATTTCCCCTCACCTCTTCTCCATATTCACATTTCTGGAACATTCACATTCACATAGTCCAACATCTATCAGAATTCATATTCTCCCCTTCATTTTCAAAGCCCCTCACTTATATTTTCCACCCCTTTCTCTCTCCATGCTTCAAACGAGGATTTAGTTCATATTTATGTTACAATTCACTAATTCTCTATTCAACTATTTCTAGTAGTGCTGTTTAATCCATCCATTAAGTGTTTATTTTTAGTAACTACAGTTTCATTTTCTGTACTTCTGTTTGGTTCTTTTCCTAGATTTTCCATAATTTTCATGATGCCTTGTTATTTTCTTTACTTAAGTCATGCATTGGATGGGTTTAAGCAATTTCAGCTACAGCCTTTCTCAGAGTGCTCTGTGATCTGCCATTCAGGATCCAGTCTCATTGTTGTGTTTTGGGTGCTGAGTCACAGAGAGTTTTGCCCTTGAGTGTTTTATAGTTTGAGACAGTGAACTCATCTCCAGTATCTTATCTCTGGGAATCTCATGGAATCCCACCAATATTTCTGCCAAGAGCCCTGGAGTATTTATTACTGTCATGGAACAAGTTTTCTATACTTGGGGATGTGGGGGCTGCCAAATCACACTTAGAGCATAACATCACATGTGGTAGAGCCTGAAGTATCAGTTTCTCAGCAACGTTTTTATATAAAACTCCCGTAGAGACGAGCTTACTGTAGAGATGAGCAATTATTTCCTGGTCTGTTTTTGTCACTGAGGATGTTCCTATGCGTGTTCAGAGCACCTGGCTCTGTGTGCAGCCCTAACTGAACTCTCTTGCCCCACAAAGGACCCAAGTCTGCTTTTCTGACCCCAACTGGGCGTGAAATTTCTCTCTAGTCTAGATCGTTCAGCATGAAAGCACCCTCCTTCCAAGAGCTACAGCATCAATTTATGGTCAAGATTTGGGTTTTGAGTTTCCTCTTCATTTCTGGCATCTGGAGATCTCTCTCTCTCTCTCTCTCCTTCCCTCCCCCTCTATTCCCTTACAAGATCAACAATGCCTTGAGAATTCTTTAATATATTATGTCCAAAATCCACACAGCTCTGTAGCTTTGCTGCTCCTGTGTTTTTCCACTACACTGGCAGATGCAGAAGCAGAGAGCGGCCCATCTCAGTTCTGCTGCTCTGGACTTCCTCACAACACTGACGACAGCTGTGTCTCTGCCCTCAGCTCCCACGGGGAACAGGATGCCAAACGTAATTCTACACCCAGGCCCCGTTCCAGTAGACCCCACACCACCGCACTGAATTAAGTCACATCAATAACACCCCAAACTATAACTCAAGACAGGCATGGAACTTAGAGAAATAAACAGCGTGGGTGAGAGTGAGCTCCCCAGGGATGGGGACCTTGGGTTTGCCCATATTCTAGGGTGCAGGAAAATTTTGATCAACTCCAAAATCAGGCATACTTTGTTCTAAAAACGCATCACACCCAGAGGTTCTAGACACAGGATGCACAGCTTGCTGTTCAGAACAGGCCTTGGCCAACCACATCACCGGAAGAGCGGTGCGCAGCAGGGCAGCCCAGGGAGGCCTCCAGCTGCCTTCCTCTGCCAGGATTGTGAGGAACCACGGCTTGCGAGAAAAGGATCCAAACCCTTTACCTGTGTCTCCATACTCTCCAAAGATATTGATGTAGACGTCAGCATCCGTCCCCGCACCTATGACATCGCCAGTGTACACCTTGACTTCGTATTTGTTACCTGCAAAGGACACAGAGGGCCTTAGCCCATAAGGATCCTAAAGAGAAAACAGAGGCCCCAAAGTAGCTACCACACGACTCGCCCTTCTCCCCAGCAACACGTGGGCTGTCATCATTGCTGTCAATAACAGCGAGAAACAAGTCATTCCGAACCGTCTTTGCTAGGCGGCCCTGGAGCAGCCCACATCCTGTCTCCCCTGAACCACTGCACGCCTCTCACTGGGCGCCCTGCAGCTCCTCTGCCTCCTCCATGCCAGTCTTAACACTGCATCACAGTGCAGATGTTCACTGGGGAAACCGAATTCTGCAGAAGAAAACCAAACTTACAGGTAAACTGTCCTGGCCACAACCAAGGAAAGACAAGAGACACCAATAGTGGCCAGCAAATGCATGCTTAGAGATTACTTCTTTTTAAGATTTATTTATTTATTTGAGAGGTAGAGTTATGGACAGTGAGAGAGAGACAGAGAGAAAGGTCTTCCTTCCATTGGTTCACTCCCCCAAATGGCCGCCACGGCTGGTGCTGCGCCGATTTGAAGCCAGGAGCCGTGTACTTCCTCCTGGTCTCCCATGCGGGTGCAGGGAGGGCCCAAACACCTGGGCCATCCTCCACTGCCCTCCCAGGCCACAGCAGAGACCTGGACTGGAAGAGGAGCAACCGGGACTAGAATCTGGCACCCAAGGATTTATTTATTTTAAAGGCAGAGTTAGAGAGAAAGAGAGACAGAGACAAAGAGATTGTCCATCCACTGGCTCACTCCCCAAATGGTCGCAATGCCAAGAACCAGGAGCTTCTTCCACGTCTCCCAGATGGATTCAGGAGCCAAGCACTTGGCCATCTTCCACTGCTTTCCCAGGCACATTAGCATGGAGCTGGATCAGAAGTGGAGTAGCCGGGACTCAAACCAGCACCCATATGGGATGCCAGCGCTACAGGCAGCAGCTTAACTCACTGAGCCACAATGCCGGCCCGCAGATATAACTTCCTTCAAAGCCCTATAACTCTTTCCTGTATCTTTGTTCCATCTGTTGTACAGAAATCAAATTTCTGTAACCCCCAAACACTTCAGCCTCAGCCAAGGCCTTGACAACATGATGAGATTTCACTCATGCTGCCCCACTGCCTGCCCTTTGTGTGGGCACAGAGGCCGGGGCTTGTGTGTGTGCTTGTGGGGAGAAGACTCCTGCAGCTTTCCTTTGGGTACCAACAATTCCAAGGATTGAGACAACTCCGTCTTCTCTTTTCCCTTCCCACTCCACACACAGCCCTGGCAATTGTCTCTGACCAGGTGAGAGCATTGGACGAGAGACAACCATATCTCCTCTTTCCTCAAGGCTCACCTAGGAAGACCCAAACCCTCCAAGGCCGTCCCTGACGAAGGCTCCAGCTGGAACGCCCCTCTCAGATCACCACCTGCTCCAGCATCAGGCCCTTGAGAGCGTGGCTGGAACCAGAAGCTTCTGAAGAGGCCAGACCCAGGGAAGCCCCAGGGTAGTGGCTTGAAACTTGGGCCACACTCAGTTATGTGAGGCACCAGCCCCATCACCAGGTTCTTTCCTAGAGCTTCTGAGTCACGTGGTTTGTAAGGGCCAGGGAGGCCTTGGCCATGGCAGCTCATTCTTTGCTCTTGTCATCTCTCCAAGCAGGGAGCCCGGTTCTTCCCTCCACGGCTGGCAGGCCCTCTGAAGACATGCATGTTGGTTCACAAACTGCCCCTGCCCCAGAACAGAGCTCACTCCACACAGGCTGGTGAAAGGCCCAGGGCCCCTTGGCTGGTGAGGCCACTGGGGCGGGGCGGGGCTAGGGTTAGGGCCGGGGGAGGCTTTGAAGGCCACTGCTGAGCATCAGTGACTCAGAAGGGGGCATGGGACTCTAGGGGACTTGGACACAGCAGAGCAGGGGAAAGGATGAGGCCGTCTGGAAGCATTTGTGGAAGAAATAGCCAACATTCTGAATCATTCTCAAGGACAGAATTAGAATTGGTGGGCTGAATTACAGAGGGAGATTTCAACACACATACACACACACACACACACACACCCCTCTGGTAGCCAGGGCTACCCAACCAAGGAATGGGATGCCCTTCGGGGCCATGTTTTCCATCCCAGAGATACCTGGGCAGCTACCTCGTGCCATGCACATGGGTGGAGAGCTATCAGGGACATTGTAGAGAAAATGGCATAGGTGAGAGCACGGGGGCGTTCGGTTCTTTCGTAAATCTGCGATTCTGTGGCATTTGACCCAAAAAGACAGACCCTCAGCCTGAGCTGTGAAGTCCAGAGGCAAAAGCAGCATCTTGGAAGGTAGGGGAGGGACCCTGAGCCAGCACAAATGACTCCTGGGAAACAAGAGCCCAAGTAGGGCTGCCAGGGCACCCAGCATCCACATCCTGGGAGAGTGCAGAGTGGCAGTGTGGCAAGCAAAATGAGACAACTAGGGATCCAGGCTAAGGGCGAGGGACCCCGAGACTGGAGCTGGAGTGGGGAGCAGCTTCCAGGCCATTCCCACCAAGGCAGACAAGGGATGCAACCCTAGGGCTCAGGAAGTGGACGGCATGCAAGGGGAACCACTCCCCTGACTTCTGTGGACTTTGTTCGGCACGGTGGGGCTCTGGGTCGCCATACGTTTGGCTGGGTACAAAGCAGGATCCCTGTGACTTAAGTGACCACGCAGCACGCTAGGGAGGGGACGAGAGCTGCGGCAGGGACACCTGACAAAACCAGTCCACAAAGGCCCTGTCCGTGGACACAGAGGTTTCCCATGTCACTTTCCTCCCTCCTTTTTCCACATTCCCCAAGCTATCTCACTTGCCATTTTCTGCAACAAGGCCCAGGGCCCAGGGCCAGCCCTGACTTGTGATTGGTGCATGTATTGGTGCAAGAGCACGGACGGATCAAGCAGGGCTTTGTACCCTCACTGCAGGCAAAGTGTCAGCACCTTGCACTAAGCCTGCCTCCCACATGCCCACCGGACAGCCCTCCAATTTCCTGTGAATTTCACTGAGCACAAACTTGCAGCTTGAGACCCATGGGGGCTTTGTATGTTGAAGGCACAGCTTAGGTCTGGTGAGTGGTAGAAGGGCCCACTGATGGAGCAGGGCTGCCACCCTGGCAACAGAGGGAAAGGAGAAAGCCCTGAAAATCCCAGGGACACAGGGAGAGAGATGAGGAGCAAGAATGGAAAGAGGGGTCCCAGGCTGGGACAAGGGCCACCTGTCAGCTATGAAAATGACATCTTTAAGACAAGCGATGCAAAACAACCATGCGGCACTTGCAGATCACAAACCACAAACACGTGCAGCCTTGGAGGCCTGCAGGCCCACACCGGCGTGTGACACTGGCAGGAGAGGTGGTAATGACATTCTCATAGACAAGGAAATGAGGCGCAGAGGGCAGGGTGGCTTCCCAAGCCGCTGCTCAAGGCAAGAGCGGCTCAAAGCCAGGTCCCTTGTCTTCAACACTAGGGCTCTCCCCAGGATTCCCATGGGCTCCCCCTGCCCGAAGCCAGGATCAGCAGAGGTTTTCTGTAAAGCACCAGCCAGAAACTACGTGAGGTCCTGCAGGTCACTTGGTCTCTGCTGTCACAACACAGAAGCAACTACAGACAGCACCAGGGTCACACACGGCGGGAGGGGGTGTGTTCCAGTAAAGCTTTATTTATGGACCCTGAATTTGGTACAACTTTTATATGTCATGGGCTATTACCCTCTTGACTTCTTATTTACCATTTAAAAGATGTAAAAACCACTCTTAGCTCAGGCTCAACACAAAAGCAGGTGGCAGGCAGGGTCCAGCCCACACCACCCCACCCCCGGCCCTCGTCTCGTGCTCTCTGGCTCTGTTCTGTGTTTGGGCCAGGACTGCGAGCAGCTGGGCTCTCTGTGGCCTGGAAGCTGGGGAGCTGCTGGCCGCAAGCTCACACCAGCACACCCGAGCTATGAGCTAAGCTGTCCTGTGCCCAGTGTGGACAGGAAGGGCCAGCTGTCCCTGTCCCCTCACCGCTGTGTGACCAGACTGAGCCTGGGAGTCTAACAGGGAAGGAGGCCTGCACCAGGGCTTCCCAAAGGTGCAAACAGGATGGCAGCAGCAGCTCTGCCACCTGGGGCTCTGTGCCTTTAGCTCATAGCCTGGCTGAGAGCGAGCAAGGAGCGAACATGGAGAGAGATGAAGGTCAAGTTCGAGGAGGACAAGCAAAGACTTCACTCCTTTTCTGAACAAGCCTGGAAGACCCGGGGCTTACTGGTGGCTTACAGGGATTGCCAGTGCCAGCTCCAGAGCCGGCCTATGGGTCAACCACTTGGCATCTTACCTGTTATAAAGTTCTCCCTAGAATTGCTTTCTCTCCGGCCCTGTAGCTACCTGTCAGGACCTTCGTGCAAGTTAGACTAAAAGGATCCCTTCCTCCAGACATTTCACTGCCATCTGTTGGAGAGGCGACATAATAAATACACAGACCTATGGCCTCTCTGATGTGAAAAGTGTCTCCTTACACAGTTGGGCTCGCACAGTGCCCAACCCGCACATCTGAGCCCAGCAACCCTACCTTTCAGGCGGTAGCCTCTTTCCTCTAAAGATCAGTGCGAGTTCAGAAAGGTCAAACTACTTTGAGCATTGATCTGAACAATCATACAGTGAGAAATGTAGACCAGGGGTTAAACTGATCCCTTCCAAAGCCAAAAGGCACAGAGCTGGAATCCTGTGTCGGTGACATGAGCCGCAGCCTATAAGGAAGGTGGCCTGTCCCCAGGCCACCGCAGCGGGTCGTCTGCGCCCACCTCGCCCTGCACGGAACACACGCCAAGCCTTAGCCCGCTTTTCCTCAGCAGGCCCCACAGCAGAGGCACAAGGCTGCTCTCCTTTCTTAACAGGAAATCTGTCCCCTGCAGGCCAGCCGGAAGCTGCCTGCGTGGGCTTGCAGAAGAGGCAGGCACTGGCAGGCCCGAGCTGCCTGCCTGCGCCTGGTGCGCCAGCCGCCCCCGCAGCCTCCCCTGCGCTGTGTCTGGAACAGGCAGCACACAGCAGCGACAGAACACGTCTCCAGGGAGCTGCCTTGGGCCGTGGGGGAGGCAGAGCACGAGGGGGCCGGGCCCCCGGGTCCTGGTGCCCCGCGCACAGCTCAGCCTGGCTGAGCTGCTCACTGTGTTCCCGATGCCAGAAGTCAAGTCTACGCCCCCTAACTGCACCCCGGAAGGGGCCGCCCCACACCCAACAGATGCGAGCTTCCAGGAGGCTTTTTTAGCAAGCGGAGACTCGTGAATGAACCAAGGACAGTTTCTTTCCTTTGCCTCTCGCCCGGCCGCGATCCTGTTGAAAGGGAAGGCGGCCATAGGCACCTGGGCAGGTGAAGGGTGGCCAGTGGGTGGGAAGACGACTGGGCCTGGCTTCAAGTAAATCCGCAGTGGCTCACACCCTGCCGCCCCTCACTTCCGCTTGCCGAGAGCCAAGATACTGGAAGTGAGAAGTCACAGGCGCTGCGTAGGTGGAAAGGAAAATGGAGAGAGAGAGAGAGAGAGAGAGAGAGAGAGAGAGAGAGAGACTCGCCGGGGCTGCCCTGGGGGTGGGGGGCCCGAGAGAATGTTCTCTGCCTGCCAGCGAAGGCCCCTCACCACCCAGCCTGTGCAGGTGTGCAGACGAGGGCGGGGGGCACAGAACCCCAGGATGGGCAGATGGGCAGTGCCACATGCCAGGAGCCGGGTCATGGCCACTGACCGACCAGTTCTCCCCAAGACCCGGGGCTGGAGATCTCCCTCCCCTCGCCCTCCCCAAAGGGTTTCCTCTTCTTCCATCAGCCCAGAGGCCCCTCATCTCTCACCTGGTCTCTTGTCGTCACCCCTCCTCGCTGTCCCACTCTCACCTCCAGTGTGTCCCACCGCCCTCCAGGCACCTCCTTGCTTGGGCTCTCCCGAGCTTCCCCTGGCCGCCAATCCTGGGGCTCCCTGCCCTTGTGGACACATGCACTTGTCAAGGCGATCAGCTTCCTGTGGACCTACTACGTGCTGATCACAACCATCACCTCATTTAACCCTCACAATAACGGACCCTTTGTACTGACAAGGCAAAGGAAGCAGAAGGTTAAGAAACTGGACCAAGTTCACCCAGTGAGGAAGGGTGAGGCCCGTGGGAGCAGGCCCACATCTGTATCCACATCAACATCGGAACGTCTGGGTTCCAGTCCTAGCTCCAGCTCCTGACTCCAGCTTCCTGCTAATACAAGGTGGCAGCGACGGCTCCTGCCATTGTGGCTTCAGTTCCTGCCAGATCAAAGATCCAGATTGCATCTCTTGCTCCTGGTCAGTGTGAACATTTGGGGGTGTGCACCAGCTCACCCTCACTTGCTCGCTCGCTCGCTCTCTTCCTCCCTCTCCCTTCAAATAATAGCTGTGTAAAAACAGAGAGCAAAGAAAGATTGAGGCCTAGATCTGGACTCATGGGATCTGAATAGGAAGGCTCTCTCTTACCTGTGATTGCACCCACCCTGCCAGCTTTAGCCTACCTCCCAGGTTCTCTCAGAAGTACCCCACCTCCCAGCCCACCAGGCCACAGCTGAGGGCTCCCGAGTCTATACTTCGGCACTTACTGTGCTCAAAGACAGGCGAAGAATTGACCTCAGCCAGGCTTGGTTATGCAACCACGTTGAAATCACTGAGTCATTAATAGTTGCTCATGAGCAGCAATAAGAAAAGACACTCCACCCCCTTCAGCACCCTCAAATAAACACACAGCTATTCTGCTTGCCTGGGAGCTGTGCATGTGAGCCCGACGCCAGCAGGTGTGGAAGCAGAGAACAGAGCTCACAGCCTTCCACTCCTCGGAGCTCTTCTTCCTCTCTGCTCTCACCAGCTCACGGCCACGCCCTGCAGAGCTCTTCCTGTGCCCCTGGCCTTTCTCCCACTGCTGCTCTACACGAGACCCTTCCCGGCCACCACACGCCCCAGTAGCCTTGGCTCCATTTCTTCTCTTTCCAACGCTCCACTGTTTGTCTCCCCAGGGCCAGCACTGTCGAGCAGCAGGTTAAACACTGCTTGCGACATGGTTTCCCATGTTGGAAGTGCAAGAGTCCTGGCTGTTCCACTTCTAATCCAACTCCCTGCAAATGTGCCCGGGAAAGCAGCAACAGGTGGCCCACGTGCTCAGGTCCCTGCACCCACGTGGGCGACCAAGATGGAGCTCCAGGCTCCTGCCTTTGGCCTGAACCAGCCCCAGTCACTGAGGCCATTTGGGGAGTGAATCAGCAGAGAAAAGATCTGTCTATCTGCCTTTCAAACAAATAAATAAGTCTTTTAAAATGAAAAGTTGATTTTCCCATAACAACATCGGCAAACCATTCCTGCCCGTGTGGCACGGGAGGAGCCTGAGCTCACACGGGCCTCCTGGAGGGCAGGCAGGTGGTGGACGTCTTCATGCCAGCAGCAGACTCCGCACACAGCAAGGAGTTTATACTAAGGAAGCAATTATGTGCATTGATTCCCTAGAAGGGTGTCTATCATAGCATTGTTCATAGCAACTGAATATTTTTGTGAAATACTTTTTAAAGATTTATTCATAACAACAAAATATTGAGGACAACCTAAACGTATCCAAAACAGGGGACCACCTGGGGGAAGTTTGTTCTCCTACTCATGGAATACCATGCAACCAATTAAACTCCCTGCTGGAGGATCATCTGATACTCTAAGATACGCTCCATGAGAAAACATAATTACTAAATTAAGTATAATTCAGTATCATACCATCTTAATCAATATGGTGTTCAATACATTCATGCACACACGCACACACACACACACACCCTAGGAAGAACATTCGCCAAAACGTTAACAGAGTTCTCTAAGGCAATGCTCACAGCGACTAATCCAATCCTCACATTAGCTCCTGGCTCTGCGCATACATACAGCCACCACTTTCCCAGGCTGTGCCTCAGTTTCTCTCACCTGTAAAATGGGAATTGCTTTGAAAATTAAATGGATATACAGATATGAAACATAATAATAGATAGAGAGATAAGCAGTTTGTTGAAAATAATGCCTGATGCTGGATGCATGCCAAATCAAAACTGCCTATTATCTTTGGGTGGTAGGACAACAGAAGTTTTCTTCTTCTTGTGCCTATCCGTACCTTTTTTTTCTTTTTAACAGTGGCCATGCTTTCTTCCCTGTGACTGAGGACTGAAGATCAAAATCACTGAAAGCCAGCGCTTAGGTCAGATCACATCTCTGTGGCTCTGGCGACACCGCTGAGAACCCTGCCAATCCATTACACCCTAAAGCTGGCCCTGGCACCAACCACGCCTGAGCTGGTCAGAGCGGCTCTAAGGCTGGGGGAGGGCGGAGGACTGTGTGGAGGAAGAGAGGGAACGGACACCCGGGCCCCCAGAAGACACCTGGCCCCAGGCCGGCAAGCAGGAACCCTCTGAGTCTCACTGGGCTCCCCGTGGTCACACGTGGAACTCGGGATAAGGCTCCAGTGGGAATCACTGGTGCTGCACAGGGCTCTCAGCCGGATCAGGGTCAAGGTAGTGACTGACTGACAAGTTCAGATTTTCATACACAGAAAACGAGGGACTAGGAAAGTGCTATGTCTACAAAACAAAACAAAAAACAAACAAACAAAAAGACCTAGAGGTTATTTACACACCAATTCAAACATCAAAATAACCAAGTTAGGAACAAAGGCTCTGTGCCTTCTCTCAAGGGCCGGGCTGTTGGTTGGAAGAAGAATGTGACTGGTGGGGGTGCCAGGAGGTGTCAGTTGCTGGGCTGGTTCCCAGCTGCGTGAACAAGACCCTGCGCCATCAGAGCCCAACATTTCCCAAGGGCCCTCATTCTCTTTGAAAGCCTAGAAATTTCCTTCTCACCCAAAAAGTCTCCGTTTGAGCACCACCTCCTCTATGAAGCCCTCCTAGTCTCCCCTTCCTCTGCACTCCCGCTGGCCTGGGCCACCCCCCACTTAGAACTTTCCATGTGGTTGCACTGTGATTACGCACTGCCCTGACTGTCCCCACTCCAGCCTCTAAGCTTCCAGAAGAGCCTGAAGTATTCACCCTGCGCTTGGGCTCTGGTACCTAGAAGCCCCTCCCTCCACCCCATACAGCCGCCAAATCAGACAGCGTGGGCCTAACAGCAGGAAAGACCTCAGAGGCACAAGCCAGCGTCACCAGCCCAGAGCCCTGGCTCTGCCCCTGCCCCGTGGTCACACTGCGTGACCACAAACAGGGGGCTTCACTTCCGGGGCCCCCCTTTTCTCCTCTCTGGAGTGGAAGAGAAGAACTAAAGTCCCTTTTGGTCTGAAAGTCTCTGATGTGCTTCGCTGGGGCGTCCTTCGGAGCGGTTCCCACTCTTTCCGGAGAAGACTGCGTGCGCGGCGCGTGGGAGCGGAACGTGGGCGGGAAGCTGTCGTGAAGTTCAGAGGAGGAGAAAACGCTGCGGGGCTGGCCCAGCCCTCCCCACCCTGAGGTCCCCGACCCTGCTCCCATCTATCCACGGGCCTGGCACTGCCCCCACAGCAACCAGAGCAACGACCACTCCCAAGCGGCACCCGCAGCCTGGAGAGCTTCAAGAGCCCTGGCTAACGTGCGGCAGGGGAAAGGGGGTTGGGAAGCCAAGGGCTTCCCGAAGGCTTCATGTGCAGTCAAGGTCAGGGGCCTATCCCCAGTTGCTGACATGAGCCTGGGCAGGACTGTGTAGTGCATCTGCCCACCGTCTCCAACTATCTCCAAGATGCAAGAATCTCAGAATCAGAACAAGCCTGGGGGGAAAGGGGGAGAAGGCAGGAAAAACCTCAGGAGCTGACCCACAGGAACCCGCACCTGATTCCCCATCGTTCACTGAGCCCCTTCGTGATCCCTGCTGCTGCACTAAGTCCTTAGTGCTCACTGCCCCAATTTACCTCGGGAGGTGGGAAGGGGATTCCCATCGTATGGATGAGGAAATAGAGGCCCAGAGCTTATGCGATCTGCTTATGCTGGCGTGGCTGGCAGAGTGGCAGAGCTGGTGACCTCACAGAGAATGTGGTGGGGAGGGCACAGTGCAAAAGATGGGAAGAACAGGAGGATGGAGGGGGTGCCCTCCGCGTAAGGGAGGTACCAATGTTAGGTAGGAAGTCAGTTATGAGCTTATGTGTGTGTGACAGGCCTGAAGAGAAGACATCTATATGCATCTGCATCTCAAAGTCATCCTAACAATGTTTCAAGGGAAGCCCAGATTTCGCATCCTGCCTGCCCTGCCCCCTTCTACCTGATAACCTGCCAGGTGGAGGCCCTCACCCCTCCTGCTTCCTGCCTGATAAATCTTCCACAATCTCCCAGGTGCAGCCTAGTATCTGCATCTCAAACACCCTGCTCCCTTCCTCCCGTCTGATAACATTTGCATCCATAAAGTCCTTTGTTTCAGACCTTCTAGAGAAGTTTTCTATTTACATCCCAAAAGCCCTTTGTTCCAAGAGGAGCAGAGGTGGGGAAGCAAGACCCATCTCCTTAAAAACCCCCAGCCTCAACTGGACGGCGCGCTCAGCTCTCTGCATCTTTGCTGAGCTGCCCGCCTGGCCTGGCCTGGCATACTCTCCACTCACCCATGCAGCCCCGCTCTCCCCCAGTCTGAGGGACTGGGCACTCTCTCTCAGGTCCTGTCTGGAGAGGTGCCCATCCGTCCTTACAGATGTTCCTTCCTAATAAACCTTGCTATTTTACCTCCCACTACTCTCTGTCTCACGCCTGAATTCTTTCTTGCGCGAAGACAAGAACCCTGCAATTTCTCCGGTAACACCAACACCAGTCTCCTTTTCCCTGGCAGATGTGGGCCAGCCCAGACTCTCCCTTCTCAGTGATCCAAAAGGACCCTCGAGGCCTCCCAGTCCAGCTCTGCCACAGAGGAAGAAACCCAGGATGAAGAGGAACTGAGATCTGCCCCAGGTCTCATTGCTCTTGGCTGGCAAAGCCAGGACCTGAGCTCAGGTTGCACAGGCCCGTGTGCTTTCTATGCCGACAGCTGTACTTTTTAATGAGTGATTTATTTACTCGATGGTAGCCTCCAGGCCACTGTTTCTGCTCCTGGGCTGTCTTCCCTCCAGCAACCAACCCCTCAGGCTCTTTGAAGCGCAAGACAAAACTGGCTGCAGCTGCATTGATTGTTAACCCTCCAAAGGAGAGTAGTAATGTCCTTAACGATGTCCGGGGAGTGGATCCCGGCTGGGAGCCAGAGTGAGGGCTGGCCCCACCTCAAGGCTCGGCTCTCTGAATGCTGGGACAAGGTCTGAGTCTGAAGTACTTATGAGCCATTTTGCCGGGGGCTCTGACAGTGCTGGGGTGTAAACAGCCCCCAGGCCAGCTGGGACGCAGCTCTTGGCTTCAGAGACTTGTCTCATGGCCAGGTTGGCAGCTTCCCCAGAGCTCATACTCATTTCAGCCACGTGATTATGTCAATACTTTTCAAGGTGGGAGGGTTTATGGGTGCCGGCAATTACTTGGCCGGAAGGTAGGAAGTGACGTCATGCTGGCAGAGAAGCCCAGGCAGGGTATATCTGGCACAGGTCCTGCTCATGCCTCCAGACCAGGTATGGTCCCCCAGATAACACTCCTTTAAGACCCAATGCTGGGTCATCCCAAATCTACCCAGAAAGGTTTCATCATCTTATCGGGAATTGTCCTACTTCGGTGCGCTACCCCCACCCCATCCTCCACACTGCCTGATACCCAGTCCCCAGTCTCAGGGTTGTGCCCTGAATGTCTGGGTAGTCCTATGCCCTCAGCCTGTGTACCTGCAGTGTGCCCATCAATCGCACCTGAGACTGTCATGCCAAAAGTGACAACATCAAAATGGAGCAAGTACAGTCAATGGGTAGGAGGCCCCTGGGAGACAGGAAGAAACCCAAGGGAGTGCCAGAGGAAGCCACTGCCATGGGGACCTTAGGGACCATCCAGTCTGAACTTCTAGTGAGATGAGGAAAGTGACGCAGAGATGAGCAACTCACCCTAAGTCACACAGCCGCCAAGAGGGGAGACTGGAACCCAGGTCTCTGCTCCCAGGAGGGATCTTTCCACCCATCCCTGCTGCTGGTCTTCATAAGTGGGTGTGCCTGCACACAAGCCCCGCTCTGCACACCCACCAGTGTCTTACCAATGTAAAACCAATGTCTTACCAAGCTCCTAAGGCCCAGAGGTCAAAGCAGCAGGTGAGCGGGAAGAGTAACCACCAAGCGGGGAGTTTGGAAGTCCAGTGCTACCATCCCAGCAACCTGTGCTTGGTGGAGACCAGATAAGACAAGTGGAGTAGACCCAACAGGGCAACAGAAGTCCCTGAGATCCAGAGTTTCTGAGCTTCCAGCCTTTTCCTAAAGGCTACAACCTGGCCCATCAGCCATGGTGGCTCATCTAAGCCATGGTTCTACCGGAGCATGCCTGACTCCAGGAAATAGGCAGAAAATGTCCCCTCCACACCCATGTGACTGCACACACATGCCCTGGTTGCAGAATCTCGGCACCGCAGTGCATGGTGCACACTGTACCCCAGAGTCTGGAGGCGAGGGGAGGCCAAAGGGAGGGGGCAGGTGATGCTCTCAAGGGAGGGGCTTTGCACCCAGCGGGGTTTGGGTGGCTTGCAGAAAACTGAAGAGGAGGGTGAGAGAGGGCAGGTGTGGGGTAAGTGCTGGATCTGACGTTGCCTCTGACCTTGGCTTATGTTTCAGAAGAAGATTCACAGTTTTCTTTGTCACCTCCGTGGGATAGAAGGTTGTAGAACAAGGAGAACCCAGCCAGGCAGCTGATAGGGCAGACCCAGGGCCTCCAAAGAGAACAGATCTACCTGGGCCCCTACTGGGCTTGATGGAAGGAAGCCTGCATCCCAAAAACTGCTGTCAACCCAGGAGCAGGTTGGGAGAGGGTGCACAGTTCTGCCCT
Organism: Lepus europaeus; assembly: GCF_033115175.1. Classification (NCBI taxonomy): domain Eukaryota; kingdom Metazoa; phylum Chordata; class Mammalia; order Lagomorpha; family Leporidae; genus Lepus; species Lepus europaeus. The sequence goes on from NC_084835.1 coordinate 95,146,224, forward strand.
TGGGCCTCAGCTGCCACTTCCAATGGGTCTCTTGAAACCTCCTCAGGGTTTATTAGTGCTGGAGAAAACAGCTGTCAGAGGCACCATCACCAGACACAGGAGCTGACAGAATAAGAGCAAATGGGTTGAGGAGTGGGAGCTGGCAACCCTGGACCAAGAGAGAGGGGAGGGTGAGAGGTGCTCTGATGTTTGCCTTGACCTTCATCACACGTGCAAAGTGGGGACAGGAGTCATCCCTGCTCCTAGGAGTTTTAAATAAGATGCCAACTGTAAAATGCATGTACATGAAGACACAAGGCTACAGAGGCACACAGTGTGGGTTCTGAACCCAGGGCGCCATGATTTGAGGCCTTGGCACTATTATCCCTGATGCCCTAGTCTTCTTGTGGGTATCCTGCATTATAGAAATCTGTGCTCTCCACTGGACCGTGAGCATCTCAAGCAAAGGGACCACATCCTTATCCAAGCCCATCTAAGAGCAGCTTGGGACTGCCAACAGTAGCTGCGAAGGGTGATGCTTTGCCTGAAGGCATGGGAGACTATGCTTAGCTTCTGGCCAGGGGTCAGCACAGCTCTTCTGCCCCTCTGGGTCCCGTTCTGTCAAGAGGGTGAGATACCAGGCAGAAAGGAAGACCTACTCCAGGAAGGGAGTCAGGCATCCACAGAATTGGAAGGGCTGCCAAGAGGCAGATGGCAGGGGAAAATTCACTATGCTTCTGGAGCAATTCCATAGCCAAAACTGTGTTCCCAGGAAGGATACACACAGATAGGGATGCCAACCTGCCACGGACCCCAGAAGGTACCAGGACCCCTGACACCCACTTTAAGAAGGAGATGAGCCTTGAGGCAGCTGCTAACTTCTGTGCACTCTCGAAGTATGTTTGAAATGCTGAGTCATGAGTGATGTCTGTCTGAACCATTTCATTAAGACTTGGGGGGAGTCGGCCAAGATTGGCACACCCACTCCTGCTGATTCAAGTGGGGATGAGTCAGGAGAATTCAGAGGTTTCTCCTGCAGCCTGGCAGTCGTCAGGGCTTGAGCTGGACTGGGGTTTTTTCCTCTTTTCTTCCAGATGAGCAGGAACCTTTGACTGAAAAGGCGACACCGAGCACTGTCACTGTCAAAAACAGCTATTGGATATTTTTGATGCACAAGTGAACTGGGAGCCGAAGCAACCTTGAAAAAGAAGAACAACGTTGAAAGTCTCACAATTCCTGATTTCAAAACTTACTATAAAGTTATGGTAATCAAACCAGTGTGGCACTGACAGAAAAACATGTAGGTCAATGGAGTAGAACAAAGAGCCCAGTAATAAACTCTCACATACAAGGTCAAATGACTGTTGTCAAGGGAGCTGAGATTATTCAATGGGGAAGGAACAGAATTTTCAAAAAATGACACTGAGGCCTGTGCCGTGGCTCAACAGGCTAATCCTCCGCCTTGCGGCGCCGGCACACCGGGTTCTAGTCCTGGTCGGGGTGCCGGATTCTGTCCCGGTTGCCCCTCTTCCAGGCCAGCTCTCTGCTGTGGCCAGGGAAGGCAGTGGAGGATGGCCCAAGTGCTTGGGCCCTGCACCCCATGGGAGACCAGGAGAAGCACCTGGCTCCTGCCATCGGATCAGCGTGGTGCGCCAGCCGCAGCGCGCCAACCGCGGCGGCCATTGGAGGGTGAACCAACGGCAAAAGAAGACCTTTCTCTCTGTCTCTCTCTCTCTCACTGTCCACTCTGCCTGTCAAAAAAAAAAATGACACTGAGAAACTGGATATCCACCAGCAAAAGAAAAATTAGACCCCTACCTCACACCAAATGCAAAATTTAACTCAAAATCAATCAAAGGGCCGGCACTATGGCATAGAGATAAAGCTGCTGCCTGCAATGCCGGCATTCCATATGGGTGCCGGTTTATGTCCCGGCTGCTCTACTTCCAATCCAGCTCTCTGTTATGGCCTGGGAAAGCAAACGATGGCTCAAGTCCTTGGGCCCCTACACCCACATGGGAGACCTGGAAGAAGCTCCTGGCTTTGGGTCAGCCCAGCTCCTACCATTGTGGCCATTTGGGGAGCAAACCAGTGGACGGAAGACCTCTCTGTCTCTCTGTCTCCTTCTCTCTCTGTGTAGCTCTGCCTTTCAAATAAGTAAATAAATCTTTTTTAAAAAATGAATCAAATATTTAAATATAAGAGTTGAAACCATAAAACTCTTAAAACATAGGAAGAAAGCTTCATGACACTGTGTTTGGCAATGATCTTGGTTATTACAGCAAAAACTTAGGTTAAAAAAGAAAAATACGGATAAATTGAACTTCATAAAAATTAAAAACTTTTATGCATCAAGGGAAAATTTTAAAAACCCATAGAATGGGAGAAAACTATTTATAAATCATATACCTGATAAGGGGTTTATATCCAGAATATAAAAAAGATTACTATAACTCAGCAACCAAAACTCAATTGAAAATTGAGCAAATGATTCAAATGGGCATTTCTCCAAAGAAGATATACAAGCAACCAACACAGATGCACATCAAAGTTACACAGCAACGCTACTTCATATCCATTAGGATGGCTGTTACCAAAAACCAAGACAAAAAGTACAAGAGTTGACTAGGATGTAGAACTCTAGTGCATTGCTGGTAGGGATGTAAAATGGGGCAACCACTGAAGAAAACAGCACGGTGGTTCCTTAAACACAGAGTTAACAGGTGCACTGGCAATGCTACCTGAGAAAGTGAGAATACACAAAAGAAGTAAAAGAGACTTGCAGGTACTTTTGCACCAACGTTTACAGTAGCCCGTTCACAACAGCAGAGATCGGAAATAACCCAAATGTCCATCCAAGGATGAATGGATACATAAAATGTGGCACATCCACACAATGAAATATTATTTAGCCTTAAAAAGAAATCCTGACACATGCTACATCCCGGATGAACCTCAGAGACATTACTTTAGGTGAAATAAGCTAGTCACAAAGAACAAATTCTGTAAGATTCCATTTGTTCACGGTTCCTGGAGTGGCCAAATCCATAGAAAGTAGAACAGTGGCTGCTGGGGCTGGGCAGAGGGGACGATGGGAAGTCAGTGCTGAATGCAGATGGAACTGTTCTAGAGGTAGACGGTGGTGATAGTTATACAACACTGTGGATGTACGCAATGCCACTGGAACACACACGTAAAAATGCTTAAGATGGTAAATTTTATGTTGCATGTGCTTTACCACAGTTTTTTTAAAAACCAGATGCAGCAAGAAGATGGAGTCAGGGAGGCCCCTCACCATTCTGATGAGACCCCAACGGGAACAGAGTTCTGGCCCGGGAGTTATCTTCTTGGGAAAGGGCCACAGAGGAGAGGCCAAGGAACCTGGGGACAGAGCCTATCTCCCCAACACCTAAAAGGCTGGCATGCAGACACTGTCGTGTCAGGAGAGGACGAGAACAGACCAACAGAAGCCTCCGGAAGCTCCTTCAACAGCCCTTGCTGCCATCAGCAGTGAAATGGGCTGCACTGGGCAGCTGGGAACCTTCTAACACTCAAGAAAGGCTGAATTCAAACCGAGGCTGGAGAGGCAACTGGTGGGGTGATGTGGAAGGGAATGGTGGGACAATAGGAGGCTACGACTTTCAGACTCCGATCTCAATCAGCCCACTAATTGCCCTTGGTCTTGCCCTGCCCAAGAGGCAAGCAGAAAGCAAGAATAAGAAAACCCACATTCCAGTCTCAACTCCATCAGCGACTGGCCATTCGACTTTGCAAGGGTCACCATCTCCCTGGCCTCCGTTTACTTCTCTGAATAACTGACCTGCCTGCCCTCCCTCACGCCACTCCCTGCACAGAGATATCCTAAGGACAAAGTGCAACAAGGACTGATGAAGAGGAGAGCCCAAACACCATGCCAGCTCTCGCCCCGCTTCCAGCCTCTGCACTCCCTCCTCTCAGAGCAGGGCTGGTGGAGTTTACCAGGGCAGGTTACACAGCACTAACGTGCATAGACACTGGCAGTTCACATGGGTTATAAATAGCATACATTTAATACACACTCGTATGCCTGACATTTATAGAAAATGACAATAGTTCTTCTTTGTGATAGGGATAGCCATTTTCTTTTTAAAGCAAACTTACGGGGCCGGCATTATGGTGCACTGGCTTAAGCTGTTGCTTATAATGCTGGCATCCCATATAGGGACCAGTTCAAGTCCTGGCTGCTCCACTTCTGATCCAGCTCCCTGCTGATACAACTGGGGAGGCAGTGGAAGATGCCCTGAGTACTTGGGTCCCTGGCACCCTCGTGGGAGACCCAGATGGAGTTTCTGGTTCCTGGCTTTGGCCTGGCCCAGCCCTGGCTACTGCAGTCATTGAGGGAGTGATCCAGTGGATGAAAGATATCTATCTCTGCCTTTCAAATAAATAAATCTTTTTTTCAATTTTTTAAAAATATAAATCAAACTTATAAAGTAACTTATAAAATATGAGTCAAAGAAGAAAAAATAATAATCCAAGTGAGGCAGCCATTGTGAATGTGGAATGTGAGCGACTGAGGTTTGGGGTCCCCGGATGGATCGAAGGGACACAACAATCTGCCTCCTCAGGCCCCGTCTATGGGTCCCCAAGGCCTGGAGATCAGACAGGAAGAAAATCAAAAGGCAAAGTTGTCCTGGTTGGTCCTGCTGCCTGGGTTCCTTAAGGTGTCAGGTGTAGAAGTTTTACCAGCCCATTGAGAACGACTAAGAAATTGAACTTGGTTCTAGGACCTTCCATCCACAGAACTGTGAGGCTGCTCAACCATGTTCCTTTGGAATGTTCTCTCTCAGATTTTCCTAATGCCCATGTTCTCCCCAGTGGGCTCCCTTGGGGAGGAGGGCAGCTGTAATAGGCCCTTTCCTCAAAGGTATGGGGAACATACTGGGTGCTTCTCCAGGAAGTACATTTGAGGGGTGCCAGGAGGGAGCAGTAGCCTCCATGTGGATTCAGGCTCCATGTCAGCTGCCCTAGAGCCCCACAGCAAGGCAAGTTCCCTTAATGATGTGTCTTAGAATGTGATGTGTGAGACCCTCTTTAGAGGAACCATCTAGAAACCTGGCCAGGGGCTGGCACTGTGGCATAGCAGGTAAAGCCACTGCCTGCAGTACCAGCATCCCATATGGGCACCGGTTCTAGTCCTGGCTTTTCCACTTCCAATTCAGCTCTCTGCTATGGCCTGGAAAAGCAGTAGAAGATGGCCTAAGTCCTTGGGCCCCTGCACCCACATGGGAGACCCGGAAGAAGCTCCTGGCCCCTGGCTTCAGATTGGCACAGCTCCAGTCATTGTGGCCAATTGGGGAGTGAACCAGCGGATTAAAGACCTCTCTCTCTCTCTCTTTCTCTCTGCCTCTCCTTCTCTCTGTGTGTAACTCTGATTTTCAAATAAACAAATAAATCTTTAAAAAAAAAAGAAATACATCAGGAACACCCAGCCCCTCAGTGGGGGCTGAGAACCAAGCACCCCAGCACCCAAGCATCCAGAAAAAAGAAGAAAGAAACCTGGCCAATGCCTTGGCCCCTTCACCCTCATAGCTACTTGCTGATCACTTCAAAGTTTCTGTCAGCCCAGAACAGCCACCTTCCCTGAAGAGCAGGAATGAAAGAAACTTCCAGCTGGTCATCAGCCGGCACCCAGGGACTGGCCCCCTAAAAATCGACTCTCCTGTGGGGGAGGGGGAGGTTGGTGTTCCTTTGTCTTCCCTCCCTGTGTTGCCGCCCCTGCTCCAAGTTCGGAAGCATAACACCTATCAACCTGTATGAATGAGGACACTCACATCTTCCCCGTGTTATCATCAATGATCTCAGTGGCAGCCAAAATATCAAGTTGTTGTCATTCCAGGTGAAAAGCAAAGAGACTTAACTTTTTCTTTACCAATGCAGTCACTTGAATATTTGGATGTGACTTTTTCATTCCTTTCTCTGGAACCCAGCTTAGAATTTTTTTTTAATTTCTTTATTTGAAAATCAGAATTACAGAGAGGGAGGAAGGGGGGGGGGGGGAGAGATGGAGGGAGGGGGCAAGCACTGTCTCACTCCCCAGATGGCCGCAATGATCAACAATGGGAGAGGCTGAAACCAGGAGCCGGACACGAACTGGCACCCATATAGGATGCTAGTGTTGCAGGCAGCGGCTTTACCCACTACGCCACAACACCGGTCCCCAACCTGGAAATATCTAAACCCAAGGCTCTTCTTGGGCTGGGCGCCTAGGCAGCCTGGCTCAGAACACAGGACTCTGGATGATTCTTAGGGAAAGTTGGAAAAATCACTGAGCTGCACTCTTCTTTTCTCAATGGTGACTTTTCCAAAGCTCCTCTCCTGACAGTGGAGCCCTGGACCACAGAGCAGGGGTACATGAGGGTCTGAAAAGTGCAAAAAGGCCAAGAAAGGGGAGACCTAAAGAGCAGAAGAGGAAGACGGTGAAGGATAGATCCTGATAAACAGGCTGGATCAGGTGCTTAGGCTCTATTGGGGACTCTGCAAAATCCACCCCAGTTGAAAAGCCAGGAAAAGGATACAAACAATTCATCCTCCTTCTCTTCCTCCCCACCCTCTCATACATACACACACACACACACACACATCCCAAATTGCCAATAAACACGTGAAAAGAATTCAACTTCATCAGGAACCAAAGAGAGAACACTGGAAACCCTCTTTTCTACCCAACCGAAAAACTAACTAGTACTACCAGGTGATGTCACTAAATCTAAATCCCCTCTCGAACAGTCAATGGGACTGTGCACAGCTTCACCCTCGGGTCATTTGGAAATGCCCATCAAAAGCCTTAACCATGTGCACTCCACTTGACTTAGAAATCCCACTTGGAACGTATCTTACGGAAACAATCAGGAATCCTGCAGACTCAGGTGTACCGTTGATAACAGAAAACGTTCGAGGGCGGGACACAGATGAACGTCGAATATAGGATTTAGTAAGCGACGCGTCTCCATACTGGAGAACACATTACACAGCCATGACAAGCAGGAGCAGTGAGCACTATTTAACGACACAGACACAAACATGCTACAAAACGGGATGCTGTAATGGCCCATTCCTTCCAGCTGTGTGTGCACAGGAGACTAGAAGTGAATGCCCACAAATGTCACCTGTGCTCTTTTTCCGTGTGATGGAATTATATTCTGTTTTATGTTTGAATATCTCTATTTTCCAAATTTTATGCAATAATCAAATTTGTCTTTTGCAGTAAGAAAACAGATCAATAACATTTTTAAGAAAGAATGAATGAAGTTGTAAGTTATGATGACAGGGATTATAAGGGAACAAGTCAAGTGTTCAAGGCTGGCTGGAGGCAGAAATCAAAGGGAGGGAGAGAGAAATCGAGAGTCAAAGCCCTTTGGACAGAGGGTTTGGTTATTTCTGCCCAGCTGGGCTGCAGGAGAGGGTGGACCTCGGACCCAACACAGGTGCCTGCTGGAAGGTGGAGTCCATGCGTGTCAGCCTCCCATGGTTCTGCAGAGTGGCTATGGAAATGCTGCTTCTCTTCTCCCAGCCCCAAAGTCTCTTCCCCTGCCCCCCGGATGGCCCATGACCCTATGAGAATCAAGTATGATGACGGTACCCACATGAAATCTCTCCCTTTCTGGAAGGGCAAATGTGTCCAGTGCTGGGGTGAGGTGACATCAGAACTTTAGTAGACAAACAGCGTGACAAAACAAGACATGGCATACATTCTGTGTTATCATATACCTCATTCCCTGGCCTCCCGCTCTTCCTACTGAACTGAATTCAATGCCTTGGGCCAGAGATGGCCCTACAAATAGGTCATTTCATTCTTAGAAGGCCAGGAACCAGAGGACAGGATGACGGAACTTTGGAGGTTTCCTGGTTTGATTCCCATCCCCCATGCCCTGACCCTAACTCGGATGTCACAAGAAAGGTGGAGGGAACAGGAAGGTGGGGAGGCAGCCTTGACATCAGAGGGGCTCTGGCTAACACCCGTCCACAGGAGTCACTGGGAACACAGGAGAGGCTCAGGGCTTCACCTGTCCCCCCATCACACCTCCAAGTCCGCTTGTATTTCCCATGTCCTTGGCCCACAGAACACATGAGCTTGCTTACGGAAAGGCCACAGGGAAAAGACGGGGCTTCACCTGAGCCCCAGTCAACTGGAAGACCCTGGAGGGGTACTGATGGGAGGGGCACTGCCTGGAGCAGGACAGACGCCTGGGTGAGCCCCACCAGGGCAGGCCAGCCTCGGCACTCACCTCTGGGCATGTCCATGGGGTTGAAGCTGGCCAGCAGGTCACGGCACCACTGGCGGTCGCCTTCCTCCTTGCTCAGCCAGTTGTTGCAGTTGAAGTAGTAGCGGAGGTGAGGCCGCTTCATGTCGGTCACAATCACGTGATTCAGGTACCAGCTGGCGTTCAAGCCCGTGTTGTCGTGCTCGATCCTAGGGCAAACAGTGACACCCACACCATCACTGGCGGGACCGAGGGGACCCTGGGATACCTGCAGGTCTGCTCCAGACAGAGGCTCCAGCATTGTGTTGTTGATGTTCCTGTTTTTACTGCAGCTCTGAAACCTCAGCCTCCTTGTCTTTGAAATGGGGATCCCGTGCAAGGCAGGAGTGCATATGAAGGATTATCACATTGTTATACTGCCTGCAAGGAAATACTGTTTGTCATAGAAGATGGAGGATCCCCAGCGCTTGCAAAGGGGTCACCAGGATATGTCCTTCCAAGTTCTGTCTGATCAGGGCTTGGAACCTTAGCTCTGGAGGCACTGCCCCCTCATCCTGCTAGGACACACACACACACCCCACTTCCTGAAGCCCACCTGAGTCAAGGTCAAGGAGGACAGCTCCGCTGGCTGTTAGTAAAGCCAAGGATTAAACAGAAAGCAGAAGCCTACCAGACCACCCAGCCTACAGGGCCTGCTTGTCCCATGAGGCTCCAGTCTCCCCTCCCACTGCTGTGAGCCGGTTGAGTGTGTGTGTCTCTTTGAGATTCGCAGACCCCACAACAAGCAGATGCTCTCCTTAGTCCCTCCTACCACCCTGGGGATCCCCTGTAGCCAGCCAGAGCAAGGCTGCACCATAGAAACAGAATGGGAGTTGCCCATGTGAACTTCAGATGTAGTCTAGATTTTTCTAATAGCCACACTGAAAAAAACACAATGAAATTGGTGGAATTAATTTAATTATTAATTAATAACAAGTTGTCTTTAGTTCCACTTGCCATGTCAAAACATAACCATGGGAATATTCATGACATTTTACATCCATTTTCCTAGACTATGTCTTCAAAAAAGCAGCGTGTGTTTTATGCATCCAGCAGCTCTCAGTTTGGATTAGCTATGCTTCAGGTGTGCAGTGGCCACACGGGGCCAGAAGCTGTTATGTTGTGCAACCATAGATCCCAACTTCTCAAAATCTGTCCCAAATCTTCTCCCTTATCCTGCAACTCCCCTCACCCCTTCTCTGTGGTCCAGTTTCTACCCCTGAGCTTGGCCCTAGAAGACCTCACCCACATGGACTACATCATCCCTGCCCAGCCCAGTGGGACTGTACCCTCGCACGTCCTGATGGATGGCCACAGCTCAGAACAGTGCACAGCCTCCCAGCTGGGTGACACGCCTGATGCACTGGCCCTTCCTTTGCAGACATGCAAGCCCCTGCCCTGCCTAGAGCCCAGCCCACAGGAGGACCTCGGCTAGCAGCTGCCAACCCCTTCTCAATCCTGCCCTACAAGAGCCCTTTCCCTGTTCAGAAACCCCTCCCTTCTGCACATTCAGTGCCCAGGGCCCTTGTACATCCCTTTCTTCTCCAGAAAAAGAGAGCTCATGGCCCTACACTTTCTAGAAAGAGGAAGAAAAATAAGAATGGAGCTGAGGCCACATCTGACCCCCATCCAGGCCCCAGCCTGGATGCAATCAGAGCACAGATGACCTTAACTTTCTGACAAGTGGCCGTGAACCTGAATGGGGATGGGTAGCAGAGATGAGAAGGAGAAAGGGGGCGGGTGATTGAAGACTCTTATTCTGAAAGCCAGCCAGAGAGAACAAGATGGGGAGCTCTCTGCCCCAAGGCATCCTGCAACACACACTCGCTGAGAGCTTACTGCCTGCAAGTGACTGTTCCAAGCAGTGATTCCCAGGGCTATTACAGAGGAACCACAGCATTAGAGCCCCACAGCCACCAAACAGCAGAGCAGACACTCAATGGCAGGCAATCTGGACTCGGACCCTCTGCTCCTAACCACTGTGCTACAGTGTCTCTCATTGCAGTTCCTCAAGTTTGTGAAAGTCTTGAATTGTCTTAACTCAAGAAGTGAGCCTCTAATGGGGAAGTTGAAGGCACCGTGACTCAGAATGGGAGGGAAAGATTTGGGCCTTTGGGTCCACAAAAGTCCCCAGGAGAGCAGTGAACACCCAGGAAGAGTGAACGGTGAAGTCAATTCCTTCTACACAAGTCCTCATCTCCACCCGCACCCTGGTCAGGGGCCCACTGCTCACCTGATTTTATAGATGAGGCCCACGTTGTTGGTTCTCACCCGGAACACATCCACGTTGGCCTTTTCGAAGGCAGACTCGCTCCTGCAGGGACACGTGCACGGTTAGGGCAGATCAGCACTTGGCTCGGAGGCTCAGGGGGAGGAGAGCCAGGGGTTGCCATCCTCTTCTTCCTCCATCATCCCACTCTCAGGAAGAGTTACACATAACCACTCCTGCGCTGAGATCCCTTTCTGACTTGGTTTGGAGAGGAGGAAGCAAGGACAGTGAGTGCCACTCCTTGCTGACGTCCCAGGTTCTCATCTGATCGTTGCTGTGCATCACTAAGGCAAACATTATGAAGAATACCAGCCCCACTTTACGGATGGGTAAACTGTTATCTGGTAACAGAGCTGGGACCAGGACCTGGCTCTCCAAATCTTGACTGCCTGCCTCCCAGTTGCTCTGGGCTGGGAAATGGAGGAAGAAGCAGGATGCGATGAATGTTAGGGTGCTCTTGGGCATGCAGGTGTCCTTGCCTCTCCCCCTCACATGCCCAACCTTGCCAGCAAGAGTGGCCTGGCAGCCCCAAGTGGATGCAGTCCTTGGGTGGCTGTCCAGGGTCCTGCCAGTCCAACAAGGAAAGGAACACTCAGCCCCAAAGCAGCAACCAGGGAAGCAGGGGTGGTGAGGGAAGGCATGTTGGCATCCTGCAGACGGTGTGAACAGAAGCAAGTGCCCCCGAGATGTTCAGCAGTGTGGAGACCAGGCAAGTCCAGACTCACCGACTCAACCAGCTTAGACCCAGCCTCACCACAGAACTCTCCAGAGCAGAAGCCTGAATCTCACGCTGACATCGGCTTCATCCTCTGTGTGGGCATTCAAGCCAGACCTGCTAGCAGCTCCCCCCTCCCCAGAGCCAAGCCCTTAGCACCTTATACCTCCCCCCAGTGCTCTGGGCCAGGACCCTTGGGCCCAGCACACGGCCCGTGGGAAAAGAAGCTCACAGAAGACATTTGTTTATTTATTGCCATTGGGAGGTGCAGGTCCTTCCCCACCAAGACGAGGTCCAAAGTCAGTAACAGACAGCTCGAGCTGGGATTCTGCAGATGCACCCACTTTGAGAGTCTGTCCAGGTGGGGCATCAGGAGACGCAGGGCCTAGACCTTCCAACAGAACACAGAGCTCACGCAACCAGGAGAAAGTGGACGCTAAGGAACGTCGATGGGGAAGAGGGGCCCCAAAGTTGAGTCTGGGAGCAAGCACTGTGGTACAGTGGCTCAAGCCACAGCCTGGGATGCCTTCATCCCATCTGAGTGCCAGTTCAAGTCCCAGCTGCTCCACTTCTGACCCAGCTACCTGCTAAGGGGCGAGGGAAGACATAGAAGTTGACCCAAGTAGTTGGGTCCCTGCCATCCACGTGGGAGACCCAGATGAAGCTCCTGGTTCCTGGCTTTGGTCTGGCCCAGCCCTGGCCATTGCAGCCACATGGGAAGTCAGTAAATCTTTAAAAAAGAAAATGGTACTTTCTGGGCACAGAGGACAAAGGGGAGACCGTGGCAGAATCTTCTGCATTTTTCTGGGATGAAAAGGACAGCTCTGGGCTTGCCTCATGTACCTGAGGCTCTGGTGGTGCCAACCTCAGAGGAAGAGGGCGAGTGAGGCCATGCCCAGCACCCAACGTGTCAGTTCCACTGCTAGGCCAGTCCTGGTGGAAGACTTCTCCACGAAGCAGCAGTGCGTCCCCTTCCTAGAGACGCTGACACCAGAACCAGCACGCAAAGGGGGAAGGAAAGCAGAGCAGGGGCCCTGGGGTCTTGCTGCTGCGGGAATGCCATTTCCAGGGGAGACTAACAATGCGCCAAGCTGTCACTTCTGAGTCGTGGCAGCTGTGAAATAACTGGGAAAGCATGTGCACATCAGTGCTGTACATCTTTGTGAATGGGAAATGAACTTGAGGCATTTTCTGTTTCAATACATGACAAGTGACTTCTAAAATAAATAGATGAGTGTTTCCCCATTAGATGAGACCCAGAGAACAGTCACCAGCAGAACCTGAGACTATTTTGTAGCCACTAAAAATCCCATTATAATAGGGTAGTTAATGAAACAGAAGCAGGTTACTACACAGGCTTTAAAGAAAAAGCAAGCAGCCAGCCAGGTTAAGCCACCACCCGCAACGCTAGCATCTCAGATGAGCGCTGGTACAAGATCCAGCTGCTCCAGTTCTGAGCCAGCTCCCTGCTAATGCGCCTGGGAAAGCAGCAGCAGATGGCCCAAGTCCTTGGGGCCCTGCACCCACATGAGAGACCTGGATATAGTCCCAGGTTCCTGGCTTCAGTCTGGCCTAAGCCCAGCCATCGTGACCATCTGGGGAGTGAACTAATGGATGGAAAATTCTCTCTCTCTCTCTCTCTCTCTCTCTCTCTAACTGCCTTTCAAACAAATAAAATCTTTAAAAGAAAAGCAGGTTAAAACCAGACTGAATCTGTACAGGACATCATCTTCACTTGAAAACAATGAGTGGGAGGCTTTATACAAAGATACCAAGTCGGGGCCAGCGCCGTGGTTCACTTGGTTAATCCTCCGCCTGCATCCCATGTGGGCACCGGGTTCTAGTCCCAGTTGCTCCTCTTCCAGTCCAGCTCTCTGCTGTGGCCCGGGAAGGCAGTGGAGGATGGCCCAGGTGTTTGGGCACCTGCGCCCGCATGGGAGACCAGGAGGAGGCACCTGGCTCCTGGCTTTGGATCGTTGTGGCTCCGGCATGGCAGCCATTTGGGAGTGAACCAATGGAAGGAAGACCTTTCTCTCTGTCTCTCTCCCTCACTGTCTAACTCTATCTGTCAAATAAATTTTAAAAAAGATGCCAAGTCTGCACAGTAAGACTTAGGAAAATTGATTATTTGTTCTTATCTAAATGATTTTCCAAAAGGAATACATATTATTTCTGTAAGTTTCTTTTTAAAAACCACAATCCCATGTTTTTGGAAGGGTTGCAGGGGGAAGAGCCAACGCCGACAAGTAGGGGAGAGAAGGGGAAGAAGCCCCCACTCTGAGCCAAGGCCAGGGGGTGCTGTGAAGGCAGTGGCGGGCCCTGTGTGGAGTCCCGCAGCAGCTCTGTGGCTGCAGTTGGTTGGGGGGGAGCCCCCATCCAAGACCAAATGCTGGAGGGCAGGCGCTGCGTCCAGAGGTAGCCAGGCTCAACGCGGACACACACACTTCAGCGTGTTTGCTAAATAATTGGGCACGGTGCTCTATAGTCACTCAGAATAAGAAAACGGGTGAGATGCAAGGGAGGAGGCCAGAGAAGAGCAACTGGGCGTGAATGGAACCTGATGTAGAGCCACAGCAGGGGTACTTCTGAGGGTTACAGGACACGGAGTCACTTCCGGGGGTCACAGGACATGGAGGTGGGAAGCTTCCGCCGTGTCCACGGATGGAGACTGAATGCTTCTTGGAAGGCAGAGAAGGTCTTCCAGCGGTCTCTCTTTTCAGAGGGGCAGGAGCTGCCTCACTCACGGGTGTGGGCTGCAATAATCCCCAAGAAGTCCCCAAGGCCAAGGACTTCAGGGATTCTGCACCCCCCACTTCTGGTGAGTCCCACCCAATGCCTCTGGGTTTCAGAAAACGGGACTGGCAAAGGACAGAGCGTCCCTGTTCCAAGGATGTAGCAGAAACCTGGCCTTCTGAGTCCAGCGCCTCCTGCAGTGGTTAAGGTGTGGCTCGAGATGCCTGCACCCTTTACTCGAGTGCCTGGGGGCCAGAGCTGGCTTTGCTTCTGATTCCAGCCTCCTGCTGTTGCAGATCCTGGGAGGGAGCAGTGGTGGCTTGGGTCCCTGCCACCCACAAGGGAGACCAACATGGAGTTCTAGGCTCCTGGCTTTGTCTGTTGCAAGCAGGCATTTGGGAAGTAAACCAGTGGGTGGATGGAAGATCCCACCCTCTCACCCCATCTTCCCTCCCTCTCTCCTCCCCTCCCTTTGAATAAATCATCCATAAATACAAGTTTTAAACAATCAAAGAAATTCAGACTTCTGCACGTTTCCTATGGAAGTGGGGGCCTCACCTGACTCCTGCTGGGTCCTCAGACAAAGGCCACTGCAGTGTGGAGCTCCCCGCCTGGGACAGCCTTTATAGGCTGCGTGGGGCATTTTAGCAGCCAACAGGCAGAGCCATCAGGCTAAAATGCCGGGCAGTCTGACACTCTCAGACGGTGGATTTTCAACAGTAGAACCGCATTCCACAAGATACATGAGACCCCATCCTTTTGCCATGGCTTAACATGCAGGCCCCCCCCCCATGTCAGGAATGGTCGTAGAGAGCAAGAAGGGAGGAGGGGAGCATCTGCGGTGCGCCGCTACCTTGGCTCCTGGTGGGCGTGGCCTGGGGGAGGTCCCCTGACCTGTCCTGTGCTTTGCTGCCTGGGCAGAGAGTGTACACCAAAGGATGTAGACGTTGTAACACCAACGACACGGGCTTTTGGAGCAGGAATGCTTTTGTGTTGGGGAGACGACCCTAAGACGTGATCTGGGAGTGGAAGGCAGGGTCCTGGAGCAAGGAGAAAAGGCACAAGCAAGGGGCGAGGGAGAGAACGTGGGAGATGCTGGAAGGAGACACAGGGTGAGCGGCGGCCAGAGGCAGAGGCGGCAGGACCAGGGAAGTCTAAGGAAGACGGACGCAGGATTTTAAGGCTCAGGGGTCCAGAATTCGGTTTTAAGTTGTTTTTGTTGCTGTGATATGGACTCTCCCTGATGTCAAGTTGGTTACACCGGAAAACACTGTGTGTATGTGTGTGTATGCACGTGTGTGTGTACATGTGTGTGTGCATGTGTGTGTGCATGTGCTAGGAAGAGGAATTCCGTTCCAGTTGTTACAGTGGGTTTGGCTGTGCGGTGCCACAGTGTGGAGAGGAAGGCACTATAGCAGACAGTGAGACTTGAGGCGTTGTGAGCCCGGGAACAGGGAGAAGTGGGCAGTGGCCTGAGCTGACTGCACTTCTGTGTCACAGAGCAAGGCGACCTCAGCTGGCACCTGCACCTCGGACGCATGAGCAACCTGGGTTCCCTGAGAGTAAAGCTCCCCCCAGACCTAGGCTTTCCATCTTGAACTAACAGGGACTGTGTCTACACAATTCTCTCTGTAGAATTTTCCCCAGTCTTTCTGCAGCCAGACTCTGGGCTCCTCCTTCCCCACGGTCAGATGGTCTCGGGTGCCACGGTCAGCCAAGCCTCCTGGGATCAGCTTTCCAGAAAGACCTGCAGGTGTGGTCTCCGCGGCCTTCCCCTCGTCCCCTTCCCTGCCCCTCAGCCCCAGCCTGCACTCCCAGTCCCCTTCCCTGCCCCTCAGCCCCGGCCTGCACTCCCAGCCTGGTGCCATGGTTGCTCCGCCCTCTGCACTCTGAGGACCCAGCTCATGTCTTCTGTTAAATTCTCACCCTGGGGGTCCCTGCCCTCCCTATAAAGGCTCTCTCTGCTCACCTGATACCCCCAGCATGGACCAAGCTCCAACTCTTCACAGAAAGCAGGTGTGGATCCTGGAGGTGCAAACAGACCTCCCCATGGCCTACAGCCCGCAGCTGGATCCACCCCTCCAGGGTCACCGCTGAGACTCCAAGCTGGACCCCGCCTCAGTGGGGAGCCCTCTAGACTGGCCACTCTGGGGTTCTATCCAGCCCTGTTGCCACAGCCACAATATAACACACACACAGGCAGATACCTGCCAGCCACCCCACAGTAATGGGGTGCTGGCCCTAGCCTGTGGGCTGGCCCGGCAACATGGGCTGGGCTGCTGACCGTCTCCAGGCCCTGCTGGCCCCTCGGGCCTTAGACCCCTATACTAGGTCATGGCCCTTCATTGCCCACAGAGAGGGAAGGCTGGACCTCACACTCATGGATACGGACTCAGTGACACACCTGGGTGACACCACATTGTACAAGGTGGCCCCTGTGACAAGTGAGAAAGATGAGAGGGAGGCTTCTGAAGGTACAGGCTGCCGGGAAGGAAGGAGGTCAGAGAGGACTCAGAGAGAAATGGTACTTGATGTCTCAAAAGGACAGGCTGGGGGCGGGCACTGAGACACAGCAGGCTAAGCTGCCACTTGGGGCACCCGTATCCCACTTCAGAGCACCTGGTTCAAGCTCTAGCTCCTCTGCTTCTGATCCAACTTCCTGTTAATGTGTGCCCTGGGAGGCAGTAGGTGATGGCTCAAGTACTCGGGTACCTGTTACCCATTTGGGAGACCCAGATGCAAGTTCCTGGCTCCTGGCTTCAGTGTGGCCCAGCCCTGGCTGTTGTGGGTGTTTGGGGAGTGACAGGTGAAAGATATGGATGGATGGATGGATGGATGGATGGATGGATGGATGGATCTATCTATCTCACTGTAATACTGCCTTTCAAATAAATAAACTTTCAAAGGACAGGCCGGGGAGTCCAGAGCCCAGCTGGCCAACGCCCTAGGGTTAGCGGCTTTTCCTCCTGTAGTTCACTCTGGAGTGGATGCATGGCAAGAAGGCTGGGAATTTCATGTATCCCCTTTACCGTGCCCACATCACTGGCGGGAAAGACTTCCACAAGCGAGTCACGCACAGGGCAAGCAGTACAAGGAGGCAGGTACCCTGTTCTGCAGAAACGGACAAAATTGGACGTTACACCTGCCTCGCCACTGCTGCAATGAGCTCACGTCACATTCAGGCCAAGCACCTTCCACGGGCTTGGCCAGCCTCTGGGGCACAGGGTCCAGGGGTCCCCTGGCCTGGAGACCCCACCCCTCTGTAGCTTCCCCCTCCATCCCTGGAGGTGTCAGCAGGTAAACCGCAGCAGTCCCAAGTGGGAGCCCCAGGAGGTCTTAAGGGGAGTCTCCCATAGCCCCCTCCCCAGGGCCATGGGACCACGTGGCGGAGGACAGTGCCCCAAGGACGCAGGTCAAGGACCGAGTTCACTATCCGAAGGCTCCCCAACTCTCCGCTGCTCATGTTCCCTCTCTAGGTCTTAGCTTCCCCACGAAGGGGCTAGAGCCCATCCCTGGCTTCAGATGTCTCTGGGCTATGGAACTCTTGACCCAAACAGGATCTTACTCAGAATCTCAGTGGCTAAGACACAGAATGGAGCTGAGCTAGAGGAAGGAGAGATGGGGGCCACAGATGGTGAGCCCAGAGCCAGCTGATTCCCAGTCCCCATCAACACAAATCAGAAACCAGGGCCCAGACCATCGCCACCACCCCAAACACCCTTAATACTGGTTCTGCCAAAGCGTTCTCAGGTTTTGCTGTGTGTGTCTCTATGGATCTCCAAATGTGTGTGGCGTGGGGGAGAACATTCCAGAGAAGAGAGCAGTCGCTGCTCTCAGTGGTTACCATAGAGTGGAAGACACGAAGCGGACAGGTCAACACCCACAGCTGCACGCACAGCCCTGCACATGGCTGGCTGGCAGGTTTGACATGATGCTGGCCCCCAGGGGGTCCTCAGTGTGGGCATCCTAAGCCCCTGGCTCCTCTTGACGCAGGATCTCCCCAACATTCCCCATGATGGTTTATGGGGAAACCATGGCCTTGATGCGAGGAGATTTGGCCAGAGTGATGGAGAACTGAGTGGTAAAGTTGGGCCCAGACCCGGGTTCCTTGGTCCTGAGTGTGTGCGTGCTCCCATATCCAGGGACAGATCATTTGAATTCTTGGAAATTTTGAGATCCAAATGCAGCACTGTTGCTTACAAAATCAAGAGAGGAGCTCAGAGAGGCTGGCGGGAGGTCCCTGGGAAATCCCTGGGTCCTCAGGGGTCTGTGGGTAGCAGAGCCCCACGTCATTCAACAGGCCTGAGTCAGACACGCCTTCTTCCCAGAGCTGGACCAACCCAGACTAACGGCCCAGGACCCACCCAGGGCCCAGTGGGTACTCACTTGCTGGTGAGATGGAGCTTGGGAGAGAGCCCGTGCTCTCCAAAGATCGTGATGAAGACGTTGGCATCTGTCCCCGCCCCTCGGACGTCCCCCGTGGCTGTGACCACCTCGTACACTGGAGAGGGGAAGGAGAAGACACTGCAGGCTCAGAAGAAAAGCCAGGGCCGGTGCCGCGGCTCACTAGCTAATCCTCCACCTGTGGCGCCAGCACACCGGGTTCTAGTCCCGGTTGGGGTGCCGGATCCTGTCCTGGTCGCTCCTCTTCCAGTCCAGCTCTCTGCTGTGGCCCGGGAGTGCAGTGGAGGATGGCCCAGGTCCTTGGGCCCTGCACCCTCATGGGAGACCAGGAGGAAGCACCTGGCTCCTGGCTTCAGATCAGCGCAGTGCGCTGGCCGCAAAGCACTGGCCGTAGCAGCCACTTGGGGGGTGAACCAACAGAAAAAGGAAGACCTTTCTCTTTGTCTCTCTCTCTCTCTAACTCTGTCTGTCAAAAAAGAAGAAGGAGAAGGAGGAGAAGGAGAAGGAGAAGGAGAAGGAGAAGGAGAAGGAGAAGGAGAAGGAGAAGGAGAAGGAGAAGAAAAGCCAGAATCTGACACAGGCTTTGAGAACCCAGAGCTCCCTCCTCCCAGAAGCCCTGCTGCACCCCCCAAGCCCTTGAGTCAGGAGGCAGACCCGGCCCGGCTCCTCTGAGTTCAAAACAACCTCATCCATAATACCAGGCCTTCCTTTCACAGATTGGGGAGCGGAGAGCAGGGGCACAAGCCCAGCTCACGCCCTGCGCGGTGTCAGCACAGATCTTGCATAAGAGACAATAGAGGCCTGGGAATGCTTGGTGTGGAGAGAAGGGGTCTGGCGTGCAGGAGAGGGACTAGGAATGACCTCAATTGTTGATTCCCGGGTACACAGCCACTTCCTACGTAGGCACTAGCCATCAAGCCATTGATAAATTGGACTTCATTAAAATTAAGACCATCAAGATAATGAAAAGGCCACTGAGTAGGAGATGAGACTTGGGATGTATATATCTCAAAAAAGAACCCTACAATGCAAAGGATTCACACAAATCAATGAGAAGAAAGAGCGACCACACGATTTTCCATAATGACAACGACTTCTTAAAAAGACAAAAGTACACGTAACCGAAGGCCTGAAAAGTCCGCTTTTAGGTGTTGGACCCAGGAGAGGTGGAAATGTGTCCTCACAGAGACCTAGAAGCACAGTGTTTATAGCAGCTGTATTCCGAACAGACCCAAGCTGGAAATAGCCCAACTGTCCATCAGCAGGTGAATGGATGTACAAAAGGCAGCATGCTATTAGCTTGTGCGAGTACTCGGCAATAAAAAGCTATGAGCTGCTGACACCTCACTACGGATGGACCTCCCAGCCAGACACAAACCACTGCAGACTCCATACGCCATGTTTGTGAAACTCTAGAAAAGGCAGACTTAATCTATCATAATAGAAGGTGGCAGAGAGGCTGCCTGGGGTAGGGAAACTGCCAGGGAGGGGACACAGGGACCCTTTGGGGATGGCGTGGACGCTCGCGTGTAACACAGATGTCCCAGCACCCATACCGATCCACCTGTGATGACGTGGCACTAACATGCGTCAAACAGGACTTTGAAAATAGGTGCATTTTATTGTCAATAAATTACATCCCAGTAAACCTGGAAAGTGGACACAGGATGTGCACAGGATCCCAACTCTGTCACCACAGCCTTTGTGATTTCAACAAAGCCCCTGTGTCTTCATCTCTAAAGCAAAGGTAATTTCTTCTACCAAGGACCTCAGCAAGGAGTGAATCAGACACAAGGGCCTCGGTCTGCACACACATTGACCTTGCCTTTCCACCCCTGGGGGCCCTGCAGATGATCTTCCACAGCTCCCATCGCCTCTCACAAGATCCCCAAGGAGGCGGCCTTGGGAAATTGCATCCCAAGGGCTGCTGGGTGGGCCCTGCTGGGAGGTGAGAGGGGATGTGCCTGGGGCTGGCGGCCTGCGCAGGCCGGGTCTGAGGTCCCTCCCGTTCTCAGGTTGCAGCATCAGGTGCTGTCTCTCCTTCACGGGCCCTAGGCAGGAGACAAGAGTCCTGGAGGAGCCGCTGTCTTCCCCCCACATCTCCCCCGGCCACTGGCGAACGGGCAGCACAGCCAGAGGTGTGACTTTCTCCCTGTCCCCACTTCTCCCCCCATCACACTCCCCGACAAGGCTCCTTGAAACGCTAACCCCCAGGGCTCAAGGGAGTGGGAGACCTGCTGCTCCAGAACGGACAGGTGACTGCTGTGGTCATCACTGTGTCGCCCACGCTGTACAGTGCCTCTGTGTCAGAGGGGGGCCCACACGGGCTTGCTCTTCTCCAGCTATTGTTACTGTGCTAGAGTCAAACCCCCACCCTGCTACTCACTAGCTGTGTGACCTTGGGCAAGTCCCTTAGCCTCTCTGTGCCTTGGGTTCCTCACCTGTAACAAGAGGATAATTACAACCCAACCTGCCTCTCCGGGTTCCTGTGAGGATGGAAGTGGTTAATGTGAATAAAATGCTATGTAGGGGCTGGGGCACAGTGCGTTGTTATATTGGGCAGCACCAGGAGATGAAATGGGGGGGAGTGGGACTTGTCTTGGGAAGGATTTTTCTAGTTCACTTCCTAACTCCTGGTTGGGACCTTACTGAAGCCATTTTATGTGGGAGCCTCAGCCCTTAACCTAGGAATTGGGACTCATCGTATCACCCTGAGTGTTCCTAGGGCCGCTGAGAATCAGATGCAAAAAGGAAACTGAAAGAGCTTCATGAAGGTACAAAAGAGGGGGACCCTTAAGGTCCCCCAGAACAGAATGGATGGGGCGCCAGCTGTGAGAGGTTCTAGCAGGTTCTCACCTGGAGAATCACTCCGGAAGTAAGAATGCCTGCCCCTCCCCCCGACACAACAGGCTAGAGCAGGTATGGGGGAGAAGGCAGCCCCACCTCCCACCTCCCTTGTCCCATCCCCCTTTCTCTGTCACAGCCCCCAATGCCACCCCAGGAGACGCCCAGGACACTGCACCTGGTGCGAGGGCCCTTCCCTGAGTCACAGCCCTCCTGGGGCCACAGCTGAGCCCAGGTCTGTGCTGGGGGCTGGGTGGCAGGGACTAAGGCCAAATACAGCAGGGCCTGGCCCCCGAGGAGTTTAGTTTGGCTGAGGCCATGAGGCCACCCCCCACCACCACCACCAAGCTGCATGCAACCTTGGACTAAGAATTGAACTTGATGCAGGAACTCACAAAGGGAGGAGCAGAGCTGTGCTGCCAGTGTTGGGATGAGAAAAGGAGAAAAGGGGGTGACAGACAGGCACAGTGCGGGCATTCAGTGAGCATTTGCTGAATGAGTGAGTGAGCGACAGGATGCACAGGGTGCTTACAGGAGCCACTTTGGAGAAAGCACAGAGAATGCAAATGCCTTCAGGGGCCTGGCAGGCAGCACGGTGATAGGGAGTGAACTGTAAATTCAGGGCTGGCTTTGTGGCACAGCTGGTTAAGCCACTACTTATGACCCTGGCATCCCCTAGGGTGCCTGTTCGAGTCCCTGCTAATGCGCCTGGGAAAACAACACAAGACGGCCCAAGAACTCGGGCCCCCGCAACCCGGGTGGGAGACCCGGATGGAGTTTGGGTTCCCAGCTTCAGCCTGGCCCAGCCCTGACCATTGCAGGTACTTGAGGGAGTGAACTAGCAGGTGGAAAATATCTCTCTCCTCCTCCTCCTCCCTCCATCACTCTGCCTTTCAAACAAACAAACAAATAAAACAAAACCGAAGTTGTAGGTATTCACAGAGGAAATATTCACAACACTCTCAGGAAACCAAAAACCTCCTCGGGCCAAAATTGGTTCCCTGTCTGATCCAGGCCCTCTCTGATTGCCCCAGGCGAGAAGGCAGAGCCATTCAAAGCCCAGAGGAAGAGACTGGGGCAAGGTTCCAGGGCCGGGATGGCCAACTGCTCTCCTGTCTTCCCTAAAAAGCCCCAGGCCTCCGTTCACTGGCTGGGGTGCCCAGCAGCCATTCAGCTGTCCCCTCAAGGCCTCTGATGGGCTGCTGGGGGTTGGGCCTGTGTCGGGCAGGGGGCACAGGGGCTGGGTACATGATGAGGGCTCAGGTCCCTCCCTGGCTCCCTGCCCAACCCGGAGCACACCATGGTGAGCAGGCTGGAGCAGGTGGCTCCCAGGACATTCAGGGGGTGGAGAATGTGGAGCCCTGCACTTCTAGCACCTTCCATCCTGCCCAGACTCTGTGCCGAAGGGCTGGTTGCCTGGCCTCTCCATGCCATGGGGACCTGAGCACATGCCCGCCCTGCTCACTCCGGGGGGGGGGGGGGGTCATCAGTGGGAAGGGGATGAGGTCATCAGTGGGAAGGGGATGAGGCCCCCAGGGAGGGCCCGGCCCTGGCAGCCCCCGCCCTCCCGGGCCCGGTCGCACCCCTGGCCTTGTAGTAGTCATGTTCCAGCTCCTCGTCGTCGTCCTCCGAGGCGTAGTGCAGCAGCTCCTCCTCGTACAGCGCCAGAAAGTCGATGTCCTTCTTTCTCCTCTTCTTCTTCTGGGGCATCATGGTGCCTGCGGCCCCAACCCACCCCTCGCGGGCGCCCCGTGCCCTGCTCCCCGCACCTCACTCCCTGGGCTGCACTTTGCGCTGTGTCACAGCCACTGGCCTCCCTGAGGTCCCGTCCCGGAGCACTGCTGCTCTCTTCCCCTCACCCTCACTGCCTCCCCTCCCGGCTCCCTGGCCCCGGCCCCTCCCTCCCCTCCGCCCCTCCTCGGGCTCCATCACTTATTCATGGGCACTGGGAGCAGGCTGTCCTGCCTCCTCCCCACCTCGCCCCACCACTCCCCTCTCCTGACCTGGACTCCGGGTGACGTGGAGCTGTCAGCATCCACTGCCCACCTGGGACCCCTCCAGGCACCCCCCCAGGGGTAGGTGGGGCCCCCTACCCAGGAGCACCCCTGTCTCCTGTCCCACAGCCCCTGAGGGCCCTGGGGGCAGCCCAGCACCCAGGACTCACGGGCCTCTATTTCCTTCCATTATTGATGAACTCTGATCGCCTTACCAGCAGGCAGGGTTCTCACTTCTCCCTAGTGCTAGGATGGCCCCCAGAGCATTGGGTGAGCGTGGCCAGGCTGGAGCCCTGGGCCCTCCAGACGGAGAGGGTTCCCCAGCTGTCGAAATGAGAAGCCTCAGTTTACCCACATTGCTCTCTGCACTTTCAGGTGAGATAGTGAAAACCCTTAGACACACACACACACACACACACCAGTCTTTCCCCCACTGAGAGACTGTGAAAGCCAGAGAGCCAGACCTGAGGCTCCTCCCTGCCCTCCCGCAAGCATCTGAGAGTCCCCCTTCCTCCCCTGTCTTGTTACAATTCCATTAAGATTTCTACAGCCCCAGCTGTAAGATTGCCACTTGAATCCTGACACAAGTCCCCTCCTCTGTCCTTATAGCCCGGGGCTCCCGTGCAGAGCCAGCCGACCCTACTCCCTCCTGGCTGAGTGCCTGAGCCCAGGCCTCTGTTCTGCCATCCAGAAATGGTGGATAAGGACCCACTAATGCCTAACATGCTCAGGAAGCAGAGGCCCCTGGGACACAGGTGCGGCCTGACGAATGCCCTAAATGCAGACCTGAAACCTTCCCTGAGGCCGTGGCTTAGGGACGTGGGCCTTTTGGCCAGTGGTCGGGTCTGGAGGGGTGGAGCCTCTTAGAAAAGAGGGCCCAGCTGAGCCGCCTTGGGCCTCCTGCCCCAGGAGGCGCCGGGAGAAAGCAGCCATCCGGGAGCCGGCCACAGGCCCACGCCAGGTCTGGCATCATCTCCAGCTGTTTCAGAAACCTACCCGCAGCTCGCGCTCAGGCGAGGGCCAGCCCCTGTGCCCCCTGCCCGACACAGGCCCAGCCCCCAGCAGCCCATCAGAGGCCTTGAGGGGACAGCTGAACGGCTGCCCGGGAGCACGGTCTCACCTCACCTGTGAGCTCTGTGAGAGCAGGGGCCCTGTCTCCCGTTCACTGTGACGTCCCCAACACCTGCAATATGGGGTGAGCTTCGGTCCGTACTTGCTCCATGAACAAACCGCAAGCAGACCTAAGGTGCAGCTGTGAAAACAAGACCCGGAAGGAAGACAGGGTGAGCAGGAGAGACGAGCGGGTGAATGTTCTAGAATGGATGCCAGTGGAGCACCTTCAGCCCGCAGAGGCCGACGTCTCGAGGGTCTCTGGGAGTGGCCTCACGGCGCAAACCTGACTCCCCTGTGTGGCTACAGGGGTGGAGGCTGGGAAAAGACAGCTTCCCTCCCAGTCCCCAGAGGAGGCTGAGACCCCACGTGCCGCCTGGGAACACTCAGGTGAGGACCGGTGGCACCACCTGCCAGCGTGTAGCAGGGGCCCCGCCAGCAGCCCTCATGGTGTGGCTCTGGGGGGCAGGTCCAAGCCGACCAACCGTGCTGAGAAGACCCTAACGGGCCACCCAGCCAGCTCCAGGCTCTGCAGCAACACCCAGATCAGCAGAGGGGGCTCAGCCCCCAGACCCCGGGGGCCCTGGAGGCCAGGCCTGCGCCTGGTGCCAGCCCGAGGCAGAACTCGGAAGGGAGGGGAGCTGCTGGCCACAGCACAAGCCTTTCCCCCGGCTCCTCCCAACTCGCTGCCCTGGCCAGGTCTCCCTGCCCGTAGCTCAGCTCACCAAGTGCACCCTGGGAGCCCTGCCCTTACCTCGCCTGCTCTGTCAGGGTTCTTCTTGGTCGAGGTCTGGCCCTGGATCAGACTCTCCCAACAGGAATGTGGCAATCTACGTGGTCAACAACCCCTCCTGCCCCCAGGAGATTTTATTTGTACTAACATTTGGTGACCGTGGGGCCTGCCTAGCCCATCCAGGTGCACTCACTCACCTGGACCAACGGGAGAGCGGCCCCCAGCTGCACGTTGGAATCATCTGGGGAGTTTTAAATGCAGGTGTCTGGTCTTTCCCGCCAGAGATTCGGGCGTGCAGCCTGGGAGTTCTCTAAAGTCCAAGGTGACCGGAACCTGTGGCCGCGCGGATGCTGACTGCCTCCCATCTTGGGTAGGGGACCGCAGCTTCCCAGGCCTCTCCTGCCCTCCGCACTTCGCTCCAGAGGAGCCACGGCAGGGCGATTCCGGTGGGAGAAGGTGGCTGATCACAAGACACGGTGGGGAGCATCTGCGCAGCAGACAGCTCGCACCTTCCTGGCCAGCTTAGTTCCCGCCCTGCTCTGCGGAACAAAGTCACCCAGGAAAGACCAAACTCCCCTCTGCCCGATTCTGCGGAGCGACGCCCCTGGCGTCAGCTCCGAGGTTGCGCGCGGACTGAAGTTTAACGGTGAGTGACGTGCGCCCTCTGCTGGTGCCATGTGGTTTGACCCCTGGTAATTCTACATGCGTTCCTCAGGAGGGGCCTTAAACATTACCAGGACGTTACCTAGGAAAAATCATTTTGCATGAAGATCTGTTCAGAGAAAACCATAAAGGGTTCACTTAAGTAAATTAATAAATGAATAAGTCAAAGTATTTACTGCGATTTTTTTTTTCAAAAACTACACTTTTTTTTTTTTTTTTTGACAGGCAAAGTGGACAGTGAGAGAGAGAGACAGAGAGAAAGGTCTTCCTTTGCCGTTGGTTCACCCTCCAATGGCCGCTGCGGCCGGCGCATCTCGCTGATCCGATGGCAGGAGCCAGGTGCTTCTCCTGGTCTCCCATGGGGTGCAGGACCCAAGAACTTGGGCCATCCTCCACTGCACTCCCTGGCCACAGCAGAGAGCTGGCCTGGAAGAGGGGCAACTGGGACAGAATCCGGTGCCCCAACCGGGACTAGAACCCGGTGTGCCAGCACCGCAAGGCGGAGGATTAGCCCAGTGAGCTGCGGCGCCGGCCCAAAAACTAAACATGTTTTTAGAGAAGCCCATAGCATTAGGATTCAGTACAAAAGCAGAGTCCAGAACCATAGCAAGTGTTGACAGGGACATGGAGGGACTGGAGGCTTCATGCTGCTGGTGGGAGTGTGAAGTGGTACGGCCAGTTGGAAGCAGTAGACCCTCATAAAGCTAAGCAAATACCACCCCCCCATGCACACACACCTAGAAACTCCACCCAAACTCACCGAGAAAAGAGAGTGGACGGTCGCCCAAGATCTGCAGGCGAGGGTTCACAGCCAAGATGTCCATCCACTGCCAGTGGACAAGCAAATGGAGGCGCACCTGCCCAGTGGAACACTTCCCGGGACAAAGGAAGGAAGGAGGGGTACGCACACCCCCACCTGCGTGAGTCTCCCCGAAGAATCGTGCTAAGGGAAAGAACACAGAAAGAAAACCCACATACTCTGTGACGATGCTTCTGGAACATTCTTGAAAAGGTAAAACTAGAATGGTAAGAGGTAAAGCATACAGCGGTTGCCAGAGGCGGGCCTGGGGGCAGGGGTAGACAATGGGCTCCTCCTGTCTCTGGCCTGCCGCCTTTCCAGCCTCACGTGACTGCCCACGTGGGCCCAGCCCAGGGTGCAGCCTCACCACTGACTGGACACCCACCGCAGGTCCATGGAGTAGGGATCCTGCAGGGGGCTGCCTGGGAAATGGTCCCCAGGGCGTGCTTTGCAGGCCACCTGCCAGCCCCGGGCAGGGCCAGGGTCTGGATTGGAGGAGAGGTGGGAGGGGGCCTCAGCGGCAGTCAGGCACACACACACACACACATCCAGGCTTAGCATGAGGCCCTGCCCTGCCCAGTGTAGTTAGCGGTCCCAAATGATTGTGCTGCCACTGCCACTGGATTCTCCCCGGTCTGTTGTGTACCAGTGAGAACATGGAGGCCAGGCAGGGCGCTGGCTGGGCCCCGACCCTCTGATGACAGGGAAAGGTCCATTTGTTCCATTTGTTCCGCTGGCCACTTGAGGCCCAGACAGGTGCAAACCACGCTCAGCGCCTGTCTCCTCCTCCTCCAGACATGTTGTCCTGTGGCTGCACGGCTTGGCTCACATCCCTCCCGGTTCCAAATCCTTCACTCATGCGCCCAGGCCACCACATCTCACCAGCCAGGATTCTGGATGGCAGGCAACAGAAAGCAAGACTACTTTAAGTAAGAAAAAGCGGATCCATGTAAAAGTCAGCAAAGGTGGCCAGCGCCGTGGCTTAACAGGCTAATCCTCCACCTTGTGGCGCCGGCACACCGGGTTCTAGTCCTGGTTGGGGCGCCGGATTCTATCCCGGTTGCCCCTCTTCCAGGCCAGCTCTCTGCTATGGCCAGGGAAGGCAGTGGAGGATGGCCCAAGTCCTTGGGCCCTGCACCCGCATGGAAGACCAGGAGAAGCACCTGGCTCCTGGCTTCAGATCAGCGAGGTGCGCCGGCCGCAGTGGCCATTGGAGGGTGAACCAACGGCAAAAAGGAAGACCTTTCTCTCTGTCTCTCTCTCTCTCACTATCCACTCTGCCTGTCAAAAAAAAAAAAAAAGAAAAAGAAAAAGTCAGTGAAGGAGATCCAAGGGCCCAGGACCCACACACGCTCAGAGGCTGCACCCTGAGGACACGGTCTGGGAAAGGGAGTAGACTCCACTGCCACCCGCCGTCCCCCCCCGCCCCGGGCCAGGGCATGCAGGCGGCACCTCCACGCTCCAGCGCCGGCTGCTACTGCACAGGCACAGCTGCTCCCTGGCCCTCTGCTGCCTTCTGCCTGCTCAGTCTGGCTGGCACTTGGGCCCCTGAGGGGCTGAGCCTAGGTCAGTGCACACCCCGGCTGCAAAGGAGGCTGGGAAAAGGAGTCACTGCGGATTCTATTTCAGGACCTCTGCTCTTCAACTCCAGAAGACGATTCGAATGCTGGGTGGCCAGCTCCTCCTGGGAAAACTCCCCCCGTGCAGGTGTTAGACAGGCCTAGTGCTGTCCCTCCACAGCCTCTGTTCACTCTGACATTGGACCCGCTTTGTGCATTTCTGTATCAGCCGCGCACGGAGATCCTGGGGCATAAGCGACGCTTCTCGCGTGTCTCAGGCTGGGCTGGGTGACGCATCTGTGCAGGGCTCAGCCGGCGGCTGGGCATCAGGCTACAGGGCCGGCTGACCTTTGCTGGGGCCGCTCTGCTCTGCATGGATCAGTTATGGGCCAGGCTGAAGGAGCAGCAGCTGCCCAGGGAAAGTGTCCCCTCGTGGCCGTGGCCGTGGCCGAAACAAGGGGCAAGAAACCTCGCCCCTCGCCCCTTGACTTGCTCCACTTCTGCTAACATTTTTGGCCAAACAAAGCAGCAGCCGCAGCCGCAGCCAAGCCCGGCGTCCAGAACCAGGAAAGTGCTCCCTGCTTTTGCAGGAGGCTCTGTAGAGCGACCTGAAAAAGGTGTCTTCTCTCGGCAGACGGCAGTTCCTCCCCAGGAAGCCCTGTGTGCCCCGGGGCCTAGCAGGGGCTGCGGTTCTCAGCCAGCGGTAAGTGGCCACGTGGGCAGCTTGTCTGAACGTGGGGCCGTGCCTCTCTGGCTGCACCTGTGGCTCCTGCTCACCCTGTGTCCCTGAACCCGCTGCTCTGCTCTCTGGGAATGCGCCATTCCTACTCTGGGAGCCAAGGCTATGCAGTTACGAAGTTGAGGGTTTTCCTGTTTTCACAGACATGTTTATTCCCACAGGCACCAGGGGGCAGACCCTGGCGCCGTCTCCGCCCACCTAGAGTACAGGAAGAGCAGGCCCCAGCCACCACTACCCCTCCACCTCACCCTGCTCAGAGCAGCCAGAGGGATTCCAGTCAAAACTGGGTTCAATGCCACCTTATAGTCCCAATGGCCTCATGCCCGTAGGACAAAATCCTACCTCTTTGCTGCAGGCCTGCAGACTCTCTTGTCTACGTCTCCCTCCCCCCTCACTCCCCACTCACCAACCACTCTGGCTCCATCCGTCCCATTTCCTCCGGGCCCACACCTCTTCCTAAGTGGCCTAAATTTCCCCATCAAAAATACACCCAGCTGGGGCTGGCGTAGTGGCAGAGTTCAGTAGCATCTCATACAGGCACCAGTTAGAGTCCCGGCTGCTCCACTTCTGATCCAGCTCCCTGCTAATGCACCTGGGAAAGCAGTGGAAGACAGCCCAAGTGTTTGGGCCCCTGCCACCCACGTGGGAGACCTGGATGACGCTCCTGGCCCAGTCCCCATCATTATGGCCATTTGGAGAATGAACCAGGGGATGGAGGACCTCTCTCTCTCTCTCTCTCTCTCTCTCTCTCTAATTCTTTCAAATAAATAAATCTTTTGAAAAACACCCATACCCCAAGCCCCTAACCATCCCAATGGGCACACACGTAGACCACGTGTTTGAGACAGACCCTCCCCCCCCCGTGGGCGGCTACCTTGGTCCTCACTTCCCAAGTGTCTCACGGGTACGTCGCCCCCTACAGGCTGCCCTGCGACTCTCTCCCACCTCCCTGCATTCCTGCCACAATCACTCTTCCAGAAAACCCACACAAACACTCTCTTCCCTCGTTGCCCACCCCCTGGAAAACAAATTCCCAATCGCTGAGCCCTGTTCAGGTCCTACCCTGCCCCCGTCTCCGTCCCCAGCATCCTCCCCCACCCCGTCTGACCCCACTCCCAAAACTCTTCCATTCTGTTGTTCCTTGTCTCTGCCTCGCAAGTTCCAACGTGCAGCCCAGGACCTGGTCACCAGTCACTGCTGTGAAACCTTCCGCAGGTCCCCAGGGCCCCTGCCACTCGCTCGTTCCTGGATTCCCACGCTCCGCTCTGGCTGTGCCGACTCTGTGTAAGCTCTGTTATTGTTGCTCGGTGGGCACGATCCTCCCCTGCTCACCAGATGAAATCTGGGTCACACCTGTGACTCCCTGGTCCCTGCATGGCGATGTAAAAGTGTAGCAGACACTGTGCGTGGAGAACTCACCACTGGGTCATTGCACTGCACAGCCTACTGTAGGGGCCCGGACTGCTGCCGTGGGGAAGGGGTGGCCGCTCCCACCCACCAGAGGACGCCAGGTGCTCCTGTGGGCCCCCCAGACGAGCCACGCTAACTCCTCAGAGGGGGACACCTGTGGGCTTCCTCCATCCAGGCTCCCGGACATGAGCTGGGCCTCCCTGCTGGACCTGCAGCTCCACATCCTGCCTCAGCCCCTGCCCCAGCTGCTCACCCCTGAGTCACTCCCGCCAAGGTCACCCCCACCCTGGCAGGTCACCCTCTTCAGCAAAATCCCTTTGAAAGTGACCCCTCCTGGACCCTTCCACCACCCCCCCAACCAGGACTCACCCCCTTTGACCTCTGTCCCCGGCTCTGCTGCCTGGGCTGTGTGGTGCCCCTCAGGCAACAGTGGGGCCCTGGGCTCTGGGACTCCACTGCAGGGGATCCCAAGGCCCCCAGGGAATCCCTCTCACTAGGTCTGAAGTCAGGAGGTGCACTGAAGCCCACCCCTCCTCCTTGGGGGGGGACTCCTAGCACAGTTCTCCCTGTGGAGTGCTTTTTTGGAAAAAAAAAAATCAAGTATGTTTGGGGCAGGCATTTGGCACAGCAGTTAGGTTTCTGCTCGAGATACCTGGAGCCCGTATCACCTGGCTGGAGTCCTGGCTCCTCTGTGTCCCTGCTAATGCACGCCCTGGGATGTAGCAGGTGATGGCCCCTCACATGGGAGACCCACATGGAGTTCCCACCTTCTGGCTTTGGCCTGGGCTAGCCCTGGCTGTTGTGGGCATTTGGGGAATGAACCAGTGGCTGGAAGATTCTCTCTCTCTCATCCCTGTGTCTGCCTCTGTGTGTGTTATCTGCTTTTCAAATGAAATGAAAATATTTTTTACAAAAATCAATAATCCTATCCATTCTCCGTTATCCCTTTTATATTGCTGATGTATGAGAAGGACCCAAAGACAGGGCAACTGGTGTTCAACTGATTTGCCTGCGACTTTTGTACCTGGTCTAGGGCCTCACTTTGGGAAGCAAGGTCCATGGAAGCATGGTGCCTTGGTTAAGACTTCCAAACCCCTGTCCTGTTGCACCTGCTGATCCTCCTGCGGCAGGCAGTGCGGTCTCAGGCACCTGTGCCTCGGATAGGGAAATGCTGTCCTTGACACGCCCGTGCCTCCCTCCTGCCCCCCACCCCCCAGCACAGATCTGTTGATTTCATCTGCTTGTTCCAGTGATCTCCTGGAAGCCCTCAGCTCTCAGCTCTGGCTCCTTCCCTCGATCCTCCCACCGCCCTTCGCCCCAGTCCTCGTCGCCAGCAGCAGCCTGCTTCCTGGTCTCCCTGCTGGCTCTGGGCCCCTGCAGGTCCACCATCCACTCTGCAGCCAGGGGGAGCCTTTCCACAGCCAATCCCACTGTGTTCTCTGGCTCCCGAAGTCAAGGGACTTCTAGAATCAAGGTGGACACGGTTAGCGCAGCCTTCCTCCTGCCCCTCCGCGCCCTGCCTCCGTGCAGCCCCCCAGCTGTATCTCCCTCCATGTCCTCTTGTCCCTGGCAAGAGCCACACTGGCCTTCCTCAGGGTCCCCGGCCCTCTGTAGGAACCCCACCACCACCACACCACCTACTTACTCTTGCTGGCCACAGGAGGAGCTCTCCATGGTGCTCAGCCTCCAGCCACAGCTGCCTGGCTGAGCCTCCCAGGGTGCTCGTATGCCAGTTTTTAAGGGAACATTCTGTGAGAGTTTTCAATCACTTCTGCTTCTCCGGTCGGCCTCCGGGCTACATGAATGCAGCCATTACACCTGCATTTGCTCTCCCTCCCATTCCCGCAGGCTCACAAAATACTCAGCGAATGAACAGAGTACAAACTGTGTGCACTTGAGAAATCTTTATTGAATAAATAAGCCCTATGGTCCTCTCTCCACGTGTGCCCTGCACACTGTCAGCTCAGCATACCACTCCACCTGGTCGTCATCTGGGCTCTGAGTCCTTTCTGTGGGCCCTCTACTCCCCTGGTTAGACGGCCACTCCTGCCACACACACACACACATACACACACACAGGGCCTCCTGATCCTCACGTTCCCCCAACACTGCACAAAGATATGCCCAGGGGGCCTGGGCTCCTTCTAACACCTGGCACCCATCCCCACGTTGGGCTGAGCTGCTGTCAGCCCAGTGCAGCTCAATACACACACTCTCTCATCCATGCTCACACACACACATATATACACATATTCTCATCCATGCACTCACACACAGATACACATTGTGTCATACATGGACTCACAGATACACACACACACACATGCACTCACACACACATATACACTGTCCCCTACATACACTCACACACACACGCACTCACACACACATATACACTGTCCCCTACATACACTCACACAGATACACACACTCAAAGCCAAGGAATCTTTGCCAGACGAACCATTTGATAGGTTTTATTGGGTAGAAACCGAAGGCCTTTCAGACCCAGTGACAGATACAAAGTGCCCTGACGATGTTTGCGGGCCGAGCGTCACCGCCAGCACTTCACAGTCTCTACTCACGGACGGCCAGGGCCGCGGGATGCGCAGGAGGCTGCCGGAGCCCCGACTCCCAGCGCAACATTTGCACAAAAACGAGCTGGCGGCTGCAGCCCCCTCCCCCTGCATGGCTTCTCCTTGCAGGGTGGGGAAGAGGCAGCCACCGACGGCGCAGGAGGGGCTTTCCATGTAGAACCCAGCCAGCGCCATGCGGGGGCACTGCAGGGCACACTGAGCAGTAACAGCTCCCGCAGAGGCCAACAGGGAGGGAGGGGCCGCCGCGGGCTGAGTCCGTGCTGCGGCCCCTCGGCCCCTCGGGGAAGTCCCCGTAGCCTGGGCTGAGGCCGCTCGCCGGCGCCGGGCTCAGGACACGGGACCCCCGGGGCCCCTCTGCTCCTCCCGGGGGCCTGTCCTGGCTTTGAGGAGGAAGTGGCTGAGGATTGACTCCACTGAGCAATGGTTGGACGCTTACTGAGATGAAGTGTTTGTTTAGAAAATATATATATAGCTATAGACATAAGCACACGATTCACAGTTCAGACAACACAGCGCCTTTCTATGGGGGGAGGGCAGTCTGGGCTGGGAAGGGACTCTGCAGGTCACCAACCCCTGCTGTAGACTGGGGGAGGCCCGGCTACCCCTGAAAGTGACAGTGAGTGAAGGTCTCTCTCAGAAGCTGGCCATTGCACGGGGCAGGGGGACAGAGTGACCAGTAGAAGCTGCCACTTGGGGCTCACCGGCCCCCTCCCAACGGGCCCTGGGGACAGGGGCTGGTGCTGCTTTGCTCTGAGCTTCCCTGGGGGAGACCCTGCCAAGCCCAGTCTCCTCTCCACCTGCCCCCTCGGGTGCAGCCACCCAGTGCTGCTGGCCTTGGTCCCCAGGCAGCAGTAAACACCAAACAGGCTCCACCCTACCCCCAAACACACACAGACCTTGCGCAGAGCATGAGGCCAAGGCAGCCATTACACCTGCAGCCTGAAAACCCCGGCGGGAAGGAAGGACCAGGGGAGCTAGAACAGGGCACCCTGGCCACCGGAGGCCTCCACCACCAATCCTCGGTGACCCGAGGGCACGCCACCATCACCTTCTTGGGCGCCATGCAGTAGGGCCACTGCCATCTGGCCCATCTCCCACCTCCTCCCCTGGACACAGTGAAGCCCAGTGAGAAGATGGACGGCCGTCTTTCCTATGCAAGAACCATATTCCCAAATTCCCATATTCTCTGCAAAGCCCACCCTGACCCTGGCTGAGACCCCCCCCCCTCTCCTCCCCATGCAGTAGGGACACTACAAGCAGAGCCAGAGGTGCAGAGGGAGGGTGCCTGGCCACGCCCCCAGGCGCACTGCCAGGGCCCTTGGAGATGGGAAGGCAGAGAGCCGGCTCCCGCCTCTGCTCCTTTTCATCCCTAAGCAGGAGGAAGTGGCCCATGTCAGGGAGAAAGCCCATGGTCAGAGGAGAGGGTGTGCCCGTGCCACGCGGCCCACGTGCTCAGATAACGATTTCCCTGCAGCAAACTTCCAGGGAACCAGGGCTTATCTTTTAAGCACCAAGACGTTGACGAATGTGCTTGCGAGTGGGAATAATGCTGGAGTGGACCCGACACGGCCTTGCCCTGTTGAAGTCGGCACTCGCGAAACGACATCTGTGTGCCCCTGTGCGGGGGGGGGGACGTTGCAGGGGGACCTCAGCCGAATGCCCGCACACGGCCACAGACCTCCGGGCATTTTCGGAGATGATGAGGTTTGGGTCTTTTTCATGCCATCCCAGTCGGACAATTAGCTGCCACTTCTTGCTAGATCTAGCACCTGTTAGCATTCTCTTGGTTTGCTTTATTATTAGAGGCCAGAAGCGAGTTCACCAGGATTGGGCATGAAAGTGACTGTTGTGAGAGGTTCGCTGTTCGCGAAAATGTTCGGCCTTTGTTGCACAGCAGCCGACTCACCTTCTCCCACCTGGGCGCTGGATGAGCTCGCTGGGGAGCAAGGGGTCTTTTACCTCGTGCCTGTAAAAGTCACCGTCTCTTCTCCCCCCCCCCTTTTTTTTTTTTTTTTTTTTGGACAGTTAGAGTTATAGACAGTGAGAGAGAGACAGAGAGAAAGGTCTTCCTTCCATCGGTTCACCCCCCAAAATAGCCACTACGGCCAGCACTGTGCCAATCCAAAGCCAGGAGCCAGGCGCCTCTCCCTGGTCTCCCATGCGGGTGCAGGTGCCCAAGCACCTGGGCCATCCTCCACTGCCCTCCCGGGCCACAGCAGAGAGCTGGACTGGAAGAGGGGCAGCCGGGACTAGAACCAGGTGCCCATAGGGGATGCCGGAGCTGCAGACGGAGGATTAACCAAGTGAGCCGCGGCGCCGACCCGGTCTCCTCTCTTCTAATACGTCTTTGAGACCTGCGGGGGTTTGTTCAAACTTTGTGGCTGAGCATGGAATTCTGAGCTGCCACGGGCTGAAGTTCCCTCTGAGGACATCTTTGAAGGGAGGAGCAGAGCAATGAAAGGGAAACTGAGGCAGGAACGAAGTAACTGGTTTCAATCCAAGCCTTTCCCAAAGAAAGGTGGGAAAGGCAGGGCATGAGGAAGTGGGCATGGCCTCAGCCCCAGGGCCACAGCAACCACATCGCACGGCGGTGGGCGGAGTGGGTGGAGTGCTGGGCCTGCATCATCCAGGTGGGCCAGGTAGGTCTCACCCTCGCTAGAGGTACCGTGTGGCACTCAGACCAGTATAAAACAACCTTCCCCTGGGCACCAGCTGGCCGCAAGCTCCAGGCACCATCACAAAAACACATCCCAATCCCAGGCATGGCCGAATCCTGCATTCAGGCCCACCCTGGGCCTCCTAACCCCGGAGAAGGACTCTCTGCTACCTTGCCTTTAACAGATGTCGTAATGTTTGTTCAGATGTTTAAAATGTTCCGAAGAAACGTTTAGTGCCTTTAAGAAGACTTGGGCTGAATGCTGATACAGGGGGTGGGGTGGGGGAGGCCCTGAAGCCCCAACCAGGAAGCAGCGGGGCAGAGCCAGGCCCTCCACGTGCAGTCCCTGGGCCCACGCCGCATCATCGGGACACCTGCTCACAAAGGCTCTGCCGCAGCCACGGCACCAAGCCAGACACTGGGGTGGGGTGGAGCACTGCCCGACCAGATTGGCAGCACGTTAGAAACATCCGGAGTTCGAAAACTCCTAATAACCCAGGTGACGTTTGGGACCGGCGGGATCAGAACAGCCCAGGGTGGGGTCCCCTGAGGATCTCTTCAGCTCTTCCGGTGACTCCAGAGTGCAGCCAAGCCACGGATCCCTGCCCTAAAGCAGCTCGTTCAGGATAACTTGGCAGAACTACTTCCGCTGAGCCTTTCAAATAGGGACGCTCAGCCCCACGCCCAGGCTGGCTGGGTCAGGTTCTCCGGGCAGGGGAGGGTGGGACACGCAGAGCAGGTGACTGTGCCGTGCACACAGGGCTGAGAACCACACTGCAGGGGCACGGAGTCTTCACCCCAAGCTGAGCAGGCCGTTCGGTTGAAGCTAAGGAGTGACTGTACTGCCAAGGGCACCGTCTCCAGACTGCAGAGCGAGTCTCGGGCCTCTGGGTTTTGTGGCCTGGAGCCAAGTCATGGTGACATGTATTCTCCTCCTTTTTTTTCTTTGAAACAAAAAGAAATGTTTGCAAATGGGATGCTGCACAGGGAAGCATCTAAAGACTTCGGAAAGATTGGCAGGACAGCTGGCGAAGTGAGACCAGGCCCGCACTCACCCCGGCAAAGTGTCAAGGTCACATAAGACTCCAGGGGGCTGCTCTAGGCAACAGTGACAATCCCGCTACCTGCTACGGGGACACTAAAAACAGTTAGTGCCATTTGGGAACATGCTGTACCGAAGGGACCCTTAATACTTTAGAAGTCTTTGGGGCATTATGCTAGATGCAGTAAGCAGGTCCCCAAAAGACTGATGCCACGTATATGAGGGACTTCAGGGGGTGGAAGTCACAGACAGGGAGCACGAAGGTGACTGGCAGGGCATGGGGCAGAGGGAACTCAGTGGGTTTGACATTTCAGTGTTGCAACATGAAAACAGTTCTGGAGATGGCTTGTACAGCAACGTGCAACACGCACGTGACAAGTTGGTAAATTTTATCACAATAAAAACAGGAGAGAGAAAGGAATTTTTGTTAATGCTGAGCAACAAATTTTCTAAATCTTATAGCTTCCCAAGCATTTGACTGTTGTTGCTAGTCTAACAGTGCATTCTATTTTATATTCATAGACAATGCAGAAACTGGGGTCCATGCCAGATCCTGAGTTGCAGCCTTCCACCAGTCACGCCTGCAGCCGGAATTTTAAACAAGACAGTGTTGCTCACTTGGTGGCAACTGTGCATCAGGGCCTGGCCAAGGATGTGGACTCCCAGGCACCACCACCTCTGCCCCAGCTTGAGTCCAGACATTTAGCAAGTGCCCAGGTGATTCTGAGAAGGACACATTGCTCTATGAGGATGTCTTGCAGGAAGAAGTCAGCTTCCACAGTCTGGCCTCCTATGATCGCATCCCTAAAGAACAACAGAAGACACAGCCTGGCCTGGACACAGCCCTTGTCACCTCTACTGACCCATCAGCCACAACTGGTCTCCCCAAGGGGCGCCCCGGCTGCAGGGTTAGGCCAAGATGTGTGTGGAGCTCAGGCTACCACCTTCTCCCCACAAGGCAACAACCCCAAGCTGCTGGCTTTCTCCTGGGCAGACATCCTGCAAAGCTCAGCTCCTATTTCTCCAGCCAAAAAATATAGCATTTTCCTTTCACTGCTGAGACACCATTGATAAATCCCTGTACACTATCACCCAGCCACACCTCTGCCACAGCAATGCAAGATGCTGACGTCTCTCTCCAGTGCTGTGGCTGCGAGGAAAGGGAAGGGAGGAACGAAAATCTTCCCCTTCTTCTGTTGCCAGAGAGCAAGAGGACTGGTTAGCAAGCAAGAGGCAGGTGAGCAAGATGATGATAAAGGAGGAAAACAAAGAGGAGACGGCAGAGACTGGGTGCTGCAGCTGGTGAGTGCCCACTACACAGGCAGTTCAGCCTCCCTGGAACACAGCCGGCAAAAAAGAGGACTCTCCTTGGGTGACCACTGACCTCATTCCTTTAGCAAACACGTGCGGAGTACCTGCCATGTGTGGCTCCAAGCCAGTGCTGGAGGCGCAAGGATGAGCTAGGAACTGTGCCTTCCCAGGGGAACAGATTCCCCCACCAAGGACATGGGGACGCTTGTGCCAGCACTCTGAGGACATCCTAATAGGGGTCAGTGCTGGCCACAGCCGGACAGAGGAGGACGTGCCCAGCCCAAGGGGGATACAGGGGCTAGAACCTGACATCTGCAAAAAGGGTGAGAGGCAAGTGGGAGTACAGGGGCCACTCTAGCCTTTCCATAGCTTGTGCAGAGGCACAGCCTGGAGGAGTCTGGGCGGTGGTTGCAGGTGGCAGGAGCGACTCGGCAAAGACGAGGAGCCAGCAGGACACATGTCCTGCATGGCTTGGTAAAGGCTCTGGACTTTATCGTATGGATAGGCAATGGGCTTCACAAAAGGTGCTTTTTGGGAGCAGAATGAGCCCCGAGTTAGGGCAGTGGCAGAGGAGATGCAGGGTGGGAATGAGCTCAGGGAATATGAAAGCATTGAAGCTGGCAAGCTTTGGTGAACACAGGCACACAGAGTGAAGGAGAAGGAAAATGCAAGAGTGACCAGGTTTTGGGCGAGGGAATCTGCACTTTGTGGGTGTCTAGTTTGTTTAGTTGCTGTTCTAGGCATCGTGCAACACTGTCTCACATAACCCTCACAGGTGGTGAGGCTGGTGCCCTGTCCTCATTTTCCAGATGATGAAGCAGGGGCTCCAAGGCCTTTGGAAGCTCCCCAGGTCACACTACTACGCAGTGGGAGGAGACCCTGAGTCCACACTGTTCTTTAAGTGTGTACCCCTTGAGGACACATTGAGGTTGAGAAGCCTCCAGATACAGATATCCGGAGCTCATGCTTCTAGACTCGAGAGGACCCACTGGCTAGGAAGGGGTTTGAGGTGTAAGCATGGGAGATGCTTGAGCGATGAGGCCTCTGCAGGGATGCCCTCAGTGGGAGATGAGAACTCTGAGGCAGCTTCAGGAAGGTCAATCAACAGGGCAGCCTGAGAAAGAGCGTTCAGAGAGACAGTCGGGGTAGAATGGTTTGTCGGACAGCAGAGAAGCAGAGAGGTCAACCCTGGGAAGTGTCACACGGGGTCCAGGATGGGGCCTGAGAAGCACCCACTGCCTTAGCAATGACAATTGCTAGGCTGCCAGCCTTTGGAACTCAGAACTGACCACTGTTGTTGTTGACATCATCATCATCCCCATCTCCTCTCCCAGATAACTGTCCAGGAGCCTGGGCCTCCTAGCACTCAACGAGGTGAACACCTGGGTTTTGGGGGACCCTTCACTTAACATCTATCCCCATACACCCCATAATGAGAGTAGAGACCACGTTTTGTGCACAGACTGGGCACAGGATAAATATCTGGCGGATCACCAGCAGCCAGCACTCTGCCCTCCCTCACCTGGTAGGAAGGTGCTGCCCCCAGCCCACCCACACTCTGCAGTCAGGGGCCCTGAGCCCCCCAGCTCTCTGCAGCACAGGTGAGCGGTGGCAGAGTTGCTGCAGTGGCACTGGTGTTATTGCTGAAATCGCCTCTGAGCGCGCATCTGACCTTGAGCCACCTTTCTCTTTGCTTGGCTAAGCACTGAGTCACTTACTTGTTTTGCTGCCCTTCCAGCCTGGACCGGTGGGTTTAACACATACAAAGCCATGGCGGCTGGCTTGTTTGCCGGGAATTGATTTCCCATTAAGAATTCAACTGGAGGTGTGCACCGCACAGTGGGAGGCGACGACAGGACTGTGGAGGAACACGGCACAGGGCTTCTAGTCAGTGCCTGGGTCTCTCTGAGCCCTGGCAACTGTTTCCGTGCAAACAACGGGCTGCAGGAGACAGATGTGGTCTGAAAGTGCCAGCTGAGCCACCAGCTGCCAGGGGCCCTGGGCAAGTCACTGACATTGTCATCTCTCATCCCCTGAGAAAAATGGACTGATGGCTTCAGTTCCCCCTCCAGTACCACTGTGGGCGGTCAGTACTGCTGCAGGGGGCGGGGCTGGAGAGAGGCACCAACAGGCAGAGACTGATAGCCTCCCAGGGCCATCTGCCTCTCCCATCCTGGTGACACTGGCTGGAAAGCTCAGACAGAGGTTTGGAGAACAGACTTTGGGGAATTTCACAGACCGGAGTGCAATTGCACTTGTTGATTGCCTGACCATGAACGAGTCCCTGAATCATACTGAGCCTCAGTCTGCTCACCTGTACAATGGGAGCCACCTCTCCAAAAGGGGTCTTGGGATGGTTACAGGACGTAAGGAAGGGAAAGTGCTCAGCATACGGACTGGCACAGAAGGAACGCATGGCCAATCCCAACTCTTGTGACAGTAAATATTATTTATGGCCTTGATCCAAGTGTCATGAATGAATTTTTTAAAAGGAGACTGTAGAAGTCTTTCCAAAGCCTCTAGTTACAGAGATGAGAAACTAAGACCCTGAGGGAGAGAAGGGGCTTGCCCTGAGACCCACCACTGTAAACCTGGCCACGACCACCCTCAGCCAAACTGCCACATGGGACAGACCCCATGGCCCAGGCTGGAGCAGACTGCAAGCCCACACCCTCAGTGGTGGGAACCCCGGTATGCGACTCGCCAAGGCTCCCGCCTGCCCACAAACACTGCCCCTCCTGGACAACAACATGATCAAGAAGTGGGTTCAATTAACCATGAGCAATGGCCAGAAACCTCCATCAACTGGAATCTGTCCCAGGATTCCCTTCACAGGAGAAACAGGCGGGGACCAGGAAGGTATTCACCATGCACCATCCGGGTCCAGGCTTTCCCAGGCTTCCAAATCCTGGGCCCCCTGCATGTCCTCGGCTGCTGCTCTGTGGTACAGGAAAGCAGTCTGCGAAGGCTCGGAGCAGCCTGAGGTTTTCCAGCCAGAACCAGGCCTCAGATTGCAGGTGAACAGCATCCAGACCTGCGTGGAGCAGGTGCTCGGCGCAACACAAGCCAGGAGGAAGAGGCCCGGTCAAGATGGGAGCCCTGGAGAGGGAGCCCGGCAGCCCTGCCTGCACTCTCCTGTCTCCTGTCTCGGGGCTGAGACGGCAGCACAGTCCCTCTGCCTGCTGCGTTCCCACAGCTCTCGCTTCTCCTCAGCACCCAGCCTGCGGGCCTGCAAGGTGTTTATGACCTGCCCTCCAGCTGGGTTAGACAAAGCCGATGCCCTCCTTGGCCATCAGTCTTCCCAAGTTCACGGCCGATGGAAGCAGAACAGGCTCTCCAGAAACGTTCAAGGGAGGGAGGGGGACGGGAAGGGAAGCAGGTAGGCAGACAGGCAGGTGCACTGAAGTCCTCCCAGACTTACAGTCTACAAGTCCACAATGCCAAGTTCTAAGGCAATTCACCAGCAGTGTCAGGCAGGGTCGCAGTCACTGTGGAAACACACAGGGGCGAGCAGAGGGAATGGCTTTCAGACGCGAGATGACCTGTGAGCCCCTCCCAGCCCAGGCCCTGGGCGGCGCCGTGAGTGTGGAGGCGGCTGGCGAGCACTACAGGAGGACCTGCCCGCACAGCGGAAGCCCCGGGGTGCTGGTGTCGGAGACCATGCCGGCGTCCACCTGCTAGTTCCACATGCGACAAGTCAGCTCTTTCCAGCCCGCAGGCTGATGGCTCCCATTCAGAAACACGCGATTGCCAGATTCTGCAGCGAGCACGAACGTCATATAAATAACTCCTGGTTCAAATGGAGCTGCAAACAGGGAGACGGGAGAGGAATCAAATTGCTAAGCACTTGTGGAGTCGATCCCATCAGCTTGGAAACCTTAGTGCATATGGCTGGTTGGGTGTGATTCCTTCTCATCCAAACAGCAAGCGCAGGAACAAACCTGGAGGCATGCGACCGTGCAGGTCTGAGGATGAGCTGGTGGCTGAGCTGGCCTTCTCTCTCAGGGTGTCACTTCCTGAACTCGGGCGGTGGCGTGACTTGGTGAGTATGTCCCAGCGCGGCCTTGCTGAGCCCCCTCTATCTTCTGGAACACTCTGGCCTCTAAGCTGGGAGATCCTGGATGGCAATTCCCAGCTGAGTCTTCAGCATAACCCGGAAGTCTGAGGACATTTGGCCCGTGCTCCAGCGTCCTGCCTCTCCTCCACCATTCTCCTTAGGGCCTTCCTTCAGCTGCCACAGGGCCACTGCAGTGTGTGCTCAATCAGATGCTAAAACTGAGTGGAAATGTGCTTTATTCACTTGTGGTCCCCAGGCTCCCTGATCCCAGGGGCGGGGCAGCCTGCCCCGCTCCCACCCCAGAGCCAAGGGAGGTGCTGCCAGGACTCCCACCCCCCTGCCTCTCAGCCCCAGGCTCCTCGCACCAAGTGGAGCTACGCAGGGAGTGACCGCCGGCACGGGGTCCCCAGCTCCACCAGGAGACAGAGGAGGTTCGGAGTCCCGGTAGGCGGGGCAGCCCGGAGCGGCCCGGTCAGCAGCAGCTGCAGGTGCCCGTGTGCACGCGGAGGATGCCACGGCTGTGCAGGTGCAGGAAGTTGAAGATCTCTGAGGGCATGGCGTGGAAGCCGGGGCGGGGCTTGACGTTGTCATAGTAGTGGTGGGTGATGTACAGCCCCGAGGGGTTCATGGGGAAGGCCCAGAAGCCGAACAGGTGCACCTCCTCGCACAGCTCGAGTGCCGCCGTCACCAGGATGAGGCCGGTGCTGATGCGCTTGGCGCGCACACCCAGGCTGAGCCAGTAGCGCGACACGTTGAGCAGGTACTGCGGGTGGAAGTAGTAGACGGCCTGCGGCGACTCGAAGTCGTCCAGCACGTACTTGACGCGGATGGACACGTCGGTGTTGCGAGTGTTGTAGAAGGCCGGCAGCAGCACCGACGCGTTCTCGTATACCTGCAGCACGCGGTAGAAGGGCCGCCGCCACTTCTCCAGCTTGTGGAACCTGCGTGGGCGGACAGTGAGAGGGAGGCCCCGCTATCGCTGGGCAGGTGCGGGCAGGCCGGGGCAGTCGGACCCGGAGGGGCAGGTATCACATCGCTGCCCTGTCCTGCCTCCTGCCATGGCCTCAGTGTTGCGCTTCTAATTCTGCCCGGTAGCCCTGCCCCCAGCGGGTCTCACACAGCTCTTTAGTTAGCTTACATAGCTTTCCCTCCAGGCTTTCTCACACCTCTGCCCGCCCCATCCATTCTACAGGGGCTCCTGGCCGCTTTCACAGCCTGTCTGCCCACCCCTCCTATGACTCTGCCCAGGACCAGGGTTTCAACACATGAGCTGCTACCTCCCCAAAACCTCCTAGACAGACCCCAAGAGGGCAGCCAGGCGGGGAGCTGAGATGTTTACATAAGGCTTCTCCCGGGTGCCTCCTTTTGCACACAGTCAGGCAGGGAGCCACCTGCCCTGGACACACACTGCAAAGCTGTCTGACCCATGTCCAGGTAGCCAAGGCCCTCACTGTCCAAGAAAGGGGTGATGCAAGCCACGTGTGCAAGGTTAACTGTCTTAGGAAGCACCTTTTACAAGGAGATAGAAACGGGGGAAGTCTTGTCTTTTATTCAACCCAATATATAAAACGTACTATCATTTCAACATGTAATTAATCTTAAAAAAATGAGTAAGAGATGTCCCATCCTTTTTGTCCTAGCCAGTCTTTGGAACCCGGTGGGTGTTTCACACGTGGAGCCAGCCCAGGGGAAAAGCACCTGGACTCACTGTTTCCAGTGCCCGGGAGCCACAGCTCCAGGAAGGCCACTGACCTCTCTGTGATGATACTGGGGTTCACGGTGACCACGTCCGTCTTCACCCCCACATCCATGGTGTACTTCTCCGAGATGGGGGGCAGGTTGCACCTGCAGAAGAGACAAGGCACCCAGGGCAGGGGTTAGTCCTTCTGTGGGTGGAGCTGACAGGGCATGAAGGGCGAGCTGGGATGGTGGTCACATGGGCAGAGGGACCCAGAGGCAGCCAGGCGGGAGATCAGACGGTGGTCCTCTGCTCCATGCCAGGCATCAGGCCTGCCCCTCAATACAATGGACAAGCCTGGGACCCCGAGGAAGACACACAGCATAGCTCAGCAAGGCTCCTGCTGCACTGCTGTGATGACCATGACAATGAAATGCAAACAACTCTGGGCCATAAGACACCTTAGGCAATGCGACAAAAGAAAGCTCACTGTTAGGGGATCTAAGCCAGAGAGAGATGATGTGGTATAGCAGGAAGGACCCATGCCCAGAACTGCACCCCCAAATCTCTCCATATGATCCTAGCAAAAAATTCTTTTTCACCACAGTTCGGGGCTGCAATGCCCACATTCTATATGGGTATTCATGTCCTGGCAGCTCCAATTCCGATGCAGCTCCCTGCTAATGTGCCTGGGAAAGCAGTGGAGGATGGCCCAAGTGCTTGGGTCCCTGCACCCAGGTAGGAGACCTGAAAGAAGCTCCTGGCTCCTGGCTTTGGACCAACCCAGCTGTGGCCATTGCAGCCATCTGGGGAGTGAACCAATGGTTGAAAAATCTTTCTCTC
The DNA here is from genome assembly GCF_033115175.1 of Lepus europaeus. Taxonomy (NCBI): domain Eukaryota; kingdom Metazoa; phylum Chordata; class Mammalia; order Lagomorpha; family Leporidae; genus Lepus; species Lepus europaeus. Next base: position 95,190,638 of record NC_084835.1, read on the forward strand.
TCTCCCTCTCTGCAACTTCGATTTTCAAAGTAAATAAATCTGTTTTTAAAAAGACAGCATTTTTTACTGTAACAAAACTTATTATATGCCTGCATTGTCTGAAGACTTTATATGTTAGCCCCTTTCATCCCCACACTAACTCCAAGGGGCAGGTCCTATCACCCTCAGCTGACATTTCAGGAAGTTGAGGCAGAGTGCGCAGGCCGCTGCCCCAAGGAAACACCCATCCCAATCCCACCGCAGGCTGCCTGGCTTCAGAGCCTCCCCCGGCCCCGGCTCTCAGCTCTGGGGAGCACAGAGCCCATCCGCTCATGCACTCGTTCACGTTCCAAGCTCATCTTCTGAGTGATTATGACCTGCAGTTAGGACAGCAGTGGCTACAAACAGAAGTTCCTGTGTGTCCCCAGGTGGTCCCTGCACATGCACCGTGTTCCCTGGGGGTCTGGAGTGGGGGTACCAGGGAAGAAGGTGGTGATTCGTGGGAGGAGCCTGGTGGGACAAGTGGGAGTTGGCAAAGCGGCACAGGGGTGGAGGGCACAATGTTCTACACAGAGTGGACAGACCCTGGGAATAGCAGCAGCGTGTTTATGGGGCACAGGTTGCAACCAGTGCTATACAAATATCACCTCATTTAATTCCCAAATTCTAAGCGAGCTGCTACCATTATCCCCATTTTGCTGTTGAGGAGACCAAGGCCCAGAGGGGCCAGATGACTTTCTTGGGGTCAGGTGCCTTGGCGATGGTGATGCCTGGGCGGCCACCCAGTGTATGGTGACTGGGGCTGCACCAGAAAGACCCTTTCAGAGTGGCACTTCCCTGCCTTCCGGGGCGGCGAGTGGAGGAACCTTAACCCTCGGTCAGGGCATGTGCGGGCCAGCTCGGGGCAGAGAGGGCAGTGTCCGTAACACACACCACCTGCAGCCGGTGATGCTCTGCGAGTGTGGGGCAGGCTCTCTGTGGCTTCCCCGCACTGCAGACAGAAGGCTGGGAGTGCACGGCCCAGGACCCCGAATGTGCTGGGGCTGTCTATTTCAGGACCTCCACTCACACCAAACCTCCCTGACCACCCGCCCTTGCCACCGACTCTGAGCAGTCCAGTGACAGTACCCGCGAGCCACGGGGTCCCCCTGCAGGCTCCACCCGGGCCTCTTAGCTGCCAGCTCGTATTCCCAACCCATCTCAAGATCTAAGCGAGGATCCCCAAAGATAAAAGAGAGGGGCATTACATCAGGAAGAAGAAATACAAGGCCCAGTCCGCAGATTAATTAAAGCCAGGAGGCAGCCAATTTCGGAGCTGGCCATGAAGCTACGCTGGTTCTACCCAGAGCTTCCGGAAAGGTGGAAGCCCCAGGGGTGGCCGCCCGGAGGCCCACACTGACAGATCTGTACTGCCCGCCAGCCAGTCCTCAAGTCCTCAGCACCTTCATGTCTGTGGTGCCACTTGCTCTTCACAACTCCCATTTTTCAGATGTACACACTGAGGCCCGAGTGCAATAACTCACTCCAAGACTAGGTTCGGGGACACAAAGGGAGTGTGGGAGTGGGGAAGGTGGATGAATCACTTAAGGGCAGCCTGTGGTCACTGGGAGGGAGCGGTGCCTGGGCACACAGGGGGGCGGGGCGGGGGTGGAGGCGGCAGGCGCAGCCCCGGGGTGACAGGGTGAGCCAGTTACCGGAAGACAAAGTCGGCGCTGTTGATCTCCCTCCCGCAGCGGCTGTTCTTCAGGATGCCTCCGTTGCCCACCACGGCACACTTCTTAAACTGGGACCGGTTGTAGGGCATGTCCTGGGGAAGGCACACATGTCGGCGTCAGCGCCCTCCCGGGCCCCGCCCTTGTCTGAGGCTCTCCCCTCTGCAGGCTCCACATGGGGCCCCACAGCCTTGCGTTTTTTCTACTTCACAGATGGGAGGGGCCATGTTCAAGTTCAAGAGACTTGTTACCTTGGGATATGGCCCTGAGGTTCCCGCCTTCAGGGACACCCAGGAGCCTGCTGGGAAGCTTACCTCCCTGCACAACCCCGCAGGCCAGCAGAGCCCTCAGGGACCTGGGCTGCACCTGGGGCTTCTAGATGGCCCAGCCTGGGGGCGGCCGTGCACAGAGGGCTTGGGGACTGTCACTCCTGGCCCATCTTCCCTGGAGGGCCAGGCCCAAGGCCAGGACAGGGCCATGGAGGCATTTCACAGCCCGTGGGGAAAAGGCACTGTTTGATTTTTCTGACTTTTACCAGGCAAAGGGGAAAAAAAATCAAAATATCACTGGGAAAATGAGCAGATTCTTGTTGTGTTCTGTATGGAGTTTCCCAAGCTTTAATAAACCAAGAAGCACCCAGATCATTTTCTGAAAATACAGTCCTCCTTTGGTATCCGAGGGAGACTGGTTCCAGCACCTTCCACGGGTACCAAAGTCTGCAGGTGCTGAGTCCCTTATATAACATGGTGCAGTATTTCCTTAGCACCTACGCACATCCTCCCTATGAGCCAATCTTCAGATCTTCTCTAAGTTACTTATACCACCTCACACAATATAAATGCTATGGAAATAGTTGTTAGACTGGATCTCTTAGAGAAGAACCACGGGGGGAAGAAACCTGCACATGTTGAGTGCTGACATGATTTTTTTTTTAACATTCTTAATCCGCAATTGGTTGGATCTGAGGATGCTATAGAAATTTCTGGGCTTCAGCCCAGAACCACAGAATCAGTCTCCAGGGTGGGGAATAGAAGGCTGGGAAGCTGAATTTTTTACCAACCCAAAGATAGACTTATCTTTGGGGAAGCTAGGGATACGCTCTAATTCAGGGACTGGCAAACTCCGGCCCAAGCACCACATCTGGCCTGCCACCTGTTTCAGCCTGGCCCACAGGCTAAGAATGGATTTTGGATTTTGAAATGGTTGGAAACAACCCAAGGAAGACTGTTTTGTGACATGTGAAAATTATATAAACCTGAGACGTCAGGGGCTAGGGAGAATGAAGTGTGGCCGGACACAGCCCCCTCGCTGGCTGACCGTGCCTACGGCGCCTTTGGGCTAGGTCAGCCAAGAGTGGTTGTGACGGAGATGACAGACTTGCATTCACTCTGTGCTTCCCAGAGAATGCCGGCCCCCGGTGGTCCACAGCTTGCAACCAGGCTGTGTTGTGCCAAGTTCACCTGTTGTCACCAGGCTTCCTGTTCCAGGCCTCCGAGCCCCCAGCACGGTGATGCGGGAGAACACCTCTCACCCCAGCACGGTGATGCGGGTGACACCTCTCACCTTCAGCTCCTCCCCAGAGCCCCAGAACGCCTGCTACGCTCCAACAGCCATGGCGGAATGCAGGTGGCCGTGGGGCCTGGTGTCATTCCCACTCCCCCTGGACGCAGGGGAGCCTAGGCGCTTGGATTTCATCCAGAAACAGCTGCAGCACCCTCACTTGACATTTCTACAAACTGGGCCCACCACGCCCTGCCTGGGGCCTGGAGCTCCCCCAGACACGGCCGGCCCACACACCCCAGACCTCCCTGCTCGTCACAGGCCACACCTCCTCCACAACTGCTGAGCGTGCAACTCCCGGGCCCCCTCCCCCAGGGTCTGCAGCAGCGGTGAGGCCACTGAGCGCAGGCACCTGAGCCTTGGTGATCTGAACGGTTCAAGTGGGCAGGATCTCCTCTGTGGGCTTCCAGGACCAGGAAGCCACCAGGCTAGCCCTGACCGGCCTCCCTCCAGACTTCTTTAATGAGAAAGGAATGACACAAGATGTCTACCTGAAGTCCCTGATATTTTATACATTCTAAGCAGCCCAACTCGTCCCAATCTGAGCCCTAGTGCTACAGACAAGGCCACTGAAGCTTTGGAAGAAAATGACCAGCCAAGGCCAGCAGCAGTGGAGCTCAGTCCTTCAATGCCTGGCCTGTACTGGGCCGTGCTCCCTGGTGCACACACTGTTCTTGGGGAAGCCTGTGCCCACCTCGGATGGCACAAATGCTTAGTCATTATCCCAGATGCCTGCAGCATTCCTCTTGCGAGCAATGCAATTACCAGAATTCCCGAACCATTTTCTTTCCGAAAGTCAATCAACTAATGGTCAGTGGGCATTCACTGTGTCCGGATGGAACCCCACCCAGAAAACCCAGAGTGGGCTACTGGGCCGAGGACAACTGGTCAACCAGGACGAAGCCAGCCAGCCAGGTGCAGGGACAGAATGAGATGTGCAGGGGCAGAGTGGGAGTCACGCAGGGGCAAGGCTGTGGAGGGCCACGGCTGGGTGGGCTCCCTCATCCCACCCAGACCCCAGTGCCCCAAGCAGCACCTTGGGGAACATGCGGAAGATCTCCTGGTTGATGTGGTAGATGCCGCTGGTGTCCACCTCGTACTTGAGCTTCGTCCCCAATGGCGTGTTCTTCTGAGTGGTGAAGAGGAAGGCAGGGGCATTGCAGCACCTGGACAGAGTGGACCTGCAGGGCAGGGGACAGGCAGGACAGATGACGACACTAGGCCAGGTCTCACAAGCACAGGGGTCTTGGGGCTGGGGCCTCTCCCACCACTTAGTCCATGCCCGCACCCACCCTGCATCTCTGCCCCTGCTGTCCTAAGGCAGGGCCTTCCTGCCTCTGCTGTTGCCACCCTTCCAGGGCCCAAGCCAGGTTTGTCTCCAGGAGGCTCCAGCTGCCCCCACCCCACTGACCGTGCTGGCCTTGAAGGCCGGAGCCAGACTGGGAGCCACATGTGCCATCATCTGCCAACCTCCTCTCATGCTCCAATCAAAGCCCCTGATGGCAGGGACAAAATCCTGTGCAATACTAGTCACGTGCATGTGTGACAACTTGCACCCGCGCATGGTGGCATTAGCCATGCCTCCCACCAGCTTTCCTCAAATCTGCAAGGACACCACTACTTCCCAGACACACGCTCCTGCTGCCCTGTTGATCCGGCCCCAGCTGGCAGCCATGGGGAGGCCGGGCTCTTCCTTGGGGTCCTGGCCCCCACAGCCGACTCGAGACAAGGTACACACAAGAGCCCCAAGAGCAGGACACATGCAGGCAATGGAAATGTGCACGTCCAGTCATTCAGCAACTGATCTCGGGAAGTGGGGACAGAGTCAGGGTGGTGGGCTGACACTGGCTGGCTTCCTGTCTGATGTAGAACTTGGCTTCCTGAAGAAGCTTCCAAGGGTTCATTATTTTATCTTATTTATTTTTTTTTTAGAAAAAGTCCTGTGGTGTGGGTTTTTATCACAAAACCACTCAGACGTGAGTGTCAGAAGGGTTAAAGCTCAGATGCAGGCTTCTGAAGAAGCCACAAAACCCCTGGGAGGGAGGTTAGGAGCCCGCCTGGCCAGGGCAGCCTGATCTTGCTCTACTCTGCAGCTGGCGTCCCACCCGGCAGCACATTCATCCCCGTAGGCATGCCAGGGAGCTTCTGGGACAGGGTCAGGCCCCGCTCTCATCTTGCTCACCTTGCCCAGGGGACCCAGAGCCCTGCACCCTGGCCCCTGACCATGCTGGATGTAACCAAGGCCACGGATCACTGCTCCCTCCCATCACTAGTTTACTATAAGCCCACGGGGACCCACTGTCTCCCAACACAGCAGCAGCAGGCAGAGCGCGCCCAGCCACCTTCCCCACCACTGGCTAGGGCGTGCTCACCTTCAGTGTACAGGGCCCCAGGAGGCAGGGACCACCCACACCCTGGAGGCCAGGTCTCAGCCACCAACAAAAGATGGGGAAAGCTGCCCCAGGTCTGCCATGGAAACTTGGATCACCAGCCTGGTGTCAGCAAGCCTGGATTCTAGTTTCTGCTCTGTTGCCACCAGCTGGGGAGCTCAAAGTCTCCCCTGTCTGGGCCTCAGTTTCTTCATCTCTAAAATGGCTCTTCCACCTCCAAACCTCTTGACTCTGGCCTCCAGGTTGCCAAAGCCAGGAAAGCTATACCCAGTATTCTTTTTGACTGTCTCTCTCGCAGGGGTCACTGGGCAGCCCAGCTGGCTACGAGCCACAGTGAGTGATCTTCCTTGGGGAGGGTAGGGTTTCAGAGTGTGTCTGAGGCTTTCCAGAGCAGAGGCCAGGCGTCTGGCAAGGCAGGGGCAGGGGGAGCGTCACAAACCCACATCCAGCCCTTGCAGCTTCGCTGGGCCAGAAACTCGATCCTGCTGGCCCACTGCAGAGAAGGGAGACCGACTCACACTAACCAAGCTCCTCACGGACTGACCTACACACCAGCATGCCAGCGTGCCTCGGCGAGGGGAGGCCTCCATCACAGGACTCTGTCCCCGGAACAGCAAAGCTCCTGCTGCTTTCCCACCCCCACCCCCACCCCCATGCCTATGCCCAAACCGCACCAGGGTCCTGCCAACCATAGCTAAGCATCTTATCATTGTTCCACTTGCTTGAAATGAGAGCAAAGGCAGGCAACCCACTGGCCTTGAACACTCTTTCCATGTAGGGCCTGGCAAGGCCTGAGGTCACCTCCTCTTCCCACATCGGAAACCACTCTAGGCCCCGGATGTGTCTGTGTGACCCCTGCCACTGGCTCATATACTTGTCTTGGTTGTCATCTTCCTGTTGTCTCATTATTTCCTTAGATGAGTAACCTCCCAGGTGAGGCTTCTGTCCCCACTCGGCCTGGAGGGCACCCTCGTGCATCTCACTGCGCAGGCCTCAGCCGTCCCAGGCCATCTCTCCCACTCAGCACGCAGCAGATCCGCAGCACGGATCTCGTTTCCTGCTCTCCCCGCCCCTTGCTCAAGTTCATGTTCTAGGTGATGGTCGCTGAGCCTGCAAATGAGTGTCAGGCCCAAGACTGGGCTTCCCCCGTCTCACAAATGCTGGTGGCACCTGTTCCCTCCCGGCTGCCACTTTAAACAGTCACATTTCTCAACAGGTGCCACTTAAAACTACTGCCTCTAGACCTAGCCCCGCATTGCAGCAAACTAGAACTAATGACTTCTAAAGACAACACGCTTGAGAACGCCCACGGTTCCCAGCCTCCCCGGAGTAGTCTTTCATTCTGAGCGCTCCTTGGTACCCTGAAACTCTGACCTGTGCTGCCGAAATTCAGTTTAGACACAACTGCTAGGACCCTAAAATCTCATAAAAGAAAAAGTCCACTTGCACTAAAATATTGCTCTGCACTCACAGGATGTTAGAGATGAAGTCCACCACTAATGGAAACAATTTCTGGACATCTCCTACCTGCTTAGCTCCCTCGGGAGCTCATCTGTACATTTGGATTAGAGGGCAATTAAAAATATAACCGAGCTGAGCGCTCTGAGAAGGTAGCGGAGCTGTCCCAGGAGAGAGGAGGTGGGGACGACGAGGCCACAGCACGGGGCTGGGAGGCGTCTGGCAGAGACGACACCGACCTGGTAGGGCTGTGCCAGGGTTCAGGAAGGACCGTGAAGGGGAAGCCCCTGGCGAGAGCCCAACCCCTGCTGTGTGTGGACTCAGAACCTCCCACCAGCCAAAAGCCTAAGCCCAGCCAAGTCCCAGCTGCACCCGCCCGTAGGAGAGCAGAGACAGAGGAGGTGGTGGGTGGAGGAGCACAGGAGGAGGGGAGGACAGAGGAGTCGCAGGTACTTGAACTGGTTGGCTTCCGAGATGTTCATGGCCCACTTGCACATCTGGAGGCTCTTCCACCTGTCGAACAGCTCCGACTGCTTCACCCTGCGGGAGAGGAGACGGAGACGTGACAGGGGCTGCACCAAGCATCGGCATTTCCTTCCTTCTTTTCTCTAAAGGTTTATTTATGTATTTGGAAGGGAGAGAGAAAGAGAGAGAGAGAGAGAGAGAGAGAGAGAGATCGTCCATCTTTTTGTCCACTCCCTAAATGGCCGTAATGGCCAAGGTTGGGCCAGGCCAAAGCCAGGAGCCTGGAATTCCATCCGGGTGTCCTGTGTGGCTGGCAAGGCCCCCATGTGCTCGGATTATCTGCTGCTGTTTTTCCAGGTGCATCTGCAGGGAGCAGGATCAGAAGCAGAGCTGCTGGGACTCGAACCAACACTCTAATACAGGATGTTGGTGTCGAGGGTGGTGAGTAAACTTGCTGCGCCCCAATGTGGGCCCCAAAGTGTCATCACTCCTTCCTGCTCCCCGACAGGCCAAACCGTGATCTGGGCCTTTGCATTCATTGAGTTTTCTTATTTCTGTGTTCCTGATGCTCTGGCACCCGCCGCCCTGCTAATTCCTGGAGACAGCGATGGAACCTCCTTTCAGCAAACCTTTCACAGGCAACGGGCCCATCCACGCCCATGCCCTCAACCACGCCTTCTATCTGGGAGCCACTGTCCCCCTGTCCGGGTCACCGCAGAGCCAGGTATCAACCAGAGGCAGTTCCTACGCCCCAGCGCCGACCTACATATCCTAACAGGTGACTACCAGCCCTTGCTTAGTCCTTCCTAACAAATCCACAGCGAAGCCCCTGCCTCCTGCCTCCTGCCTGGTGCCTGCCCACGTGGGCCTGTGTGTCATGCCTCCTGCCCCCAGGGATCTGTGAGCATAAAGGCTACTTCCTGTGTAACAGCCATTTCCACCCCTCCACATCTTACCATGAAACAAACCCGACACATCTCAGAACATTCTTCCACACAATTCTCAGGAATAACTGTCTATAGAGGGAAGACACCTGCTTCCCTAGCCTGCCAAACCCCCTACTGTGCCCAGCACACAGTAGAACTTACGATCATCACACACCCTTCGCTTTCTCCCTCCTCAAGGGCAGATCACAATTTCCAAATGACAGAAAAATCAGACATGAGGAGCTTGAGATGTGCGCTGTTCTCTGAACACCCGCGGCCAGGCTGCAGGCTGTCTGCATGGCTCAGCGCGGGCACAGTCCACCATGCTCTCAGGGACGGGGCTGCCGACATCACACAGGACAGGGAGTTAGTCTGCAAATGACCTATCTCTATTTGCATATTCATCATGATGCATACTTACGATGTTTTAATGCTGTCTCCCCAGCTTCTAGAACAGTGCCCACAAAAACAGAGACACTCGATAAATACATGAATGGACCGACACAAATTCCCATGAACAGTTGCTGGCTGGCGGGCAGTCAGTGCATTGAACTTGGATAGTCAGGACAGGCACTCACCAGCCTTCCCAGGGGCTTCCCTCTTTTTCAGACCACAGTCCCAAGCCCTCCTTCCCACATGTGCACTCCAGCGGCTGCGTCACCATCCCCTGTCCTTGCTTACCTCTTCTGCCTTTCAGGCAATAAATCGGTCCTTGGGGGGGAACCCACACCTTGCACCTGTCGTTTCAGCATGGTTGTAGGGTGAGTGTCCTGTTCTGCAGAATTCTCTGGGACCTCAGCCTCTGGGAGTCCCAGGAAAGACCCTAGCCTGCAGGAAGTCATGAGATCCACAAAGATGGAGGCTCCCCCCACCCCCCAGGCAAGGCCAGCATGCCTGCGTGTTCCGAAAGGCTGACGATGCACCATGCTGCCAAGCTCCTGCTTGGGAGCTCCAGCTGGACACCAAGAAGCTGCGCCCTTGGGAGGGCACCTGTGGAAGGAGGGGCGCCCCCATCACCGCTGGGCGAGTCTTGCTCACCCCCTGAGCTCTGTGGCTGAGGTTCTCGGCCACACACCCTGCCACCCTGGCTGAGGTCCTAAGGAGCCCAGCAGGCTGCTGCTTCCAGAAGCCGGCCACCAGCACATGAGCCAGTGGCACTAAGCTCCTACAGGCACTAAGGCCTGCTGGCTCCACCCAACCCTCCAGGGTGAAGAGGAAACCCAGGTCCTGGGCCATCGAAACACTGTGAGTCGCAGCTTGGGACATCCCCTGTCAGAGTGCCTGACTTAAACCCCAGCTACTCTACTTCCAATCCAGCTTCACACTGATATGAGAGACCTGAGCCTGGAGCAAGGTGCAACTGTTTTAAAATAGGCCTCCATCTTGTCACTCAGTCCTGACCAGGCCCTGAACCCCAGAAGCTCCTAAAAATAAATAAATGAATTCCCCTTGCAATAAACTCTCCTAGCAACAGCCAATCAGCAGATAGCAGGGAAATACCTAAAGTTCCAGCTGTCTTTTCGGGGCAGTTAAGGTAACTGATAACATCCCGAGACCCTACAGTTTGGCACGTACACCCCAGCAGCTCGGACCCTATACTTTAGCTAATCAATCTAAAAGGCATCAACCCCAACGCCATCCAACCACCTTTACTAGGTCCATTCCTGCCACTGGATATGCTAATCAATTCTTTTTTTTTTTTTAATTTTTGACAGGCAGAGTGGACAGTGAGAGAGAGAGATACAGAGAGAAAGGTCTTCCTTTTTGCCGTTGGTTCACCCTCCAATGGCCGCCGCAGTTGGCGCATTGCGGCCGGTGCACCGCGCTGTTCCGATGGCAGGAGCCAGGTGCTTCTCCTGGTCTCCCATGGGGTGCAGGGCCCAAGCACTTGGGCCATCCTCCACTGCACTCCCTGGCCACAGCAGAGAGCTGGCCTGGAAGAGGGGCAACCGGGACAGAATCCAGCGCCCTGACCGGGACTAGAACCCGGTGTGCCGGTGCCGCAAGGTGGAGGATTAGCCTATTGAGCCGCGGCACTGGCCTATGCTAATCAATTCTAAGAGATGTCCTTTAAATTTGCTGCAGGATGAGATGATTTGCTAAATGGTACCATGATGTATAGAATGTCTCTAAAAACCCTATAAAAACCCTGTTAACTGAAGAGTCGGGGCTCTCAATTCAAATCCACTGCATTGAGAGCCCAGGCCCGGACCTGTAATAAAACTCTCATGTATTTTACAGTGATATCGGCTCCTTGGTGGTCTTTGGGGACAACTGAAACTGGGCATAACAGATGCACACCCTGGGAAGGCAGCAGGTGATGGCTCTCATGTGGGAGAGCCAGATGGAGTTCCTGGCTCTTGGCTCCAGTCTGGCCAAGCCCCACCTGTCGTACCTCCTACACATGGGATCTCAGGCAGCTGAATGAACTTCTCCAGGCCTCAATTTTCTCAGCTATGAAATGGGCATAGTCTCTTGCACCTGCAGATGTGTTAAAAGTATTGAATAAGATGACACAATAAAGGGACCAGCATTGTGGTGCAGCGGGTTAAGCTGCCGCCTGCAATGCCTGGTTTGAGTCCCAATCCAGCTCCCTACTAATGCAACTGGGAAAGCAGCAGAAGTGCCACCCCGGTGGGGGACCCAGATGGAGCTCCAGGCTCCTGGCTTTGGCCTGGGCCAGCCCTGGAGGTTGTGGCCATTTGAGAAGTGAACCAGCAGATGGAAGAGCTCAGCCTCTTCCTCTCTCTCTGTTACTCTGAAACCGATCTGTTTATTAATATTTCTGAAATTAATAAGCTGTGTGGGTTCTTGCCACGAATTCTGAATACTGGCTCAAATAGACCAGACAACACAGTAAGTTTTGTAAGCTTTTATTCAGCGACAGAAATGCAGTGTCACCCACTCTCCCTCTCCCCTTGCCTGATCCTTGCAACTCACAGGCCACTGCCTCAAAAATCATGGAAGCACAGCCCTGGCCACAGGCCAGGGTCCCAGGCTCAACTGTTACCAGCATCTAGGTCCTATTCCCGGTACCTCCGATGCCCTGTCACACTCTGGACCAAGGCCGGAGTCCAGACACCCAGCCTGGACCCCTGGTTCCATCGCCAACATGTAAGGAGAACTTGGGCAAGCCATGCTCTCTCTCGGAGACCCGGCTGCTTCACCTGTACGACAGCTACGACAGCTGCTGTGCGGCGGATCCCAGAGGTGGGCGGGATTCACCAGGAATGGCATGCGCGACCAGGCTCCATAAATCGCTGCACGAAGGCAAGGATCCTCTAAAGACAAAGCGCTGAGCCCGGGCACCGCTCTCCATTCCCCAGACACTAGAGGAATAACAAAGGCCTACACTGCCCAGTGGAATGGCAAGAAGGGGTCATTCAGTGGAAGAGAGACTACAACAAGGGGAGCGGCGGTGACCAAAAGACAGGTGGCACAGCCCAGAGGACCTGCAGTCAATCAGGTTACAGACTAGGGAGGGGACGCAGTCCATCCGCCCCCTGGGGCAGCCAAATATTTAACATCCAGCAGAGGGAGAGAGGGGGTGGAAGGAGACTGTCAGTTCTTCTCTTAAAAAAAAAAAAAAAAAAAAAAAAAATGGCCGGCGCCGCGGCTCAGTAGGCTAATCCTCCGCCTTGTGGCGCCGGCACACCGGGTTCTAGTCCCAGTCGGGGCACCGATCCTGTCCCGGTTGCCCCTCTTCCAGACCAGCTCTCTGCTGTGGCCAGGGAAGGCAGTGGAGGATGGCCCAAGTTCTTGGGCCCTGCACCCCATGGGAGACCAGGAGAAGCACCTGGCTCCTGCCATCGGAACAGCGCAGTGCGCCGGCCGCAGTGCACCTACAGCGGCAGCGGCCATTGGAGGGTGAACCAACGGCAAAAAAGGAAGACCTTTCTCTCTGTATCTCTCACTCTCACTGTCCACTCTGCCTGTCAAAAATTAAAAAAAAAAAAAAAAAAAAAAAAAAAAAAGGTGTCACTCCTAGGTCAAAGATCTGGGCACTTTAGCAGCAAAAGAACCAGCATCATCTTAAAACTTTTAGATACACAGCTCCTATCAGCTGTTAACTTCTCATTACAAATAGATAACCAAGGGTCACCTGGTCAACCTGGAGGAGACAGAACAAGATAAATCATCAGACAAAATGAGCACAGAGAAAACTTGGAAGAACAAACTAGAACTTAAAATATTCTGGTTGGTATCCCCAGAGACACTGAAGGTGAGAATGCAACCTTAGACAGGAGAATAGGCTGTTCTGAGAACAAAGAAAGAGCCCTCGGGCAGGGAGTGGGGGGTGCATGAATGGACGCGCCAGAGCAAAGATGAGGTTGAGGGGTAGAAATGCAAGCAGAACAATCCGACAATCCGACAATCCGGAAGATCCAGCACACAACTCAACTCCTAAGGGCACCAGGAAGAGGAAGCAGAGAAAGAGGGAAAGGAAGACAGACAGAGGTTTGAGAAAGTGCCCAAGAGTTCGGTTATGAGCTCCAGATGCAGAGCCCACTGGGCACTAAGCCACACCACAGGGACATTTGGAACTGCCAGGGGCGGGGGCAGGGCCAGGGGCAAATCATCTCAGAGCAACCATTCTCCCTGGATCCTGGAAGATGCTGGAGAAGTTCTGCAACACCACAAGGGAAGATGACTTTCAGCTAATATATGAACCTACTAAATCAATAAATAAACCATTGATCCAACTACATACCTAGCTAGCCATCCAAGAACCTACCAAGCCAGCCATCCAACAACTCACCAAGCCAGCAATCCAAATACACACCTAGCCAGTAATCCAACTACACATCTAGCCAGTTATCTAACAACCCACCAAACCAGCAATCCAACAACCCACCAAATCAGCAATCCCATAATTCCCAAACCAGCAATCCAACTACCCAATGGACCAGCAATCCAACAACCCTCAAACCAGTGATCCAACTACCCACCAAACCAATCATCAAGCATAGAAGAAAGTTTTAATTTACTTAGACATGGAATGACTCAAAATCTTACCTCTCAATCCCATTGCTTCTTGGGAATTTTCTTTAGGATGGGTGGAAGCAAACTGACGGAGTAAATAAGGAAAGTTATGGGTCCCATCAAGGTGAATTCAACCTGTGAAGGCAGAGAAGGGAAGCTGCGGGAATGAGAGCCATGTGATCCAGTAAGAGCAGTGTGGCCAAGCTGGAACAAGAGGATGGAGGGAGACCTTAGAGAAAAAGACTGACGGATGGAGAGGCATGTGTGTGTGTGTGTGTGTGTAGCAGAAATGGGGCATAAGAGAGACGCAGGGTACAAGCAGGGAAAGATGGCTAAATGCCCCAGAAAAAGGGAGAGAAAACACCTACCACAGAACATGGACTCACGGTGCCTCCCCGGCCCTGAGCGGACAATAACTGCACTGCACCAATTACGGGAAACACTGTTTGCCAGTGTTCAACTCTCATCGTCAACCCCCAGAGGATGCCCCCAAAAGGCTTGTTGTGGTTGCAAACAGAACGTCAATGTTATCAGCCTTGACATTTAGAAAGCAAACTTGGGGTGATGGATGCCGAACACAGGTGGGGAGAGCTGCAAGGCAGAGGCAATGTTAAACAGCCTCATCTCCCAGCGCGGGATCGAGAGACGCTGTCTAGCTTTGGTTTCGCAGAAGAAATAGATGACTTAGAGGATCTATAGATAGAAGGACTAAACATAGCAATGCCCTTGAACTGAGGAAACTTGGGGAGGGGGAACGCAAGGGAGCGGAATCCACACCCACCAAGACAGGACCTGGGAAAAGGAGTAAGACTAGAAACCGCTGCCTGCACGATTTCCTGAAAGGCAATCAGAGCGGAGCATGGCAAGGAGTCAGGCTGGGTAAGAAGGTGTGGGGTAGGGGCTGGGCTTCCCTTGGAAGCTTCTGTGATCGCCTGGATTTTTCACATGCAAGAGCTGCCAATCAGAATGAGAGCAGAGGGGCCGGCGCTGTGGCGCAGTGGGTTAAGGCCCTGGCTGGAAGCGCCAGCATCCCATATGGGCACAGGTTCAAGACCTGGCTGCTCCACTTCCGATCCAGCTCTCTGCTATGGCCTGGGAAAGCAGCAGAAGATGGCCCAAGTCCTTGGACCCCTGCACCCATGTGGGAGACCCGGAAGAAGCTCCTGGCTCCTGGCTTCAGATCGGCACAGCTCCAGCCATAGCAGCCAATTGGGGAGTGAACATTGTATGGAAGACCTCCCTCTCTCTCTCTGCCTCTCCTCTCTCTGTGTAACTCTGATTTTCAAATAAATAAATAATCTTAAAAAAAAAAAAAAAACAAGAGAGAGAATGAGAGAAGAATGATTGCCGTCTCCTTACCCTTCTTTCTCCCCCTCTCCTTCCATGGTCTTCTTTGTTGGCAGCCAGGTCTCACCCACTTCCTGTGTCCACTCGTTCACCTCCTAACACCTCGTGAGCCCATACGTGGGGCAGACCCAGAGATGCCTGAGCCTGGGTCCGGCCCTGAGCCTGGCCCTGCCCTCGGAGCCCCTGCCTGGCAGAGGAGTGTAGCTCAGTGTCACAGGGCAATGTCCCCGCCCTCCCCCCCACCTCCAGCCCCAGCGTGTGCCTGCCCAGCAGCCTGGGCTCCCAGCTTCTCCCTTGGCCTCGGCACCAGGCTTGGTATAAAGTGCCCAGCCCCAGAAAGGGGGAGAGGGGGTGGCAGCAGAGGCCAGCCCTGGGAGTTACCAGGCAAGGCCCCATCTAGACAGCAACCGTGGGTTTTCATTTAAAAACCAAGAGGTCTAGAATGACTAGAATCGAGTATATAATTTTCACAAGAACTAGTGACGATGCCTTCTCATAACAAGTCCTCAGACAGCCAATCCTGCCGCATCAGAGCTGCTGGCGAGCGAGTCCCCTTCCATGTGGGAAATTTCCGGCTCACTGCCTGTGAGCACTGATTTCAGCCTCTTTGGATCCAAATCACTCCCCGATGAATCACACGCCTCCCAGGACGGGACACCAGCTGGCATCCTGTGCGCCTGAGGGGACGCCAGTGCATCCGCCTATCCATCCACTTCCAGCCACAGGCGGGAACTGAACCCTTCCCAATGACTCAGGGCTGGTCCCACCGTGCGCCCTGCTCAGGGCGCTGGGCTGGAGAACCAGGAGCCCGCGGGTGGCCCCAGGATGCTGTCACAGGCACTCAGATCAGAGGCTGGCCTCTGGGGCTGTTTGATCGCAGATGTGGGGGACCCACTGACTCTCAGCCTGGGGACTCTAGCAAGGAGGTGCTGGGCTCGCTGCTCCCGACTATCTCCTAGGCTCTCCCCCCACCCACCACGAACAGCCCCAGCCCCTCCTCTCTCCTCTCCCTCAGATTTCCAGGAGCTTAGGGACCACACGGCGAGCACCTGCTATGGAAGAGACAGCCCGTGCAGGGCCCAGCTAGGCTGGGGGGCACCAGCTGAGTGCTGCAGAGGTGAGAACTAAGGCCACACAGCACCACCCGTGGGCCGTGAAGAGGGACAAGGCGGTCGCCACACCAGGGTCTACCACCACCTACACTGTTTGCGCTCTAGGACCTGGGTGGGCCATTCCTAACCTGGCCCTGGACGGAAGCTGCAGAGGGCACTGCTGTGGCCTGAACTGCGTCCCCTCCAAATGCCCGTGTTGTTGTCTCAAGCCCCAGCATCTCAAAATGGGGCTGTGTTTGGAGAAAAGGCCCTCCAAGAGGAAAGGAAGGTTAAAATGAGGCCATGAGCGTGGTCCCCAACCACGCTTCCTTCTAGGAAGAGGAGCCTCCAACACAGACAGTACACAGGCGGCAGGGACCCGGTGACAAGGAGGCCACCTCCACGCCAGGAAGACAGGAGAACCCGCTCTCCCAATACCCAGCCTCCAGGAAGAGGCGAAGATGGAGGAGGTCCTGCTGTTTCAGCCACTGTCTGTGGTCCTTTGTGCCAGCAGCCCTGACACACTGATGCAGGCCCAAGCCCAGCACACAGGAAATGTGCGGGCCAAGGGCCGGGAAGTCCCCACACAGAAACACGGCTGGTGCATGGGGTCCTCAAATCTTCCCAGCCAGCCAGCGGGGTAACCACCAAGGAACTGAGATGTAGAAGCCTGGGCCCTCGGAACACACTAAGCTGCGTTCTCAATGGCTGTGCTCTGGCTTCCACAGTAGGACTCCAAGGTGTCTTTACCAAGATGGCTGAGCTCGGAGAAGAGACCCAGGCTCTCTCGTGAGCTCATGACGGTGGCTCCTGCCTGACGTGACATCTGGGCAGCCACCTCTGCCACTGCACCTGCCAGGTGCAGGGTTTCAAACCCCAATCAGACCCCACCCCCAAGCTTGCTTCCAGCCCTCCCCGGGGGCGGCATTTGGTGAAGCAGTTGACCATGTCGCTTGGGACACCTACATCTCCTGTGGCAGTGCCTGGGCTCAGCTCCACGTCTAACTCCAGCTTCCTGCTATCACACACCCTGGGAAGCAGCTGGTGACGGCTCACAGACTTGGGTCCCTGACACCCCCACGGGAGACCCAGGTTGAGTTCCAGACTCCTGGCTTCAGCCTGGCTCAGCCCTGGCCATTACAGGCATTTGAGGGAGTGAACCAGCAAATGGAAACTCTCTCTCTCTCTCTGCCACTCAAAAAAAAAAAAAAATCCAGACCTGGGTCTGCGCTATCAGGCTCCCCATCTGCCCTGCCAGCCCCCCTAGCTGTGTCACTGTGTCCCCAGGCTCGCTCTTGGCATTGGGCCATTGTACATACTCTTCCTTCCGTCTGGAATCCTCCATGGCCCTTCAGAGGGGAGATCCAGCACCCTCTCCTCAGGGACACCTTGCCTGACAAACCCTCCAGCCCAGCCAAGGTCAAGTTTCCCGTGCTGCGCTGCAGGTACCATGGAGAGAGGCCACGGTGTGTGTGTGCTGAGCTCAGGGCTCTTGGAACTGATGGGAGGGGGCTGCCTCTTGCATTCATCTCTGGACAGAGCACACAGACCACCACACAGTGCGAGGGCCATCACGCACGCAGCCCCATGGAAGCTGGGTGTTTGGTCTCACCCTTGGGGCTTCCCAACGCAGCTGATGGAGGCTATGCGTGACAGCCCAGAAAAGCTGCTGCTGCTGCTCTTCCAAAAAGGAATGAAAGAGGTGAAAGAAGAGAGAGAGAGAGAGGCATGAATATTCATGGAGCACCTACAATGTGTGCTACTATACAGACAGCTGGGCTATTTGTTATATCAGCTAATCCATACAACAGCCCTGCAAGGGTACTTAGTAACACCCCCATTTTTGTAGGTAAGGAAAGACTCGGAGAAGTCACGTAGTTTGTATAAAGATTGAGAGCTGGAAAGGCCCAGAGTCAGCTTTGGACCCTGGGACTGCCCATGCCCTTCCCGTGTCACACACCACCTGGAATCACATCAAATGGCCCGTGTCCACCGGCTGGGGTCAGAGGTCCCCGAGTTCATGTCCAGGGGCCCATGAGTCCATACAAACGGTCTGCTAAGAGTTCACGGAAGGGACTGGGCATTCAGCCTAGCAGTTAAGATGCCCGCATCCCATCTCAGAGTATCTGGGTGTGATTCTCAGCTCTGGTTCCTGACTGCAGCTTCCTACCAAAGCAGACCCTGGGGACAGCAATGACAGCTCAAGGAACTGAGTTAACGTCACCCACGTGGGAGACCTGGTGTTCAGTCCTCGCCCCCAGCCTTGACCCTGATCCAGCCTGGGTGGTGGCAGGCAATTGTGGAGTGAACCTGTTGGTGAAGCTTGTTCTATTAGTGTGTGTGTGTGTGTGTGTCTCTCTCTCACTCTCTCCCCTCCCTCCCTCCCTCCCTCTCAAATAAATAGATTTTTTAAAAGTTCATGGAAAACATATATTATAAAAAAAACTATATGTGAATTTAAAATGTCATGCACCAGAATAAACTAATTCGACTTCCATGAACTTTCTGGAAGTATTATTGTACAAGCACCCAGTGTTGCCTCTGAATAAGCTGCCATGTCTCCACACCCACATAGAACCGTTTCTATAACACACAGATTCTGTCATTATTACTACAGTGTGAATTCCTCCAAATGGGTTTGACAAGCTCACAGAGGTTCTACAGGGAAGGGACACGGCCAACATTTCACACTCCTTTCCTCCCCCAGGCTGTGGAAGAGCTGCAGGTGACGCCCTGTTGAGAGGTGGGCAGCAACGCAGTTCTTTTAATCATTTGTGTAAAAACCACATCAAGGCCGGTGCCGCGGCTTAACAGGCTAATCCTCTGCCTGTGGCGCCGGCACACCGGGTTCTAGTCCTGGTCGGGGCGCTGGATTCTGTCCCAGTTGCCCCTCTTCCAGTCCAGCTCTCTGCTGTGGCCCGGGAAGGCAGTGGAGGATGGCCCAAGTGCTTGGGCCCTGCACCCCATGGGAGACCAGGAGAAGCACCTGGCTCCTGGCTTCGGATCAGTGCGGTGCGCCAGCCGCAGTGGCCATTGTGGGGTGAACCAACGGCAAAGGAAGACCTTTCTCTCTGTCTCTGTCTCTCTCTCACTGTCCACTCTGCCTGTCAAAAAAAAAAAAAAAAAACACATCAAGCACCTTTGTGCACACACGCACGCTCTCTGGAAGGAGGCACATAGACACCTCGGCCGCCTGGGAGAAGGAAAACCCTGCGGCTGTGAGCGGGGGCTCTTCGCCACACCCTCCTGTGTTGAATCCTGCATCGTGTCAATAGTTTCATAATCAGAAGTTTTTTGAGGCCACAGTTGTGGGACAGTGGGTTATGTGCCTCGTGCAGTGCGGGCATCCCACATCAGAGCACCAGTTTGAGGTCCTGCTGCTCTGCTTCCGATCCAGCTCCCGGCTGACGGTCTGGGAAGGCAGCGGAGGATGGTCCAAGTGCTTGGGCCACTGCCACCCACGAGGGAGATGCAGAAGGAGCTCCAGGCTCCTGGCTTCGACCTGGCCCAAAGCTGGTTGTTGAAGCCATCTGGGAAGGGAACCAGTGGATGCAAGATCTCTCTCTCTCTCTTTGTCGCACTCCCTTTCAAATAAATAAATGAATAGACCTTTAAAAAGAAAATCAAGAGTTCTAATGAAACCATAGATTGTCGCTAGCAGGAGGACGGGCTTACCCTGTGGAGCCAGGCACGGGCTGCACTTCAGTAAGAGGCACCTGGGCACTTAATTTCCACCCCAGAGGCATCCAGTGATGCGGGCCAAGGACACCGGGAACTGAGCCAGGGATGTCGGCAACCAGGTCACCAGAGGTGACCTTGCAAACTTGCCTTTCTGTCATGAAGCAGGCACAGCTCTGCAGAGCTTCCCACACGCCAGCAGCCCGGGGAAGGAGCCCTGGCCTTGGCTCTGTACCACGCTTCCTGTCCCCTCCTGCCCTGCCCCATCCTGTCCATCCCGTCCCACCCCACCGCGGCCACACTCACATGGACAGCACCTTCACTTCCAGGATCTCGTGCCTCAGCTCCAGGCATCTCGTGGAGTTATATTCAAAAGGCCCCTCGTAAAACTCAAAATACCTGTGAAGCAACAGGAAGGGAGGTTACACAGAGCCTCAGCCATACTCTCCCGGCCCTGCCTCACGCTTGGGTGGGGGGTGGGGAATCTCTCCCAGGCAAAGCAGCCCCCTCCCAGCAGATGAGCTGGTGGGGGGCTCCAGGCAGCCTGCAGGGGCCCCCGTGGCCAATGACTGGATGACCAGGGACTCTGAGCCACCCACTGCCCTGGGGGTGCAGCATTTATAGGAACAAGAACCCATCTGCATGACAGCGTGATCCACAAGTAGGTTTGGCTCCCAGTTCCCAGCTGGGATGGAGGGGGCAGGAGGGGGACGCTCTGCACTGCGACAGGGAGGGTGTGGAGACCAGAGTCTGCATGCTCCAGCCAGCCTGCCCTCTCCTGTCCTCCTGCCCTTGGGAGAAGGACCCCCCGCAGCAGCCACAGCACGGCCGAGCTGCCCACGGCTTTTCCCACCTCACAGGGCGGTTCCATTTCCATCAGCGCCCTGGAGCCCCAGGCCCACACTGGCACGCAGCTGAGCCTGGCGTTTCTTTCCTTCCATTTGACCGCTGAGAAAACTGAGGCCAAACAGACAGAGCCCCAGGTCACCCTGGCAGTGCAAGCCGGGACTGAAGCTTGGAGCAGCCTCTGCCCTGGGCAGCAACCGCTGGGGGGCGCCCTCGCCCTCACTGTCCACCTTCCTCACTGGCCTGCAGGGGAAACCTCAAGCAAGCCCACCAGCCCGTGGCAGTTACCTAACTCAATCCAGGAGTTCACCGATTCGCCCCACAGAGCCACACAGCTCTGGCAGCAGAACAGGGACATTAAATTGCACACGGGTTCCAGGCTGCTCCTGCCCCCGCGTGTGGAATGCTGGTATCCCCTGGGAAGGCCCTCGGGCCTCCCCTGGAGAGGGGGGTGCCTGGTGGGGCAGAGGCCGGGAGAACACTCTCCAGGGGGCCTTTCTTAGGCGAGGAGACACCTGCCAGGACAGGGGCCAGGTGAGCGCTCAGCTCTCCTCCTGGCCTCTCTCTGGGGTTGCTGAGCGCCTGGGGTGGAGGAGGCCCGGGTCCCTGGACAGCCTCAACTGCACGAGTGAATCAGGCGCTGGGTGCTGTGGCCCGGCACCGGGGACAGCGGACACAGGCATCCCTGGGGCATTTCCCAAAGCCCTGCCTACCAAGGAGAGGGTCATTTCACAAGCGCCCTTAGGCGCTGATGGAACCAACACATGCAAACCTGCGGACACGCGCCCTGAGAGATCCTAAGACAGAACTGGTTAGTACTTAGAGGGGAAAAAATCCTAAAAGATTTCACCCACTAGATCGACTTTAAAAACCCGCTAATTGGGGCCAGCGCTGTGGCATAGAGGGTAAAGCCGCTGCCTGCAGTGCTGGCATCCTATATAGGCACCAGTTTGAGTCCTGGCTGCTCCACTTCCGATCCAGCTCTCTGCTATGGCCTGGGAAAGCAGTAGAAGATGGCCCAAGTCCTTGGGCCCCTGCATCCATTGAGTCCCGAAGGAAGCTCCTGGCTCCTGGATTCGGATCGGCATAGCTCTGGCCATTGCAGCCAATTGAGGAGTGAACCAGCGGATGGAAGACTCTCTCTCCCTCTCTCTCTCTCTCTCTCTCTCTGCCTCTTCTCTCTCTGTATAACTCTTCCAAATAAATAAATAAATAAATAAAACCACTAACAGTTTAAATAATTTTAAATTTAATTTTATATATAATACCTCTAAAAATTGTACTTCTAAATATTTGTTCTTAATAATTTTAATATGACCCAATATTTATTTTTAAGAAAAATAATTATTTAGGCTGGCGCTGTGGCTTAACAGGCTAATCCTCCGCCTTGCGGCGCCGGCACAACGGGTTCTAGTCCTGGTTGGGGTGCTGGATTCTATCCCGGTTGCCCCTCTTCCAGTCCAGCTCTCTGCTGTGGCCCAGGAAGGCAGTGGAGGATGGCCCAGGTCCTTGGGCCCTGCACCCCATGGGAGACCAGGAGAAGCACCTGGCTCCTGGCTTCGGATCAGCATGATGCGCCGGCTGCAGCGGCCATTGTGGGGTGAACCAACGGCAAAGGAAGACCTTTCTCTCTGTATCTCTCTCTCACTAACCACTCTGCCTGTCAAAAAAAAGAAAACTAATTATTTAAATTATTTTAAATAATATTTTAAGATAAGAAAGCATTTTACACAACAAATTGGCCCCTACTTAGAAAATAAATGGGCACCTTGTTCTTGTGTCATAAAAGAATACAGGCAGGGTTAGTAAGAACGAGGTAGCGAGTGTGGAGTGTTGCATAACGGCCAAGGTGCCGGTTAAGACGCCTGCATCCCACATCGGGCCTGGCCACACTCCCAAGGCCAGCTTCCTGCTAGTGCTTGCCCTGGGAGGCAGCAGGCGATGGCTCAAGCGCTTAGGTCCCTGTCACTCACATGAGGACCCAGACTGAGTTCCCAGCTCCTGCCTCAGCTTAGCCCAGCCCTGGCTGTTGCAGCCATCTGGGGAGTGAATCAGTGGACGGGAGATCTCTCTCTGCCTCCCTAGTCAACTAATTAATTGTACAAGCAAGGGTTAAGTATCAAAGAGCCACAAAATATTAGACTTACCCTTTTCCCGCCATGTCTCTCGTGCTTGGAAACTGTTTTCTGTCTCAATCCCCTGGCAAACTCACACTGATCCTTCAGCTCCTGGCTCGAGTACCCACCCTCTGGGAAGCGTTCTGCCCTCCCCACCTCTGGGCTGTCTGCACAGTGCCTTCTAATTGGAGCCAATAACCATGTGTCATCATAGCCTGCTCACATACCGTGCCTCTCACAAACAGATCATCTCAAACACGGGGCTGCGTCTTGGTTGTCTTCATACCTCCTGTGCTCCAGAGGCAGACGAACGCAAAAACTACATCTCCCAGAATCCTTTGCAGCTAGGGGCCTGGGTATAATTTAAGCTCAGACAATGAGAAGCACTTGCATGAGACTGATTCGGGGTTGTTCTGAGAGACGACTGGCAAGGCTCAAGGGATGGTTTTGTTGGCGCAGAGTGTGGCCGCGGTGGCACGGCTCATGGAAACTGTAGCACCTTTGTAATTGTATCAGAGGCAGTAGCTGTCATGGTGGCTCCCTGTCACAGTGTATTTTGGGGAGGCATCCCCGGAAGCTCGGCCTTTGCTTGCTTCCCGATGATCGAGCCAGCTGTGCCCTCCCCGAGTGCCTTTCTCCCTTAGCTAGCTAGCGTAGATTCTGTGTACTGCAACTGCCAACCAGGAGTCAGCCTGACGCCACGAGGAAGTGCACGACCTTGGCTCTAACGCGCAGGGTTTTCCAGGCGCACAGCAGCCAGGGAGGTCAGGCGTCCTATCGCAACCTGAGCCAGAGCCACTGCGCCCTAGGAACCCAATGGGTCAGCGCAGAGGCACGTGTCGCCGGAGCGGATGAGGAGGGGACGTCTCTGAGAGTCCCCAGGACGCTGACAGGCTTGGGGACGCATCTCGGATGCTGCCTGGAGCTGCCTGTGTGGCTCTGGGGAAATCACTGCCCCAACTGTCTCTTTTCTCCTTAAAACAAACTGAAGTGCAGCGGCGTCTCCTCTTCAGTTAGCCAGCCCTTCCGTTCCCGCACAAAGCCATCCCTGTGGTCCTGAATCCCCAGCATCCCTCATATCCCAAACCAGGCAGCACACGGGGTCTTCAAAAGTTCGTGGAAAATGGGGCCAGCATTGTGGCAAGCAGTTAGGCCACCACCTGCGACACCAGCATCACATATGACAGCTGCTCCGTTTCTAATCCGGCTTCCTGCTAACGCGCCTGGGAAGCCAGAGGAGGATGGACCAAGAGCTTGGGCACCTGCACCCACGTGGGCGATCCCGATGGAGTCCCCAGCTCCTGGCTTTGGCCTGGCCCAGCCCTGGCTTTTGCAGCCATTTGGGAAGTGAACCAGTGGATGGAAGATCTCTCTCTTGCTCTTGCTCTCGTTCTCACTCTGTCACTCAGCCTTTCAATAAATAAAATCAAATCTTTTTTAAAAAGGTCATAGAAAATGTTGATTATGAGAAAATTACGCATGGATTTCAAAAATTTTTGCACCAAAATAAACTTAGCTTCTCCTATATTTCCACACAGTTTTGAAGTGTCCTTGCACATCTATTCCAAATGCTCGTGTCCTGCCTTTGGTTTGGTGGCTTTTAGGTGGAGAAGCTTTCGGAGCTGGGTTCTGAATGCCTGTGTCCCCTACAGTCCTCTGCTGGAACCCTCAGCCCAAGATGGCCTTGGGAAGTGATGGGGATGGGGCCTTCACGAACCCTTAAAAGAGTTCCGAGAGTGACCCCTACCCCTTCCACCCAGCGAGGCTGTGTACAGACCAGGCAGGGGCCCCTCGCCCAGAATGGAATCTGCCTGCAGGGGACAGCCAGGCGCCTGCTGTTCAGAAGCCACCCAGGCTGTGGCATTTGTAGTAGCAGCCCAAAGAGAGCTGGGCTTCCCCTCTGTAAAACCGGCAAGAACAATGCGCTCCACGTGCAGCATAGGTGAGATGTGACACTGGTGAGCATTTCAGAGAGCACTGGCACACAGGGGTGCCCTGTTCCCGCCATGAAGGGGTGGGTGCTGCCCGTGGACGCCAGAGGGAGGGCTGGGGGGTCCGAGGCCTACTTACAGTCCGTCTGCGGGTGGATGCAGGGCCGGGTTGGGGGGTGAGGAACTCGGGAAGCAGTTCTGCTGCCTGCACGGGTGACCTCCTGCTGCTGCTGCCCTCAGCAAACCCCTCCCCTGCCACCTCGTGGACCGAGCCCACGCTAAAACCATGGACGTGGCCTTGATCACCCAGCTCCGCTGCAGACCCCGGGCATTGACACAGGGGGGCCTTGCAGACCCTAGAGGAACAGCCCCTCCCTGGGACAGCCCATTCCAAGCAAGAGTAAACCTGGGATGCCTGAATGTCTAACTCATCCGCTGAAACCCTCAGCCCAAGATGGCTTTGGGAAATGATGGAGGTGGGGCCCTCACGAATGGAAACCCTTGAAAAAGTTCCAAGAGTGACCCCCAGTGAGGCCAAAGGGGGCCTTCGTCCAGAAGGGCACCGTGTGTGTGCAAACCAACGGAGAGCTCCTGGCCCTGCCATCTCCTCTCCCAGGCCCCACGCTCGGGGCCCAGTTCTCCAGCCCTGATAAACACCAGGGCCAGGCTCCAGCAACCTGCCACAGCCCCTCCACTCCAGAACCCTGGGAAATGACTGAGCCCAGCCAATCAGAAGCCTGCGAACCCCAGCTCAGCAGTTCCTGCTGCGGGAACCCAGCGAAGGCTGCTGCCCACATGGCCCCTTGCTGCTCTGTCTCCTGCCTGACCTGGGCCCCCACCCCCACCTGTGGTCCTTCGTGTGTGCCACGCCTCCTGTTTTCAGGGATCTGTCAGGACATACACCTCTTCCTTCATGACAGTCAGGACTCAAACAATCCTTGGGGACCCTGAAAACACTCCACGCGATGCCTCAGCCAAGTCATCGGAACTGCCCCACGCCCACGCCTGGGCGCTTAGCCTCAACTTCCCATCTGGAAAATGGAACCAATGGCGTTCGCTGCCTTTTCCACCCTGCCTGGCCTTTGCTTTGGGGGATGTACCGCTCCAGCATGGTGGCAAACAATGACGGACTTAGAAAACACGACAGTGAGAGGCTCTGTCCCCCAGGGTCACCCCAGCTTCTCTTCTTGACAAGATTCCCAGGGGCCGCCTCTGAGGGAAGCCACAGAAATCCCCATGTGGCCTGGACACAGACCATGGTCTGGACCCAGAGGAGGCCCGGGGCGGGCGTTTGGCATGGTGACTAAGAGATCAGTTAGAATGTTCATGTCCCACATACGAGTTACCTAACCCAGAGCAGGCTCCTGACTTCAGCTGGTGCAGACCCTGGCAGCCAGCAGGGACAGCCCAGGGGACTCAGTTCCTGCCACCACGTGCACCACCTGGGAGACCAGGAGTCAGTTCTAGTTTCTGGCTTTAGCTCAGCCCAGTCCTGGTTGTTATAGGCATCTGGGGAGTGAACAAATGGATGCGGGAGTCTCTAAGTCTCTCTCTCTCTCTCTCTCTCTCTCTCTCTGTGTGTGTGTGTCTCTCTCTGTCTCTCTATCTCTCTCTCTCCCTCCCTCCCTCCCTCCCTCTCCTCCAGCAAATAAATAAATTTTAAAATGAGGCTTACATTTTGTGTAAGGACACATGAAAAGGTTGAGTGAAGGCCGGCGCCGCAGCTCACTAGGCTAATCCTCCGCCTTGTGGCGCCGGCACACCGGGTTCTAGTCCCGGTCGGGGCACCGATCCTGTCCCGGTTGCCCCTCTTCCAGGCCAGCTCTCTGCTGTGGCCAGGGAGTGCAGTGGAGGATGGCCCAAGTGCTTGGGCCCTGCACCCCATGGGAGACCAGGAGAAGCACCTGGCTCCTGCCATCGGATCAGCGCGGTGCGCCGGCCGCAGTGCACCGGCCGTGGCAGCCATTGGAGGGTGAACCAATGGCAAAGGAAGACCTTTCTCTCTGTCTCTCTCTCACTGTCCGCTCTGCCTGTCAAAAAAAAAAAAAAAAAAAAAAAAAAGTTGAGTGAAAAATGCAGTTTCAAAAACTAGGATTATCCAAAAAGAGTTACACACACATTTGGGAATGCAGGGAGAAAGGAATAAATTGTAACAAAATATTCACAGGAGAGGGACCAGCACTGGGGCGTAGCAGGTGGAGCCGTCGCCTGCAGGGCCAGCATCCCATATAGGCGCTGGTTCAAGTCCCGGCTGTTTCTACTTCCGATCCAGCTCTCTGCTGTGGCCTGGGAAAGCAGTAGAAGATGGCCCAAGTCCTTGGACCCCTGCACCTACGTGGAAGACCCAGGGGGCTCCTGGTTCGGATCGGTGCAGCTCCGGCCATTGCAGCCATATAGGGAGTGAACCAGCGGATGGAAGACTTCTCTCTTTGCCTCTCCTTCTCTCTGTAAATCTTCATAGGGGTTTCTTGGGGTCATGAGATCATGAGTGATTTTTAAAATGCTTTTTGGCATTCCGATAAGCTTCCGTCATGGGGTTATGATTCTCGTATTGTAGAAAGTAGCTTTTAAAAATGTCTTTTTTTCTTTAACTCAGGGCACTCCCTCCACCTATCTCGAGCCTCCCCTTGCCTGCAGGGACTGAGGGCAGCTGTGTCGCCAGCCTTCTTTGGCTGCATCAGCATCTCCTCGGGAGCCAGACACCGTCTCTTCTTTCAGTTCTGGAAAGACTATCTCTACCTTGGCATCTCACAGGTATAAATAGCCCCGGCCGGTCACATCAGAGCCCAGTGCCTCTCAGATGCCGCTCGGCTTCCGGCAGCCAGATCCGATGCTGGCACCAGCTGCATCTATCCTACCCTGGTCTCCGGGTCCTCGAGGACAGAGGGGACAGGGCTGGGCAGCCCGGCTGCCTGCTCAGCAGTGACAGAATCCTCTAGGTGAGAAGACAAGTGTAGACGGCTGAAGGAGGTGACCCTGGGAGCCCTGGATGTGACTTCCCCTCCTGTGCCCCAGCTCTGCAGGCTAAGCAGGCCCCGGGTCTGGCCTGCACACAGCCTGGCTCTGTAACCCCTGCCAGCCTTCCTACAGGAGCTGGGCCCTACAGAGGCTCCCCCGGGCCCACGCACCCTCCTTGGAAGGCCACAACACTGTGGGCCCCAGCAATCATGGCCAGAACAAGGTGAGGCCTGTGCGCTGGCTTTGTGTCTTTCCCCTCCCTCCCTCCCACACACACACTCGCAGATGACAATGGTGGTATTCAAGAGAGCAGGTGTGCAGGGAGGCCCCCGTGTCAGGTAGGAGCACACCTGTTAGGGAAGCAGGGATGCCCCTCAGCTCAGCCATGGGAACCCCGGGCTCCCGTCAAACCCGGTGCAGAGTCTGAGAACCACTGAGAGGCTGATTATGCCACACTGGCTAAAAACTCCAGCAGCCAGATGGCACCTCTGTGCAAATTAGGAAAAGGCATGTTCTCTGCAGATACATTAAGCCCCGTGCCAGCCACTTGGCTGGTCTAGTGAGCCTGAGCTGCACTTCGGCCCTACTGGACGCTTATTTTTTTTTTAAGATTATTTATTTGAAAGTCAGAGTTACACAGAGAAGGAGAGGCAGAGAAAGAGGTCTTTCATCCGCTGGGTTCACTCCCCAGTTGGCTGCAACAGCTAGAGCTGCACTGATCTGAAGCCAGGAGCCAGGAGCTTCTTCTGGGTCTCCCATGCAGGTGCAGGGGCCCAAGGATTTGGACCATCTTCTACTGCTCTCCCAGGTCATCATAGAGAGCTGGATCAGAACTAGAGCAGCCAGGACTTGAACTGGCACCCATATGGGATGCCAGCACTGCAGGCAGCAGCTTTACCCACTACACCACCATGCTGGCCCCTGGACACTTTTTTAAAGACAGAATTTATTTTATTTTTCAATGTGTATTTATTTATTTTCATTTTACTTGAAAGGCAAAGACACATAGGCAGATAGAGATCTTCCATCCACTGGTTCACTGCCCAAATGCCTACAAGAGATAGGGCTGGGCCAAACTGAAACCAGGAGCCCAGAACTCCTTCTGAGTCTCCCATGTGGGTGGCAGGGACCCAAGTACTTGAGCCATCACCTGCTGCCTCCCAGGGTGCACATTAACAGGAGGTGGGAGGTATAGCTGGGACTCAAAACCATTTTGATATGGGACGCGGGCAACCCCAGTGGTGTCCGCACCTCTGTGCCAAATGCTCACCCACCAACTTGCCTCCTTGGCTAAGGATCTTTGTTCGGTGCCCACCTTGCACAGCTGTACATGGCAGCCTGACACCAGATCCTGTAAGTTGTTCTTGTCTAGTCTCCCAACAGCTCTGTGAGCTAGGTATCACTTCTCCAGTTATACCTGAGACTCAGGCCATGAGAGCCCACTCGGCCAGCAAACAGCACTGCTGCAAGGGAAACTCAGGCTTCTGAGAGCCTCAAACCCATGCTCGGAAGCACATCGACACCTGCCGGCCACGGTCAGGGGGTTTCCTGGTCGGCAGCCCCCTCTCTCCCTCTTCCCAAGGGTGCCAGTCCCTCAGTAAGCTCAGCGCTATTTCTAGAGTCAGAACAGCTGCCACGTGGAGAGAGCAGCCCCCCCCCCCCCCCCCCCCCAGCCAGCACAGCAGGGCCCAGAGAGCAGAGCGTGAGAGTCACAGGACTGGAGTTTCCACCCAGAGAGAGCCAAAGGGGCAAGAAGGGCCCGGCGGTGAACCTCCATGGGTCACGGCTGCCAGGCGCAGCCACTGCCATGAGCGGAGGAGAGCCTTGGCGGGGGCCCCTGGCTGGACCACAGCTCTGCCTTACCCCCCACCCGCCCTCTCTGGGCCACTGCTGCCTGGTCCACGGCCAGGAGTCGCCAGAGCTGTTTGGAGACAGCAGAACTGAAAGCCAGCAGCCCGATGCTCCGGGTGTAACTCGTGCTGGTCCTGCGGTTAGTCTGCTCCTGGGGGTTTCCTCACGCCCCGTCATTCCTGGCGTGGGCGCAGGGACGGGGCGTCAGAAGCCTGATGAGACAGCCACACCTCCTTCCCCCAGCCAGAAGGTGCTCGGGGCCCCAGAGCCTGTGTCTCGTCTGATCCCTGCAAAAGTGCACACGCCACGGCCTTACTTTCCTGGCCAGGACAGGGAGCCCTGTAAGCTCTCCTTTGTACCACGCAGGTGAACAGTCTGGAAGGCTCAGTGCATGCGCCCCAGCTCGGGCCAGGGGCCTTCCTGCAGGGCTTCAGCTGTCCCCCAGGGCCTAAGCCAAGAGCTGTGTCCTTGTCGCCTCCTTCCCCTCATCTCCCGCCAAATCTGCCCACTTGTACTCCTCCACCCCAGACACGGGCGGATCCCGCCTCCCTGTCTCACCCGGCTCAGCCTCTGTCCAGAACACTCCTTCCCCATGGCTTCCCAGTTGCCATCTACATACCCCTCCATCAGAGGTCTTCTCACTGGCCCCCTACTATGTGCCAGGCACAGTTTCAAGTCCGAATATAGCAGTGGACAGGGCACACAAACTGCACGCTACCTAGAGCTCCTACGAGGGAGGACAGGACGATACCCACTCAGCAGCGCCAAGTCGTGCTGAGCTCTTCCCCCAAAAAATGACCAGCAGGACAGGCAGCAAGGATGGCCTCTCTGGACAGGTGCCATGAACAGAGGCATGAGGCCCTGTACAGAAGTGCAAGAGAACTTTCCAGAAAGGGAGGCATGAGTAGATACAAACACCAAGAGCCGGTCGGCAGCAGGGGCGTCAGCTGGCAGTGTGGCTGGGGCAGAGGGCTACAGGCAGGATCAGCGAGGTGGGCAGCGCCAGGCCAAACTGGGCCTTGTGAGCCACCCAGGATCATGGGGACCCAGCGGAGCATTTAGGCAGGAGGGCAACAGGCTCTGATTTAAAAGTTCATGCTGGTTGGGACCGGCGTTGTGGTACAGCAGGTTAACACCTGGCCTGAAGCGCCGGCATCCCATATGGGCACCGGTTCGAGACCCGGCTGCTCCACTTCTGATCCAGCTCTCTGCTATGACCTGGGACAGCAGTAGAAGATGGCCCAAGTCCTTGGGCCCCTGCACCCATGTGGGAGGAGACAGGCCCATGAAATAGTCTAGGGATGTGATGGGTAGGACAGCCACTGGCTAAGGTTTAGACCAACCCGTCGGGCGGCAGAGCCGTTTACAGGGGTGGGGAGCTGAGCAGGCTTGGGTGTGAATGCAAAGGCCTGGGGGCTGTGGGGAGGTTGCTGCAGCGCTTAGCAGACCGGGAGGAGGCGATGGGTCCATAGGTGGCCGGCGTGCATGTGTGCAGCCCAGGGCAGGGTCAGGGCTGCAGACATACACAGCAGAGTCAAACACCACGGACTCCATGACATCCCCGGGGGAGACAGGGCAGACGGAGGGGAGGAGAGGGCAGAGGGCAGGCCTGCGGCCAGCTCTGACGTCCAGATGCTGGCAGAGGACGCTGAGAAGGATCGGCCACACGTGGGAGGAAACCCCAGACACAGCCAAGCGATGTGGACGCTAGGTGGAGGGAACACACCCAGGACAGGAGGATCCACGCCACCTGGTGCCAGCAGGGGCCAAGGAAGAGCGGGGTGGAGAGGGCACCATGGCCGTGGCAAACAGGGGGTCCCTAGCGGCCTCGACAAGAGCAGATTCGAGGGGGTGGGGACAGATGCCCCCTGGCACGGGTTGACCAGGAGCATGGGGACAGCAGCATCCCGGTGAGGAGAGCTGAGTGTATGGAGGCTGGGTCCTGACGCACGAAGGGACAGACTGGGTGTCCTGTGAGGCTCTGAAACCTCAGAGCAAACCCAGGAGGCGTAGCTGAGTGCCGGCGGCGAGGGAGGAGGACGTGCACGCTAAGCAGGGGGCTGTGCAGGGTGGAGGAGATGGCCTCTCCAGCGCAGCGAGCACCGTCCCCGACAATGCCAGCCGTCCTGGTGGCCACCGACTGCGGGCGACATGTGGCTACACAGAGGGGAAACCAGGAAGAGCCTCCCCAGCCTCGCCTCTGCCGGTGCCCCCTAAGCTGATCCCCAGGTAGATCTGGGTGATCCCCAGGTAGATCTGGGTGCTCCGGGTCCAACCCCAGCTCTCCTTCCTTTCCTTTCACTTTCCTGGCCACAGCCTCCTGCCTCTGGCCTCAGGAGGGGGGATCCGCCCGGAGAGGGGGCGCCACCTCCCCAGGACACTGCTGCAGGCGAGGGTGACGCTGCAGCTCTCCGCGACCCTGCTTCCTCATCAGCAAAGGGGCAGCAGGGATAGTCAGGGGGAGGCCTAAATGCCATCACACATGCACGTGTTGGGTAGGAGGTCAGAAATTAGCCTGTGTGTGTGTGTGTGTGTGCGTGCGAGAGAGACAGAGAGAGAGAAAGAGAGAGAGACAGAGACAGAGAGACAGAGACAGAGAGATGAGGAAAACAGCAGTTTCTTGGGAAAGGAATTTAACAGCCTGGGAAGCCCACCTTGGGAGCAGCCCAGGATTTTATACCTCAAAGTCCTGCCCACACCCCAATCACTGTACAGGTGGCCTCAGTTGTCCCGCCCACCCCCCCTAAGAAAAGCTCCCCTCTCAGCTCAGCATCATAGGGGTTACCCAGTCTGATAACAGTGGACAGTGAAACCTTCCCAGCCTTCCCTTCACCCAGAAGGGTGCCCTGGGGGAAGCCCCTCTGCCCAGCACACCAGCCAGCCAGGTGGGCTACCCCATCTGATAGCACTGAACAGTGAAACCTCGGGAGGGATTTTACCTAACTCACAGTCAGCAAACCTTCTGCCCGGGGGGGGGGCGGGGGGGGGGGTCCAGACCACCCTTCTCTTATAAGCCCCAGTGTGAATACAGACCCTGTGCTCAGCTCTCAGCTCTTTCCTGAGCCGCCCACCTGGCCTGCCAGGTGTATCCTCTCTATTAAAGCATGCAACCTTGCTCTCCCCACTCTGAGTGAGTGGGCACCCTGTCTCGGCTGCCATCTGCAGAGGTGTCCATCTGTTCTGATGGATGCCCTACCCCCCGGAAACCTTGCTCCCTGGCTGACCCCTGCTCTCCGTCTCACATCTGAATTCTTGCACGAAGACAAGAACCCATTCCGCTCATCTCTGCTAACAGAGGGTGCCCAGCACGGCGACCGGCACACAGTCAGCTCCCGGTGACGCCGGGCAGTGGGGCAGCACCGTGAGACCCACACCTTGCCCCTTCGTGGGAGCGCCTCGGACTGCCACGTCCCGCTCGCGGAGCACTCGCCATCTGTCCCCTGCGATTTATGACCTAATTAGACACTGTCTGGAAACAATTAGGGAACAATTCGCTACAGCATGATGAAGTGCTAAGTGGAAGACAGTCCCGTTCCTTCCAGCTCTAAACTGTGACAATCCCAGACCCATCCCATACAGGGCTTGCCAGACACATGGGGAGCTCGGTGCTGGCCCTGCACACGCGCTCGGCTCTCTTGTGCACACAGGGCTCCCTGGGTGGCATCAGTTTGGGGGCCTCTCTTTTCCCCCAGGGCTGGGGCTGCCCTCTGCCTCGGGGAGTCTTCCCCACCAGCTGCCGTGGCCTGCCCAGCTCTGCCTTAGACCTGAACACAGGGCTCCCTGAGGTGCCTTTAACACCTCCTCAAACCGTCTCATCTCAGACAGAAGGGCCAAGGCTGGTGTGGGATTGGAAAGAAGGAGCCAGCGAGGCCGGCCAGGCCACCTGTGGGCTGTGCCTGGGGCTGGGGGCCAGAGAGCCCTGGAGATGTGTGTGCAGAGAGTCCATCCAAGTCTCCAAGGTCGGAGACTTGGGGAATGCCTGAGCAGACATGAGGTTGGAGGTGCACCTCCTGGAGAGTTCGCTGTGCGGACACAGCTCACAGAAGGTGCAGTCAGGGAGAATCAGATGGCTGGGGCCACCGGGGAAGGCTTCAAGGAGGAGGCAGGGTGGGAGGAACACAGTGGTGACAGGATTTGGATGTGGAGCAGAAGCCGAGCGGGGCCCTGTGGGCTGTGGGTATGGGCCAAGCTGAGAGTCGTTCCAGCTGCTGGCACAGCCCCGGAGGGGCGCTGCTTTCACCCGGGGAACTGGAGGAACCTCTCCTGGGATGTCCTGAGGCAGTGGACGGGACAATGCTCACCGGCAAGAGTACAGCAGCCTCTGCCTGCCCTAGAACCGACACTGGGCGAAGGCACTGAGCTGGCCAGGCTGGCCAAGGGTGCCGCCTTCCCTCCCGGAACTGCCGGGCTCCGCGATGGGCTCCGCAAAGGACTCTGGGCCGTTGGCTGACCTGCGGCCTCACCCCCCTCTACTCTGCGCACCTCTCTTCCCAGCCAGCCGCCACGACCCTCACACACTTCTCTCTGAGAAAAACCTGCCAGAGGGGTAAATCTCTAAGGGAGCATTTGGGAACACCGAAGCCAAACCCTGCTTTCTTACCAAGCTTTTGCTAATTCCCTGCCTCATCCGCCCTTGTATTTAGCACTTACTGAGCACCTACTGCACGCCAGGTGCCACACTGGGTGCTGGGAAGCCACGGCTGAAGAAGCACAGTCGCAGACCAGTTCAGGAGAGGATGCAACACAACCACAGTCGGAGCGCCAGGTGAGACCCGTCCTCACAGCCGGCCTTCTTGCTCAAAGCATCCGCTTACGCAGAAACATTCGCTGACTACAGAAAGCAGTCCAGGGGCCGGCACTGCAGTGCACTGGGCTAAGCTGCTGCTAGTGTACCAGCATCCCATACCGGAACGTCATTTATAGCCCCGACTGTCCACTGCCTAGCCAGCTCCCACTGTCCCACTGCCAAAGCACCTGGGAGGCAGCAGCTGATAGCCCCAGTGCTTGGGCCCCTGTCACCCACGTGGGAGACCTGGAAGGAGTTCCTGGCTCCTGGGTTCATCCTGACCCAGACCTGGCTGCTGAGGCCATTTGAGGAGTGAACTAGCAGGTCAAAGATTGCTCTTGCTCACTCGCTTGCTCACTCTCTCTGTTACTCTACTTTCCAAATAAATAAGTATATTTTTTAAAAAGTTATCTCAATCTACTCTTCAAAGCAGTTTCCCTAAGGATGCTTCTCGGACAACGCCTTGTAGACTGAGACTTGAAATGCTAACGCTGTAGACCAATGCATATCTTATAAGTCACGCGCTTTCCAGTCCAGCCCGGACTCCCCCTAGCCTGTGTCCAACGAGAAGACGTAACCACAGGCTTTACGAGCGCTCCCGGGCCTGGACTTCCCTTGCGGTCCTCTGGGAAGCTGCCCAGACTGATCGTCGGGGCTGGCTCCTTCTTGTGGTCTAGCGCGGCCATGTACGAATCACCGGCTTCCTTGCCACTCTGGATGCTCTGCTTAGATCTGGTATCTCCCGACTTCCTTTCTAAGCCCCTGTTAATAATACATGCTAACAGGTTGCACCACATTTCAACACACCACGCAGCTATAGATAGCAAAATACAGCACACGCTGAATTATTCAGTGGGTGAACTGCACCATGAGGAGCATCCTGTGTCCCAGACACGCAGGGCTGCTCGCTGGGATGATGTACACGGCACCCTCGTTAGCTGTTCCCCTGAGCCCTGCACTCTGCTGCCAGGAGCCATCCTACCCGCAGTAAGGAAGGCAGAGCTGCACACGCACCAAGGAACAGATCTGCAGTATGTGGTTCCGTCCCATTCCATTACCATTAGATACACACCTATTACGTCTATTATAGCCGTGTGTACTCTGGGGGTCTCCTAGAAACTGAGATCTGAAATCGGCATTGCCCGAGAAAGATCTAGAACGTGCACTCAGGACATTTATTCTGTGGCTACGGGAATTTTGTGGCCAAGCAGTGGCTCCCAGAAGGAAATCGGCTCAGCAGGCAATGACATGGGCTAAAGGGCACCTGAATTGCAAACTGAATGGACACAGGTCAGTGCTGTCTTGGACCCAGGTTGATCACAATAAACAGGAAAGGGGAGGCTGCAGGAGTCTGCCCAGGAAGACCAACACCTGCCGACTTGCCTGGACCGTCGGCCACACAGCAGAAGGGCCAGCACTGCAGGCTCAGCAGGAAAGGACCACCGTGGACCACTCTCTCCCTGGACACCCAGGGGCTGAGAGGGTGGCCGGGGCTATGCTGCACATACACGGAGAAACTATGTCCTCCATAAGGTGCCCTCTAGCCCCGGCTATGGCCAGTGGCCAGCCCATGCCCCCGTGGCTGTCTGTGGCCCTTTGCTTGCCTGGCTGCTGACACTGGAGCCACACCTGTACGTTTTCAAAGCACCAAACGGAACCACAGCATCAGGGGTCCCTGGGAACTCACATAGCTTCTCCCTGCAGGGTCAACTTAATCATTAGCTGGCAAAATCCGCAGCAAGGAAAACTTGAGCCTTTTCCCCAGAGAAACAGATCTGCATGTCACCCCATCCTCACACATGCGAAAATGAAGGAACTAAATACTCACAGGAGCCCCAAGCGGAGAGGGCGTCAGACCTTGTCCATCACAACTCCCCACCAGGCCCCCCTGCAACAAGTGTGTCCGCCCGGGACCTCCTGTTTGCAGTCACTCAGCCATCACCGCTGAACTCCCCTTCCTGAGGACACACCGCGCCCTGGGCTACTGACTCTCGGCACGAACCTCAACTCTCAGCCGCGTCTGCATGGCAGGGCTTATGTCCCAGCCAAGGGCAATGTCATCTGTGCCCAGGCAGTGGACTTCAGAGGGTAGGGAACCCACATCTGTCACCCACACCCTGGGGCCACCCCACACACACACCTGACAACCGATACACAAAATCCCCACAGTGCAGACGGACCTGTGGTCCCCACCCCACCATACCCAGCAGTGGAGGGGGCTGGTGATTCCCTACTTTGTCAGGACTGGACCCCACTCATCCTCCACGCCCATTCACCCCTCATGGTAAAGGAGACAGGTAGGTTCAGT
Organism: Lepus europaeus; assembly: GCF_033115175.1. Lineage (NCBI taxonomy): Eukaryota > Metazoa > Chordata > Mammalia > Lagomorpha > Leporidae > Lepus > Lepus europaeus. The sequence continues at coordinate 95,227,024 of NC_084835.1, forward strand.
GAGCTTTGTGCTGCTGGGGGAGCCCTGGGGTGAGCAACGTGGGAGGAGCTGAGGGACACCCTCCCCGGACCCTGGGACCCTCCGCCGGGGTCTGTACCTGGAGTTGGCGTCACTGCCGCTCGGCACTGCGTGGTCGTCGGTGACGTTAAAGAGCCCCGTCCAATTGGCCAGCTGGTCGCCACTCTGCCAGCCAGACTGGAGGCCTCTGTGCGGAAAACGAGGCAGTCGGTACTGAGGCATTCGTTGGGTTCAGTCTGCCCACCAGGGAGCCACGTTCTGTCACTGGTAACACTCTTAACGACGACCAGGCTGAGAACAACAATGACACAGCCCACAGCCCTCAGCCCGCAGCCTGCAGCCTGCAGCCTGCACGGGGTCTGCACGCCTCCTCTCCACCCCTCATCTTGGCCAGCAGGGCCGAGGGGCCCCGTGGTGCACACAGGGAGGCTGAGGTTTAGTGGGGTTGAAGCCGCACGTTCTTCTACCTCTTACGCGGTACCAGCCCTCAGTTCCCAGCTTAGACACTGAAACCAGACAGGTTCCAGTCGCCGGCGCTTGGCCGCCTCCGAGGCCACTCAAAGATTTGAATGCAATCAAGAGTTTCCCAGTGCAAAAGGAAACTGCTCCAGGGTTTAGGACAGTGGGACCCAACCAGCTCACTCTCCCCCACGCACCTGACTAAAATGACAGCAAAGGAATCAACACAGGGGCCAGCGCTGTGGCACAGCCAGTAAGGTTACCGCCTAAGGTGCCAGCATCCCATATGGGTGCTGGTTTGAGTCCCAGTTACTCCAGTTCCTGTCCAGCTCCCTGCTAGTGCACCTGGAAAAGCAGTGGAAGATGGCCCAAGTACTTGGGCCCCTGCACCCACGCTGGAAACCCAGATGAAGCTGGCTTCGGTCTGGCCCAGCACTGGCTACTGTGGCCATTTGGGGAGTGAACCAGTGCATAGAAAATCTCTTTCTCTCCCTACGCCTCTCCCTCTCACTGTAACTCTACCTTTCAAATAGATAAATAATAATAATAATAAATTGGAATCAACACAAACGTGGACGTGGAGAAGTGGGGAGAGAAGGAACTAGCAACAACCTTTTGGAAGACAAAAAACAGATGAGCTTAGGCCAGAAAAGAAAGCTGTGTCTGCCTACAAGAAGCAGATCTACTCCCAGTGCCCAGCTCAGCAAGGCTCAGGCCTGGAGGGCCAGGGACAGCAGAGGTAGGAGTGCAAGACGGTGCTGGAAGCAGAGGACGCTTTCCAGTCTGGGTAAGGAGCAGGTAGAGAACCCACCCCTGCCAACACACCAGATCCACCCTCCCCGGCCACAGCAGGCTGCTCGCCACACCTGCCCACTGCATAGACGTCAGCAGGTGTCTCCTGGGCAGTGCGTCCAGAGAGTCCTGCACAGACGTCAGGAGGTGTGCTCCCGGGCAGCGCGCCCAGAGAAGTCCTGCTCGGTTCTCGTCATACACAGACGCTGCACCGCAAGCAGCCACACCTGGCTGCAGAACACTGGGCCTGCCCACCTGCCCAACGAGTTCGGCCTGAGATGTGTTTCTCGGATCGGATCAGCTCCGGAGAAACTGCTGTGGCGGAATGGGTGGAAACCACCCACTCACCCTGGCACTGTGGACAGCTGGGCCTGGACAGTTCTCCATGGCAGGACTCTGTCCTGGCCACCGGAGGATGCTGGGTAACATCCCCTCCTCTGTGCCCATGAGCAACTCTGGAAACGGGCGTCTGGCCTCCCGGTTAAGACACCTGCTCCTATATCAGAGTGCCTGGGCTCCATTCGCAGCTTCAGCCCGATTCCAGCTTCCTGCTGACACAGGCAGACCTAGCAGGCAGCAGGTGACAACTCAGGGGATTGGGTGCCTGGAAGACCTGGACTGAGGTCTGGCTCTTGGCTTCAGCTGAACCCAGCCCCAGTCATTCCAGGCATTTAGACAGAAAACCAATGAACTCTCTCTCTCTTGCCTTCTGCCTTTCAAATAAATTTAAAAACAAACAAACAGAAACCCCTAAAATGTCTCCAGACTTCGGCAGCAAAATTGCCCTGGTGGAGAGCCACGGTCACACAACAATGCACAGAGTTTCCAAGGACGCAGCTAGCAGCTGGCTGGCCCCGAAAGATGAATGAGCCATTAAAAAATAATAATAAAAACATTTAACTTGAAAACCAGAGAATAAAACAACCAGAAAAACAGGGGAAAACAGACATGAAAAAGATGCTCAATAAAACATTTAATAAAAAAAAAAAAAACCCTAAGCTAAGGGAACGGGGCAGCAGGTGGTTTGGGGACAGGAAGTGGTCCCCAGCAGGGAGCAGCTACCCTCAGGTGACTGCCACTCTCCAGGCCTCGGTGCCTGTCTGTGGCGAGGCAACCACTTCAGATGTCCCCAGTGTCCTAGACAGAAAACATCACCATGGAGCTGAGCTGCTTCCTCTGATGCCCTGTGCCCCTTCCTGGGTGGGCAGCTCACCTCCCACCGGCCCGTGCACCCACCCCATTCTGCAGCCAGGCTCGGGCTGAGGAGTTAGTTCCCCTGGGGCCCTGCCAGCAGAGAGCTGTACACAAGAGGCACTCAATCCGTGCTTTGCTGAGCGCTGCTGTTTCCCTTCCCACCCTCTCTGGTCTGCAGACCCTATAGAGGAAGCAGCTAACCTCAGGACACTCAGGATGGAGCCCGGGGCCAAAGCAAACAACGGTGCAGCTCTTAGTCCATTCAGAAAAGAGCTGCCTTCTGGCTCTCTTCTCATTCAATAAGTTCTTCATTTATTCATTTCTTGAAGCGATCCAGTTTCACTTCAAAGACATCAGCAATATTTCTTGGAGAGAACTCGGGTTTGGTTTACTGGGAAGGAAGGCATCTAATGGGCACCTGCGAGCAGCCAGGCCCTTGTTCTGCGGGATCCCCATTCGGATCACAGCCTCCTGCAGGAACCACATTCTCTCCATTTAGAGATGACCGCACGTGTGGATTGCCTAAGGTCACGTGGCTAACAAGTGGCCAAGTCAAGATTTAAACCCAGGCCTGTCTGACTCTAACAGCTTTTACCAGGTTGTCTGTGAGCCAAGAAAACAATAATATTCCCACCTGGGATTTGGCCCATTAGCTGGGTCACTGGTATATTCAAATCGATTCCCAGCCCAAGAGCCTGCTAACAAACTCATAAGTCCCTTGAAAACAGGCTGGCCAGTAAGGCTTCCCACAGAACAACACACAGAGGGCCAGCTGGCACACTGTCCCTCTCCCACCCATGGAGAGACCCCGGGGTCCCCTCACCGGCCAGGCCCTCCCAGAGACTACTTAAGCAGCATTTATGACAAAACTTGAGCAGGAAATATGATGACATAGAAAGTAGCTCATGACACAGCAAGTGACAAAACTGGCTACCTAGGGAGATGTACAGCAGCAGGTCCATCTTCGTAAGGTTTTATGCCATACAGCTGGTGGTTGCTGGAGGTGGCATAAAAGCTTGTTGCCTTCTTTTGGTTTACCAATGTTTTTTGATTCAAAACCAATATATCGTACAAGGGTACTTCTAAAAGTCCATGGAAAATGGAATTAAAAGACAAGTTTATTCTGGTGGAAAAGAATTTGAAAACCGTGCGTAAGCTTTTCATAACACACATGGGTGGCAGGGATACAGACACTTGAGCCATCACCTGCTGCCTCTCAGGATGAGATTAGCAGGAAACAGAGCAGGGATGGGCAACCAGGCATTGCGATGAGGGATGCAGGCTTCCCAAGCAGCATCTTAGCCAGGCACTTACTACAGATCAAGGGCATGCGTTTCCGGGAAGCTGGCGAGAGGGCGGAAGTGGAGCAGAAGAAGCAGCCTACAGCGGCTTGGACCTTGACCAGTTGCCGCCCATGTCCTACAGCAGCTCATGCGCTGTGCAGCGCCCGGGGTTGAGCCAGGCCTGCAGTGAGAGCAGCGCTCAGACCTGAAGCACCTGGCCAAGGCCAAGGAGGAGGCACCGCCCACGGAGAAGCCGGAGGTGGTGAAGACGCCACCTGCAGGACGTGATCACCCTCCCCGAGACGTGGGCAGCGTGGTGGGCGTGCACCACAGCAAGACCTTCAACCAGGTGGAGATCAAGCCCGAGATGACCGGCCACCTCCTGGGTGAGTTCCCCATCACCTACCCCGGCCGGGCATCGACGCCACCGCTCCTCCGGCTGTGGTCCCCTCGAGCAGCCCTCCGGGGAAGGCGCCGGTCCCAGTGGGGAGGAACAGGGGGGATCACCGGCTTACCCAGGCTAAACTGGCGATTACTAACAGGATTTGGAGTAGCCACGGGAGCCTCCTGGATTCGATCAGCCTTGCAGAATCTGCACACCCTTGCCTATGAACGTGGAGTATCATCAAACTGACTTACTCAAGGCTGGGTTCAGTTACGAAGAGGCGCCAAGCCTAAGTTTATGGGGCCACCTGCTGCCCACACTTCCTCAAAAGTTGGGTGTCTGTTAAAATGAAAACACCTTCTGCCTGGAGCCTCTCATTATGAAATCTGGGACAAGTTCACTGGGGCTCAGCTTCTCAATGCGGTCATGGTGGCCGCTGTTGGCAACCCGGCCGAGCCAGGCCTGTTGTGCAACTTCCAACTGCGTAATTCCATCCCTGACCCATGGTAATGGCCTCTACAGCCATCTGAGGGCAGGGAAAGCTGCCCAGGCTGCCTAGAACCAACTCCCAGGGGAATCTCAGAGCGCGAGGCACAAGTGCATCTCAGAGCAGCAACTGAAAACCAGGTGGAGCTGTCCACTAGAGTGGGGCCACCTTCATTCACAAGATCCTCCAAGAATCGAGGTGTTATTAAAATACAGGACAGTGAATTAAATATATATTTAAAATATTCAAACTGTGATAGAATTAGATGCTATTTCAAGTCCTCTGGAAAGCCTGGAGGAAAGTAGATTATCCCCATGGGGCCAGTGCTGTGGCATAGCAAGTAAAGCCACCACCCGCAGTGCCAGCATCCCTTATGGGTGCCAGTTTGAGAACCGGCTGCTCCACTTCCGATCCAGCTCTCTGTTGTGGTCTGGGAAAGCAGTAGAAGATGGCCCAGGTCCTTGGGCCCCTGCACCCACATGGGAGACCCGGAAGAAGCTCCTGGCTCCTGGCTTCGGATTTGCACAGCTCCGGCTGTTGCATCCAGTTGGGGAGTAAACTAACAGATGGAAGACTTCTTTCTCTATCTCTCTCTGCCTCTCCTTCTCTCTGTGTGTAACTCTCTCAAATAAATAAATACATCTTTTTTTAAAAAAGTATCCCCATTTCAGAGTCTGAGAAGAAGAAATACATATATAGATTTATTTGAAAGGGTTACAGAGAAAGAGGGAGAGAGAGAGAGAGAGAGAAAGAGAGAGATCTCCTATCTGCCGGTTCACTCCCCAGATAGCTGCAGCTGCCATGGCTGGGCCAGGCTAACACCAGTGCTTTCTCTGGGTCTCCCCCATGGATGGCAGAGGCCCACGCACTTGAGCCATCTTCTACTGCTTTCCCAGGCTATTAGCAAGGAGCTGGATTGGAAGTGGAGCAGCCTGGACTGGAACAGGTGCCCACACAGGATGGGGGTGTCACAGGTGGTGGCTTTACCTGCTGTGCCACAAGCCGGCCCCAAGCCGCCCAGCTATGGTGAAGAGCAGAGGCAGTGGTCAAGCCAGAGTCGGATCCCAGAGCCTGCACATCTTCCTCCTGTCCTTGACTCTCTTCTCCCCGGACTCTCCAAACAAACAACAAACAAGGTTTCCATCACCCAGTACTTTAATATTATTAGAGCCGCTGCTGTCGCTGTGAATTATTCAGTGATGAAGTTTTTATACACAACAAACCCTGAGAGTATCGTAAAATGCAGACCTCCAAGATCCTTTCCCATGCAGCCTAAAGAGCCGGAGCCACAGGTCTCTATCCTGGAACGCGTGCACTGGAGGAGGCCAGCGGAGGTAGAGTGAGGTGCAGGGGTGTGTCCACAGCTCTAGTCACAGCAGCTGTGGGCACCTGCATGATCTACCCTTGCATCTGAGTGCCCACTCAGATGAGGCATCGCCAGGGAGGGTCCACCCCAGAAGAGCTGACCATGTGGGGCATAGGGCACTGGACACTGCGGACACCTGCGTTCTCTGAGGACCCCGTGTGCTGAGAGCTTAATTCTGCACGCACAGCACACAGCCCAGGTCACCAAAAGCTGGCCATGCACCTTAAGACAAAATGCAACCAGATCTCATGAGCTACAACTGCGGGCCCCTTGCTCCCGGTCATGGCCCCCCAACCTCTGGAGCGTGAGACGGAGGCCACAACCATGACTACAATTTTCAGAAGGCAACTGCTTCCCGGCTGGTCTCCTAGCCTTCACACCTTCCCTGCCCAGGCAGCCCCAACACTGCCACTAGCACCCTCCCTCTGTTCCAGCACCTTCTGAGAATCCCCATGACCCAAGGGACAAGATTCCGAACGCTCAACTCCCAGGTCTCCAGCAGCCGCCCTGCAGCTCTGTGCGCACCTCAGCTCTGTTCCCACACTCCTCCCCGCCCAGCCACCCTCACACCACCTCCAAGCCAAGGAATGCACCACCTCTCCCTGCAACCCTCCCTGACCACTCTCATGCCACCCCATGCCCTGCTGCCCGGGAACCAAGGCCCCCCTGCAGCCTCCCTCCTGCCCTGATTCCGGGGTCCCCTCTAGAACTCCAGGATCCTCAATTCCACCCTCGCCTAAAGTCTCTCTTGTGGAAAGCTGAGGTGTGCCCCACACAGGGAAAGAGCAACTGAGGGAGGGGGAGTCCCAGCTGGGCGCTGTGGCCACGCAGGTGTTCCCAAACCCCCACCCAAGAGACCAAGTCTACACAGGGTAGCCCCAGCAGTGTCACTAAGGGGTACCAGGAGGCGGGGGTGGGCAAGACTTCAGGGGGTGAGGGGCCAGCCCCCCTCCCTAAAATGTCTTACTCAGCAGCCTGCTACTCAGACCTCCAAAAGGACGGCTCCATCCACGGACACTTCCCCAGGGCCTTCCTCAGTGCCAGGAACCATTGCGGCTGCCCTCAAGGACTTGAGCACCTGTATCCGGGCTGTGCCCTGGGGACGTTCCGGGTGGGGCAACAGAGCAGGAAGAGGTGGGAGCTGGAGGAGGCCAGGCCAGGGCTCTGCCAGGTACCGAGTGAGCACTGTGGTAGGATTTCAGGCAGCAGCCCTGGCTGACGCCTAACAGCGTTCCCGGTGCCTCTCGGTCACTCACACAACCGCAATGCCGTGTTTCTGTACCGCTGGTCTGCAGGTGGCCGCTTTCTCAGAGCTGCCTCCAGAGAGTCCTAGACAGGGGGACCCCCGGATCACACCCCACCGTTCACGGGCAGTAGGACTCCTGACACTTAACCACAATTGGCCTCAGTTTCGCCACCTGTCAGTGGGGAGGAACAACCCCAACCTAAGGAGATAAACAGCCCACAAAAGCAGACCCACAAACGCTGCCAAGCACAAACGAACTTCTAGCGGTACAGAAGTCACATGCACTTAGCTCAATGTCTGCTTCCAGACACAACAGGGTGGCTGATGGACAGGGCGAGGAGGTCTCCCTGTGCACGGGTCACCCCATGGTGCCCTGGGGTACAAGCGGCCGGCACCTTCTCAGAAAATCAACGAAGCACGCTTTGGTTATCAAAGATACCAGCTGGCATAAATTATTCCTGGACTCTCTCATGTAAGGGAAAAATACATGCAAAAGCCTTCCACCCCCTCCTTTTTCTTACAAGCATGACTTTCGGACGCTTGGAGGTACTTTGGAAGTACTCCCACTTCCCTTTGAAATATAAAGACGAATCTCTCATAAAACCAGACAGGCCCTCTTGTCCACTGTCCCAGCCTGAGAAATCTTTCTGCAAGGCCCGGCAGCCTCTACCTGAAACAAGAAACTCAAGACAGCACCCCAGCTCCTCGTGTCTGGGGGTGCCCAGCTCCTGGGTGCCAAAGCCACATCTCACAGACGCGGGGCTGGCTTCTCCTCTGGTTACAGCGGGTCAGCTCGCAGAGACGGACACCCCAGCGACCAGGCCGGGTGTGGACAGTGCCTGGACAACAAGTGGCACTGCCAGCTGCTGGAGGGCCGGCTGTTGGTCTGCAGGTAGAGACAATGGCTGTGCCCGCGCGGCTGTCCTAGGACTGAGAGTTCTCTCCGACTTCACCATCTCCTACTGAGGAGCGCCACATGCTAACTTCACGCTTCCTCCATAATCAAAACAGCTGCTTGCTTTTTTTTTTTTTTTTTAAGATTGTATGTATTTATTTGAGAGGTAGAGTTACAGACAGCGAGAGGGAGAGACAGAAAGGTCTTCCTTCCGTTGGTTCACTTCCCAGATGGTTGCATCGGCCAGAGCTGTGCCGATCTGAAGCCAGGAGCCAGGTGCTTCTCCTGGTCTCCCATGCGGGTGCAGGGGCCCAAGCACTTGGGCCATCTTCCACTGCCTTCCCAGGCCATAGCAGAGAGCTGGACTGGAAAAGGAGCAGCTGAGACTAGAACTGGTGCCCATACAGGATGCCAGCACCGTGGCAGAGGATTAACCTAGTGCGTCACGGTGCCGACCTTGCTTAAGACACGTGCATCCCACATCGCAATGCATGGCTGACTTCCTGGCCCCTCTGCTTCTGATCCGGCTACTGCAGACCCTGGAAGGCAGTGGGTGATGGCTCAGGTATCCCTGACACCCACGTGGGAGACCCAGATGAAGTTCTAGGCTCCTTGCTTTGGCCTGGTCTGGCCCTGGTTAGCTCCTGAAAAACCCAGGGGGAAGGGAAACGGGGAAATGACAGGCCTGCAGTGAGGGGGGGTGGGCTGCCTCTGCCGGAGGGAGCCCCACAACCTCCAGAGAGGACTGCTGGGGAGAGAGGCAGACAGCAGAGCGGATGGGGGTCTGCAGGCAGCAGAGGGGGTGACTCCCGGAGACCCCCCCACCCTCCCTCTGTGTCATGGAGCAGGCAGGTGCCCTGAGCGCTGAGGCCATCTTGGTTCTGCAAGAGCTTAGAGGGACGAGGGCGGGAAAGGAGAGGATACACCCGGGGGCCACTGAGCAGCCATGGAGGGAGCCAGAGAGGAAAGCAAGCAAGCTCCAGGCAGAGCTCCAACCTGGCTACTGCCATGGGTTGGGCGGCTGCCCCACAGCCAACCTCCAAATGTCCCTGTCCCCTGCCTAGCAGCTGCCCCCCCCCCACCTCCCTGCTCAACTCCCACCACTTACCTCCTGCCAGAGCCCCACAGGGGGCCGCCTAGGCCATCCAACAATGTCACCTCCTTTCCAAGTTCTCTTTGTCATGTATTTAATTACATTTCATCTCGTGCAGAGCTGCCTAGAGATGGGGGTTCAGGAGTGGGAGGGGAGGGCAGCACGCACCAGCCTTCTGGCTCTCCTCTGCACTCAGGCCCCAAACAGCATGGAAGCCAACGCACAATGCAGGCCCCTCCGCTGTGGGTGTGGGTGCAGCGGGGGGGTGGGGGGGTGGGTCTACTCCTGCATTCAACATTAACCACTCTGTGTCAAACGTGCCACAAGTACTGTTTTCTCCATCTTCTTACATGCCCGGATTCTGAGTGTGTGTATGTGTTCACATGCGTGTGCATGAGTGTGGAGGCCTCCAGGCTTAGTACCTATTCTCCCCGAAACCTATGGAACCCAGTTCAGCTGAACTTCTCCAACCACTTCACTCTCCCCAGGGCCTTTGCTTGGGCTGGTCCCTCTGTTGTGGGTTGAACTGTGACCCCTATTTATACGTTGAAAGACCCTGCCTCCCACTACCTGTGAACTTGACCTCTTTTGGAAGTAGGGTTGTTGTAGATGCAGCTGAGATGAGACCATCCTGGAGTCAGGACGGTGCCTAATCCAACAGGACCAGTGTCCTTTAGAGAGGGACACATGGCCACGGGGACACGCACCAAGGGAGACTGCCACGTGACAGTGAGGGCAGACACAGATGCGGGGTTTGCAAATGGTTCATGGAAAACGTGTGCCAAGAAAAAATGATGCATGGATTTAAAAATATTTTTACACCAAAATCAATGTCTCTTTTAACGTCATTTTCTAGGAACGTTTTGAAGTGGTCTGGTTGCAGTGGTGACCCATGGGTCAGTGACCCTGAGCCGCTGGCCGGACGGTGTGCCCCTGCTGCGGGCACAGGCAGCACGCTCTGGCTGCTCTCAGGACTCAGGGAGCGCAGGTGCACACTATTCCTTGCGGGGCCCCTGACCCCTCCTGGCTGACCTGCTTGTCTCCCTCCCCCCAGAGCTCAGGGACCCTGCAGAGCCCAGCCCACACCACTGCCCTAAAGCTCCAGCCCCTGGAGGCCACATCATCATCGTGGGAAGAGATCAGCCACCTTGCTCACCACTCATGCGGCACAGAATGAAATGAGACCAAAAGGCCCACACTCAGCCTCACGGAGCACCAGGCTTAGGAAGTGAAATCTAGAACCTTCCACAGCTTCTATAACCTGTTCTTCTAGCCTCAGTAGCTCCACCTGCTACCTCCTTGCCCCTGCCAACTCCTCCTAAAACCAGGTTCTGAATCCTGGTTTCCCAAAGCCTGGCACTCTCACCCCGAGGCTGCCCGACGCCCCTGAAACCTACACAGGTTACTGTTTAGGCCACACAGCTGCGAGCTCACCTGTATGCAGCCTCACTTACTGTTTCACACTTGTCTCTAAGCTCTGTCAGTTCCTTGGTGACATCCCCACCCCCCACCCCAGGACAAAACTGACTTTTATTTATTTATTTATTTATTTGACAGGCAGAGTGGATAGTGAGAAAGAGAGAGACAGAGAGAAAGGTCTTCCTTTTTGCCGTCGGTTCACCCTCCAGTGGCCGCAGCGGCCAGCGCATCTCGCTGATCCGAAGCCAGGAGCCAGGTGCTTCTCCTGGTCTCCCATGCGGGTGCAGGGCCCAAGCACTTGGGCCATCCTCCACTGCCTTCCCGGGCCATAGCAGAGAGCTGGCCTGGAAGAGGGGCCACCGGGATAGAATCCGGCGCCCCGCCGGCGCTGCAAGGCAGAGGATTAGCCTGTTAAGCTATGGCGCCGGCCTGACAAAGCTGACTTTTAACAAAAGTTTGTTGATTATTAGGAAAAAGTGTTAGGATTCCCTTCTGTACTCATCCATTTGCTCAACAGTTAAAGTCAGGCCTGGACTTGCTCCTGAGACATCAGAGAAATCACATCCCTCCCCAGGGTCTCACAAGCTGGTACTTCATTCAAGTCACTTTCTGTGTGTTACATGAGGAAGACTGTACCCATGAGCGTGCTACAGAAAATTCACTAGGGGCCGGCGCTGAGGCATCGCGGGTAAAACCACCGCCTGCAGTGCCAGCATCCCATATGGGCGCTGGTTCGAGTCCGGCTGTTCCACTTCCGATCCAGCTCTCTGCTATGGCCTGGGAAAGCAGTAAAGATGGCCCAAAATCCTTGGGCTCTTGCACCTGCCTGGAAGACCTGGAAGAAGCTCCTGGCTCCTGGCTTCAGATTGGCTCAGCTCTGGCCGTTGTGGCTATTTGGGGAGTAAACCAGCAGATGGAAGACCTCTCTCTCTGTCCCTCCCTCTCACTGTCTGTAACTCTGCCTCTCAAATAAAAATAAAACCAAAAAAAAAAAAAAAAGATAAGTTAAAAAAATTTTTTGGATATTTGAAAATATTTCCAAATTTATTGGTAAAGAAATAAATCGTTCTAAAAATTAGAAAATAGGGGCCGGCACTGTGGTGCAGCGGGTTAAGCCATCACCTGCAGCACTGGCATCCCATATGGGCACAGGTTCAAGTCCTGGCTGCTCCACTTCCAATTCAGCTCCCTGCTAACGTTCCTGGGAAAGCAGTGGAAGATGGCCCAAGTGCTTGAGGCCTGTACCCATGTAGGAGACCTGGAGAAAGCTCCTGGCTCCTGGCTTCAGCACGGCCCAGCCCTGGCTGTTGCAGCCATTTAGGGAGTGAATCAGCAGCTGCAAGACCTCTCTCTGTCTCTCTCTCCCTCTCTCTCTTGCTCTATAACTTTGCCTTTCAAATAAATAAAAATAAATCTTTAAAAAAATAAAACAGAAAATACTTGGAAGTAAAGAAAATACCTGTGGTAGTTACCAGCTAAATGACCTTGAACAGATACTTGACTTACTGTGCCTCAGTTTACCATCTAGGAAATGAGTGCAGCAACACCGCCTATCACTTTGCTTGTAAGAACTCACATGTTAATACATGATGAAGTTGGGCCCGAACCAGGCACGCAGCAGATGCAACACAGTTATGAGTCACTATCATCCTCATATAGCATTAAAGAAGTATTTAGAGGAAATGTTAAAACATTAGAAGTCTACATCAGAGCATAAGAAAGATGGAAAATTAAAGAGATAAACATTTAACTGAGGAAGTCAGCAAAAGAATGGCAAGAATAGAACCAAAGCATAAAAATTCATGTAATAAAAAACAAATATCCAAGAGAAAATCAGCAAAATGAAAATCTGATCATTTAACAAAGATCGTTTTAAAAGCAGAAAAAAAAAAAGTTAAACGATGTTACAAATGACAAAGGGTCAAAAACTGTAGATGGAACGGAAATGTAACTGAGAATATAAGTTCTGTGCCAGTTAACTTGACATTCAAACATTTCTATAAAATATAAACATAACTTTCAAAATTAATTGAAAGGCCGGCTCCGCGGCTCAATACGCTAATCCTCCGCCTGTGGCACCGGCACACCGGGTTCTAGTCCCTCTTGGGGCGCCAGATTCTGTCACGGTTGCTCCTCTTCCAGGCCAGCTCTCTGCTATGCCCCGGGAGTGCAGTGGAGGATGGCCCAAGTCCTTGGGTCCTGCACCCACATGGGAGACCAGGAGAAGCACCTGGCTCCTGGCTTCGGATCAGCGTGGTGCGCCGGCCGCAGCGCACTGGCCGCAGTGGCCATTGGAGGGTGAACCAACGGAAAAAGGAAGACCTTTCTCTCGGTCTCTCTCTCTCACTGTCCACTCTGCCTGTCAAAAAAAAAAAAAATTTAATTGAAGAAACAGAAAAGCTAGGGGCCAGCGCTGTACGTAGTGGGCTAAGCCTCAGCCTGCAGTGCCGGCATCCCATATGGGCGCTGTTCAAGTCCCAGCTGCTCCACTTCCCATCCAGCTCTCTGTTAACTCCTAAGAAAGCAGTAGAAGCTGGCCCAAGTCCTCGGGCCCCTGCACCCATGTGGGAGACCCCAAAGAAGCTCCTGGCTTTGGATCAGCTCAGCTCCAGCTGTTGAAGCCTTTCTTCCTTCCTTCCTTCCTTCCTTCCTTCCTTCCTTCCTTTCTTTCTTTCTTTCTTTCTTTAAGATTTATTTATTTATTTATTTGAAAGTCAGAGTTACACTGAGAAAGGAGAGGCAGAGAGAGAGAGGGAGGTCTTCCATCCACTGGTTCACTCCCCAATTGGCTGTTGCAATAGCCGGAGCTGTGCCGATCCAAAGCCAGGAGCTTCTTTGGGGTCTCCCACTTGGGTGCAGGGGCCCGAGGACTTGGGCCAGCTGCCACTGCTTTCTTAGGAGTTAACAGAGAGCTGGATGGGAAGTGAAGCAGCTGGGACTCAAAATGGTGCCCATATGGGATGCTGGGACTGTAGGTGGCGGCTTTACCTGCTATGCCACAGTACTAGCTCCCAGACTGGTTTTCAAACCAAAGACAGCATGGTAAAAGAAAATTACATACCAGCATTACTCAAGAACATGAAATACGACATCCTAAACACAAGTAAGAGCATAACCTCATATTATATGAGACAAATAACATACCACCAGCAAGCTGGATTTATCTCTAAGGTTTACATTGAACATTTACTAAGATAGTTAAAGCACATCATAAGACTGAAGGAGAAAAACTACACATCAAGTATGGAACAAGATTGATATCCAAACACAAGTGAAAACAAACCTTTCAGCACAGTCTACAAACATGTGGAACCTTCTTTATCTATTACAGGAAAAAAATCAAAACAAAACAAAAATGTGGCCACCTAACACAACGGGAACATGTCTTCAGCGTCCCCATTACAACCAGGATTAACCACAGCATATGCAAAAATGAACTCAAAATGACTCAAAGGCTTCAGTGTAGGATCCGAAACTTTTAAACTCTTGGAAGGAAACGCAGGCAACACTGTCCTGATTTTGGATTAGCCAGTGATTTCTTAGGTAGGACACTGAAAGCCCAAGCAACATCGCCAAACAGGACTTCAGCCAGTGTAGAACTTTGTGGCTCAAGGACACAGGCAAGAAAGCCAAAGGACACCCCACAATGAGAAACGGTTTTCAATACATGGCACTAACATCTGACAATCAATAGAGAGCTCTGACAACTCAGTAATAAAGACAGACAGTCCCAATTAAAAACGGGCAAAGGATCTGAAGAAATGCTCCTCTCAAGAAGACAGACATGTGACCAAGAAGATGCTGCACACATGAGTCACCAGGGAAATGCAAAATAAAAACCCCAGCAAGACACTACCTCCAAGCCTCCAGGATGGCTGGGATCAAAAAGACAGACAGCGGGCATTGTGGCACAGCAGGTTACACCTCTGCTTGGGACGCCCACACGCTACAGCATGAGCCTATAGGACCAGCTCCTCCACTTCCAATCCAGTTTCTTGCTAATGCATCCTGGGATATAGCAGATGGTGGTTCAAATGCTTGAGCCCCATCCACCCATGTGGAGACCCAGCTGGAGTTCCTGGCTCCAGGCTTTGGCCTGGCTCAGGCCCAGCTGGTGTAGCCATCTGGGACATGAACCAGTGGATGGAAGATTGTGTGTGTGTATGTGTGTGTGTGTGTGTGAGAGAGAGAGAGAGAGATAGAGAGATAGAGAGAGACTCTCTGACTTTGAAATAAAAAAATAAATGGTTTTTGTTTTTAAAGACAGAAGAAAACAAAACAGACTCCTTGAACACTGCCGGAGAGAATGTGCAATGATGCAGGCACTTTGGAAAGCATCTGAATTCCTCACAGGGTAACCATGGCTAGCGTGTGAACTAGCAACTCCGCTCGCAGCCATAGACACAGGAGAAATGAAAACACCCGTCCACACAGCAACCCTCACGGGAGCACCAGGCATCACAGCTAGAAAGTGCACACAACCCGGCTGCCCAATAGTCGAAGAACAGGTCAACACAATGTGGCGGAGCCACACGAGGCATCACTCTGCAGGGATACAAGAGAGTACTGATGCGTGCTACACTGCGGATGAACTTGGCAGCACTGTGCCGAGACAGGAGGCCAACCACACAGGACCACATTCCCTCCACTTACAGGGAATGTCCCGAGTAGGCCAAGCTGCAGAGACAGAAAAGAGAGAAGTGCATGTGTTCATTCCCAGGGCTGGGAGGGGGTGGGGAAACTGGAGGGTGCAGGGTTTCTCCTCCAGGGTAATGCAAATGCTCGAAGCCCGGTCATGGTGATGGCTCCCAACTGTGTGACTGGACCCAGTGGGCTGGAAAATAAAATTAGAGGGGCTGCTCCCAGATACTTTCTGCTTTTTTTATTGTGGGTAAAATAACATAACAAAAATTTCCATCTGAATGAGCTTTAAAAAGATGTATGTATGTATGAATTTAAAAGGCAGATTGACAAAGAGAGGGACAGGCAGAGAATGTCAGGGACAGAGACAAGAGAGAGAGAGATTTTTTATCCACTGGTTCATTCCCCAAATGCCTGCAACAGCCAGGGCTGGGCCAGGCCGAAGTCAGGAACCAGGGATTCCATTTGGGTCTCCCACGTGGGTGGCAGGAGCCTAAGCACTTGGGCCATCATCTAATGCTTTCCAATTGCATTAACAGGAGCTGAGGCTCCAACCAGGCAATCCAATAAGGGATACGGGTGTCCCAAGTGACAGTTTGACCCGCTGAGCCACAACGCTCACTCCCATTTTAACCATTTTTAGGTACACAATTCGGTGGCATTAAGTACACCCACACTGTTATCCTACCACCACCACCTGCTCCTCTGGAATGTGTTCACCTTCCCCAACACAAACTCTACCCATTAACCGATCATCCTCCCCTGACCCTGGAAACTCCCAGTGTGGGTCCCTAACATTTAGTGGAAGCCAACAGTATTTGTCCTTTCGTGCTTGTCTTATTTATTATCAGGGTATGTTAAAGACTCATCCACAGTGTAGCACGTGTCAGATTTGCCTTCCTTCCTAAGGCTGGACAACATCCCAGTGTATTTTTTTTAAATGAAGCAGAATAATTTGTAATGCAATAAGACAGAAGACACTGGAGCACATTTTTCATAACAAAGCCAAGTGCCATTTCACAAAAGGTTTCATTTGGGTGTACACGTGACTGTGCTCCAGGTCACAGTAACGGATCACTCACTGTGTACCACACTCATAAAAGCCTGCACAACACTGAGCCTGATGGTAGTGCCTCAAGTCCACACTGCTGGCCTGGCTCTTCTCCATTCCCAGTGTCAGATCTCGCTTCCAAAGAGCTGTTTGAGGATTGCCATCATGGCACAGCTGGTTAAGCCACCACCTACCACACCAGAATCTCATGTGGGCACCAGTTCAAGTCCCAGTTGCTTTACTTCCAATCCAGCTTCCTGTTAATGCACCTGGGAAAGCAACAGAAGATGGCCCGAGCACTTGGGCCCCCTGCCACCGACATGTGAGACCTGGATGGAGACCCAGGCTCCTGGCTTTGGCTTGGCCCAGCCCTGGCCACTGCAGCCATGTGGGGAGTGAACCAGCAAACGGAAGCTCTTGTTCGTGTTCTCTCTCTCTCTCTGTCACTCTGCCTTTCAAAGTACATAAATAAATCTTCTATTAAAAAGGAGAGAGAGAGAGCAAGCGAGCGAGCTGTGGGACAGGTCCCCATGGACCGCCTCCCACACTAGACTTGCTACCCTCTTCCCTCCAGGTGCACACCTTCTGCCTTCTCTCTGCTCCTCGCCTTGCTCTGAGCCTGCCTGTACCCACCCCAGCCCCTAGCTGGGCAGCAGCAGCACTTGAGTTGTGCTCAGCTCTTCCCTGCACCTTTCACTCTTGGCTCAAGCTGGACTGCATCCCCTTCCACCAGCATCCGGGGATCATGTCTCCCTTGAGACCCCTTTCAAATGCCTCCATGTACCCTGAAGCACACTGATTTGCTCTGTCCCCCACCCCTCCCCCCAGCAGCCCTTGGTCCATTGCTCTGGGCATGCTAGGAATGAGAGTTGGGGCTTTCAGTCCTCCAAGAGCACTCCAAGCCGCTGGGTCATGTCTGCCTTGCACACCATTGCAACCTCAGCTCTGGGCTCAGCAAGTAGGAAATCCTCACCAAGTATTTGTTCAATCAAGAACAGACCAGGGACGCCAAGAACTTCCAGATCAAACTTGGAAGCCTGGTTTCTTGCTTTTTCCTCCTCTAATGCACACAGAGCTTGCTTTCTCCACCGGAGACACCCAGCCCTCCACGCCGTCCGCACCACCCAGCCTTCTCCCCTCCTGTCCAGGGGAGGTGTTTGCAACATGGGTCTCAGAGCTCTGATGCTCCTGCTGCATGGACCCTCCTGGAGCACCGGGAGAGGTACAGGGGCCAAAGAAATAAATGCGCAGGGTACAGTCTGTCCCCCAGTTCTCTCTAGATGAGCGAGCCTGCCATCTTTGTATCCAGGATCTTTGTAAGTTGGCATCATACCAGCTCAGCACAAACAGACGCCAGCCTCCAGGGATTCCCCAGCTCCAAAGCAGATCTGTCCCTTGCGACATTCTCCTCACTTAAAAAAAAAAAAAATCTATGTGTTTGAAAAGCAAAATGACAGAGAGAGAGAACAAGACAACGGAGGAGGGTATCTTCCATCCACTGCTCCCCCAAATGGCCACATCAGCCAGGTGTGGACCAGGAAGAAGCCAGAAGCCTAGAACTGCATCTGGTCTCCCACGTGAGTGGCAGCAGCCCAAGCATCTTCCACTGCTTTCCCAGGAGCATTCGCAGGAAGCTGGATTGGAAGCAAAGCCTGGGCCTGGAAAGGGTGCTGTGGTGTAGGGTGGTGTAGGACGGCAGGGAACCCAGTGCACCACACCGGGCGCACCTCCTCCCTTCTCACCTCCCAGCCTCTCCTGCTCTTTAACCCTTTCTGTGCAAGGTCCGACTTCATTCCTGGCGGTTTTTATCATGTCGCCATCCTAGTCGAGAATGAGCCAAATTCAAAGTGTCCTCAATCTTCAGAGCATTTTGCTGAAGCTGCTCACCCACTTACCTCTGCCCCCTTCCCCACACTGCCCCCCATCCCACTGGATCCACCTCTTCATTGGGTCTTTCTCAGTCCCTCTCCCTGTAGACACACAGACACACACACACACACACACACACATGCCCACCCTGCACCTTTCACCACTGGTTCATCATCTACCATGTACTGAGATCTTGTTACAGCCCAGACACCAGCTGAATCCCTGCCTCATGGAGTTTTCCCCTAGGGCTGGGCTTCTCACCCTCAGCCCTGCTGATATCTGGGGCCAGATGATTCTCCATGGCTGGAGGCACACGAGGTGCTGTGGGTCTTCTGGCATCTCTGGCCTCTCCCCACCGGCCGGCAGAAGTGCCTTCTGTCCCCCCACCCCCACCTCTGCATCTCAGCACATCGCCTGGGGCCAAGGTGCCCTCCCCTGAGAACGCTGGTCTGGAGCAGTTAGGGAGAGCAGAGGGATGCTAAAAAGCCAGGTTCCAGATCCCACCCCACAGAGTCTGAGCCAGGGACCCAGGAACATGCATTCCCACAGCCCTCTGGGCCCTTCTAAGGCAGGCAGCCCCGGGACCTCTGTTTGAGGAACCCTGGACAATGGGCATATCTAGACAGGTGGCAGATCAACAGTTATGCCAGGTCAGTTCATCACAAGCACGATCCGTGTAGGAACAAGACACATGAGCAGGTGTTTTGGGTGGAAGTGCTGTGGCAGCCACAACCCAGTCCGGGATCAGGGCAGCCCCCCTGACGGAGACCCTAGTGATAAAGCCAAGTGCAGCAGCACAAGCAAGTCTGGGGGAGATGAGAGGGGGCGGTGCCCCACGTACCTCTGCCTTTTCTCCCACACTCTATTTCTGGATGTGCACATCCCCTCCTCTATCCAAAACTTACCCTTTCTTTCAAGTCTGCCTCCTCCAGGCAGTCTTCCCTAACTATTCTAGCCCATAAGTGCCTATCTTCTCAGACAATTTAACACTTGCTCCCTCTCTCCTCAAGTAGACTTCGAGCCCCCTGAGCCTTGAACTGCATCATCTCCTTTACCCCAAGGCACCCTTCCAGGATGGGGCACACATAAGCTTTGCACCGGTCCAGGATGGGCACACGCTGGCCTCATCAGAATAATCCGAGTCCCCAGAGTGAGGCTGGAAAGGTGGCATCTGTGGGAGTTAGGGGGTCCAGGTCTCTGTGTGAGAACAGGAGGCAACAGGTACACCTGCTGAACTCCAGGCAGCTGGCCCAGCCTCCAAGAGCAGGCCCATCCTGCCAGAGCAAGCAGGTGGTAGCTGGGCTGGCACCTGCCATGGGCACAGACACTGAGCTCCTGTTGACAAGGCAGAAGAACTCCCAGCAGCCCCCAGCAACTCTAGGGAGGCTCCAGCAGGGGGCAGGAACCCAGCACAGCTCTGCTGAGGAGTAAGTGCCAAAACAGCATTAGGCAAAGGGCCTACAGGCCCGCAGGCAGCAGGCCGGTTCGGGGACTCAGCTGTCCTTGCACAGGATCATCTCCGAGTGGCAGGAACCAAAAGAAGAGGCAGGCCCAACCAGATCCAACGAGTCAGGAAGCTCTGAAAATGTCCTTTGAGGCCACCAAGTGCCATACACGAGCTGTCCTCCATTAGGGAAGAGGCTCTCTGTGAAAGGTCTGTGCCAGGGACCGCGGGAGACAAGTGTGGGGCACAGCTCTGGGGGCAGTCACAGCCAAGGCAGGCACGCTCAATGCTGGGAGAGAAGCAGGTGCAGTCCTCCGCCTCCTACCCTCCTGGGCAGCCCAGATTAAGAGCACGCCTGACCCATTTCGAACCCCAAGGGCACAGAAGGAACACCTGCTGATCATTTGGAAGCTCAGAGGAGAGGAGATGCTTGCGGAGCAGGAGAGGCATATTTGTTCCCTATCAGAAGGGGAAAGAGACAGCAAGAGGGACACGCCGCAGAGAAAAAACGCTCCAGTAGAAACGGGGGGGGGGGGGGGGGGAGGGTGTCTATTTCCCCGCATCTCTGATA
Organism: Lepus europaeus; assembly: GCF_033115175.1. Taxonomy (NCBI): domain Eukaryota; kingdom Metazoa; phylum Chordata; class Mammalia; order Lagomorpha; family Leporidae; genus Lepus; species Lepus europaeus. The sequence goes on from NC_084835.1 coordinate 95,247,237, forward strand.
CGCGAGAGCCCTGCAGTCCCCAGACCAGGCAGAGTAACCGGAGCGTCTCCCCGGAAGCCGGCAGAGCACACAGAAGGCAGCGGCGGGCGCCTAGCGCATCTTCTGCCCGCGGGGACGGAGCCCGTGAGCGCGTTTCTCAGCGAGCCTTCTGCGGCTTTCTCCTCCCCGGACTCGCCCGTGGCCGGGGGCAGAGGACCGCTTTGCCCGTTTGCGCCAAGGATGAGTACCGTCTGTTTCGGAAGGGGCCAGGGTGCACGTTTCACAGGCTCAGTGGCCACGGGATTGTGAGGATCCCCTGTCCCTGCCGCACGGCCACGGCCGGCCACCCCACCACCACCTAATCCGACTCGGGGGAGGGGGTGCGTCCCCCCGCCCCCCAAGAGTCCCTCCAAAAATGGAAGGTTCAATCAACAGACTGAAAAACAGCATCTCTGATCTGTTTTGAGCTCTCCGCGCCCCTGCTCCCACCCCATGGCCGTGAGCTCGAGACGGTGTGGGAGGCTCGGCTGCGACCCTCAGGACGGCTCCGGGCACTTGGGTGGACCTGGAGTCAGTCCGGCCACGCGTTATGCCAACCCGCCCCCAGCCCGTTTTTCACCGCAGAACTAAGTTGCCGGGGCCGCCGGCTGGCGCCGAACTCGCGCAGTGCTCTGGCCGGGAGGGCGGAGACGCGTTCCGCGGCGCCGGGGCCTGCGCGCGGACCCCACGGCCGCTCCCGAGGGCGCGGCGCCGCCCCGCCGACTTTCTCACCTCTTGATGTAGTTCCTGCCGTACAGGATCTGCTGCAGCAAGGTCACCAAAGCGAAGGCGCAGATGAAAATGAAGAGCAAAGTTCGGTTCCCCAACAAGTCCCGGTTAGCCGAGGGGTCTGCGTAGCGCATCCTGGCGGCCGGGTGCCGCAGGCGCGGGGTGCGGGGCGGCCCGGCGATCGCGCGCGGGGCTCCGGGCCCCCGGGGGCCGCGCGGCGGGCCCGGCACCTCTCGGCGCGGTCAGGCGGGCGGAGGACTTGGCGGGGCAAAGTTTCCGGCTGGCGCGGCTGCAGCTCGGGGGGCATCCGGACGCGGCTGGCCCCTGGGCGGCGAGCAGGACAGATCCGGCCGCAGGGAGCGCGGCCGCGGCCCGGGGCCTTCTCCTCCGACGTCTCTGCCCGTGCGCGCCGGTGCCGGGGAGCCGCCGGTTTCCCAGCGGAGGGGCGACGCCAGGTGCCGCGCGCCGGGGCCGTCCCCTCCCGCCGAAGCGGCGGCCAATGGGGAGCGGGCTCCGTCCGCCGTGCGCCCCGGCGCGCCGCCCCCTTCGGCCCCGCTCCCGGGCGCGGGGGCCCAGCGCGCAGAGCCGGCCCGAAGCTCGGCAGCGCGGAGGTCGGCCTACAGTTCAGCGGGTGGGAGGCGGGCGACAGAGCACCGGCATGGCCCGCTGGTGACGGGCTGGCTGTGGGGAGATGCGGAAAACGCCGGGCTCCATTCGTGGAAGTCAACCGGGGGCCGGACGGGAAAGCCGCGGCCGCGGAGCTCGGCTGCGGGAGAGGAGCATTTGCATGCGGCGCGCAGGGCACTGAGTCACCGCCGCGGCTGCGTCCCTGCGCGCTCCTGGAGAGCGCCCCGGAGCAGGCGGCGCAAGGTCAGCCCGGCTGCCCTTCAAGGACGGCGCGCGCCCCGACTCCAGCGGGGAAGGAATTCAGGGGCTTCCCGCCCCCGCAGCGCGCTGCTTCCTCCTGCGCAGCACTGGGACCTTGTGTCATCCTTGGGTCCGCTCGTCAAGCTTAGGTCCGGCAGCTGGCCGCCTTGGGGAGCCCCGGCCTCCGCGACCTCTACGAGGTCAGCGCGCCCGGCAAGGTGTGTGCTCCAGAGAGCGCGCCGGGGAGAAGGATGCCAGAGATGCAGCGCGAACGTCTGGCCCCCGGAGGCATCCTTGCCCCAGCCCCAGCCCCGCACCGCCCTGTCGTCCCGACCCGGGCGGTGCTCACCCCGCGCACCGGCTGCAGGAGCCCAGGGCCCCCTCACCGGGCCCCTCCAGCCCCTCCCAGAGGCGCTGGAATCGGGCCCGGGAGTCCGCTCGGAGCCTGGCCGAGACTCAGAGCTCAGAAAGAGATGGTACGTTGATGAAAACTGCCCGGAAGTCTGGCCCTCGATTTCGGCGTTTGGTAATCTCCTTTTTGAACGGGAAAGACCGCACGGTTACCACCCCCCCCACCCCCCCCACCCCCCAGGGCGCGTTCCACCCAGAGCCTGCAATGTGTCTGGACTCCCAAGGCCAAAGCAGATTCTGCTGTCTCGAAAGTTGTTTTGTGTATTTATCCCTGATGTCACAGGTAGGCTTTTTAGCCAATTAAAGAACTCAGGGGCGGGCTTGTGGCACAGCCCTTAAGTCGCTATTGGGACACTCACATCCCGTACTGCAGTGCCGGCTGCAGTCAAGGCACCTCTGCTTGCGATCCAGCCTCCTGCTACTGCACACCCAGTGAGGTTCAAGCACGTGGGTCCCTGCCTTCCACATGGGAGGCCTTGATTGAGTTCCTGGCTCCTGGATTCCATCTGGCCCAGCTCTGGCTGTTGTGGGCATTTGGGGGGTGAACCAGTTGATAAAAAATTCTCTCCCCTCCCTTCGCCTCAACCAAGATGAAAATAAAGACATTGTAAGAAAACGGGTGTATGGCCGGCGCCGCGGCTCAATAGGCTAATCCTCCGCCTGTGGCGCCGGCACACCGGGTTCTAGTCCCAGTCGGGGCGCCGGATTCTGTCCCGGTTGCCCCTCTTCCAGGCCAGCTCTCTGCTGTGGCCCGGGAAGGCAGTGGAGGATGGCCCAAGTGCTTGGGCCCTGCACCCGCATGGGAGACCAGGAGAAGCACCTGGCTCCTGGCTTCGGATCAGCCGCAGTGGCCATTGTGGGGTGAACCAATGGAAAAGGAAGACCTTTCTCTCTCTCTCTCTCTCTCTCTCACTGTCCACTCTGTCAAAAAAAAAAAAAAAAGGAGAAAAAAAGAAAATGGGTGTATGTTCCGCTGGCTACAATATGGGATGCAGCTCCTGCACATCAGCTAATGCTCTGGGAAAGCAGCAGCAGATGACCCAAGTGCTTGGGCCCTGCCACCCAAGTGGGAGACCTGGATGGAGTTCCTGGCTCCTGGCTTTGGCCCGGCCTAGCCCCAGCCTTGAGGACATTTGGGGAGTGAACTAGCAGATGGAAGCACTCTCTCTCTTTCTCTCTCTCTCTCCCTCCCTCCCTCTGTCTTTCAAATACATAAATCTTAAAAAAGGGGGGGGGGTCTCAAACGGATAGTGGCCCCATCATTACAATAATCTCAGCAAGTGTTTCATGTCTTGTGCATCAAAAAGTGCCCGCTCTTTCATTTATCAATGCATTTTTGCCTCCTAGCCTCTGGCTAACTCATCTTACAACTGAAGATACTAAAGCACTAACTGCCCTAAATAACCTAAATAACTCACCCAACAAGAAGTCCTTGGATGCCCGGAGCTGGCTCTTTGCTCCAAACACACAGGCAGGGAGTGGGACCTGTGACACTGTTCCCCCACACCCACACCATCCCCCTTGGTGCTCCTGCTGCCTTCAGATCTTTGAACAAGGGGCCCTGCACTGACTTTGCACTGGGTCACACAGACCATGCAGCAGGTGCCACACGCAGGTCCCAGGTGGACAGAGCACTAAGCTTTCCCCTGTGAGATATCCCTGTGTTCTCACCAGGCCAGGCTCCCTCCTGCTTCCTTTCTGTTCCTGCTTATCCTCCACCCCCATCAGTGCCCACTCTGTCTTCTGATGCATGCTTCCTGGGAAAAAAGGAACAAATCTATTTTAAAGTAATGACCCCAAATTATCCTAAGAATTCCTAAATTGCAGCAAAGTGCACTTACAGAAAAGTACAGGAGGCATAAGTGTACAGCTGGGTGAGTTTTTACAAGCTATACACATCCTTGCAATTGGCATGCAGATCAGGGAACAGAAACATCCGCCTCCCTCCAAAGACCACCCCAGGGCTCCCTTTCACAACTGTGTGCTGAAAAGTGGTCATGGTTCTGGATTCTAACACCAGGATCGGTGCCTGCTCTTCTTGCGTTTCATTTTAATGTAGTTTATTTTCATCTACTTGAAAGGCAGAGAGTGAACGATAGAGAGGAGATCTTCCATGCCGTGGTTCACTCTCCAGATGCCTGCAAAAGCCAGGCCTGGGCCAGGCCAAAGACAAGAGCCAGGGACTCCATCCAGGTCTCCCACATGGGTGGCAGGGACCCAAGTACTTGGGCATTAGCAGGAATCTGGATCACAAGCAGAGTAGCCAGGACTCCATCTGGTACCCCAACATGAGATGTGGGGCCCCCACCCAAGTAGTGGCCTCACTCACTGCACCACTGTGTTTTAAATAATGGGAATCCCACATTATGTACTCTTTTGTGTCTGACATCTTTGCTCAGTGTGGATTGTGAGATTCATCTGCGTGAATGTGTGTGATAGGGAGAATTCAGAGTGGCCCTCGAGATTCCTCACCCCTTCTCGTGCACACCCCTTCTCTTTGTTCGAAGGACTGCTGCTGATCCAGGTGCTGTGGGAAGGACTTTTGCAGGTACAACCAGGCTTGAAAACTGGGAGACAGCCCTCTCTGGGCCTGGGGACATGCGCCCTTAAAGGGGACTGGGCACCTTCCTCCTGGTAAGAGTTGAAGCAAGGGAGGGACAGATCGAGGGGACCACATGACCAGGGCCGCAGGTGGCCTCACGGAACTGAGACTGGGGACCCCCAGTCGAGCAATCACAAAGAAAGTCCCTGACTCCTGTGGACGCACTGTGTGAGCTTTGAGGAGGACGCTGAGCCCCAGCCATCTACACCTTCATTTCAGCCTTTGGGACCCTGAGCAGAGAAGCCAGCTCAAGTGTGCCCAGACTGAAGACCCCCATGACTGTGCGCTCCAAAGTGTGTGTTGGCTCAGGCTGCTGAGTTTGTGGCCATCTGTTACCCAGCAGTAGAAAATGAACACCCGTGTGAGTGTGAGTGGTTGGGTCTTCTTGCCAGGTTGGGTGCAGACTAAGTCGGGAGAGAAAACAGTTGAAGGCAACTAACAGCTCCGCAAGTACTTGGTCTCCCCGTGGCCAGATCGTGTGTGCAGGGGCTAAGAGGGATGCTGCCACCAGGCCCGACTGGAAGTCTGTGGCCATGCGGCGTTCAGATCACTGGAGACCGCAAACAATCAGCGGCAGTCCTGTGCTGACGCTGCTTTTCTGTGCCTGATGGCGTCTGGAATCCTGCTGCAGGTCAAAGGTCAGATCCAAGTGGATGCCTCCTCACACACGCATCTATCTGTCTTAGAGACTCGAGAGGACCTACAGCCCCTGCTGATGCTGTCGATAGGGAGCGAGGCTCCAGTTGCAGCCAAATTGATATTCTGGGAGCGGAACTGCAGCAAACGCTCAGGCCTTGCAAACAAAAGAGTCAACACATGGAAAACTGATCACTGTGCCAGATTCGGCACACACCAGTTCCACATCCTAACTGCCAGGCTTGAGCACAGCTGCATCATCGTTGAAAGCACACACTCGCACACAATTAAGCCAGGAACAAATGTCAACCCTGGCACAGCGTGCTAAATTACTGATAACTGATGGGCACTACTCATGCTGGGAGTGTGGTCTCTAATACCGAACGGAAAAAAAACAAAACACAGAGGTTTCTCCTGGTTTAAGAAAGCCGGTTTTTATATTACACAGCACAACCGCCACGTGCCCGGTTATGTAAGCGACATTCCACCCATATGCTGAAGGGTTCATCGCAAGCACACGCTGTTCCGGGGCCTTACGTTTGGAAGAGGCTGATGCCCAGCTTTGGGAGGCTGTGTGGGGACGGTTAGCTGGCTGCCTTGTGAGCAGAGGCCCCCATGACAGCCTCGTGTCCAGAGAAGCCAGCATGGCCACTGCATGGTCAACCGCACACACTGCTCCATCAGTCTTGTTTTTCATAGATTGCTGTTAAACATCACGGGCATGTGAGGGTACGTCAAGAAGCTTATGGAAATGCAGTTAAATGATACATTTATTTTGGAGCAAAAGATTTGAAACCTATGTGTTATTTTTTTATAATAATCATTTTCTGTGGGCTTCTTGGAAAAGATTGATTGATTGATTTGGAAGGCAGAGTGACACAGAGAGAAAAAGATCTTCCATTCACTGGTTCACTCTCTAAATGGCCACAACCACCAGGGCTTGACCGGGCCAAGGCCAGGAGCCAGGAACTCCATCCAGCACTTGGGCCATCATCCACTGCCTTCCCAGGCACATTAGCAGGGAGCTGGATCGGAACCTGTGTGGCCGGGATTTGAACCGGCGCTCTGAGATGGGACGCCAGTGTGGCAAGCAGCAGCTTAACCTGGGGCACCACAACACTGGCCTCCGGCGCTTTGGCATAGTGGGTAAAGCCACCACGTGCAGTGCCAGCATCCCATATGGGCACCAGTTCGAGTCCCCACTGCTCCTCTTCCAATCCAGCTCTCTGCTATGGCCTTGGAAAGCAGTAGAAGATGGCCCAAGTCCTTGGGCCCCTGTACCCACGTGAGAGACCTGGAAGAAGCTCCTGCCTCCTGGCTTCGAATTGGCACAGCTCCAGCCATTGCGGCCATTTGGGGAGTGAACCAGTGGATGAAAGACCTCTCTCTCTCTCTCTCTCTCTCTCTCTCTATATATATATATATATATATATATATGCCTCTCCTCTCTCTGTGTAACTCTGACTTCCAAGTAAATAAATAAATCTTAAAAAAAAAAAAAAACTGGCCTCTTTGCACAAGCTTTTTGAAAATCGCTTGTATGCATGGATTTCAAACTTTTTTGCAGGCCGGCGCCGTGGCTTAACAGGCTAATCCTCCACCTTGCGGCGCCGGCACATCGGGTTCTAGTCCCGGTTGGGGCACCGGACTCTATCCCGGTTGCCCCTCTTTCAGGCCAGCTCTCTGCTATGGCCTGTGGAGGATGGCCCAAGTGCTTGGGCCCTGCACCCGCAAGGGAGACCAGGAGAAGCACCTGGCTCCTGGCTTCGGATCAGCGAGATACGCCGTCCGTAGCAGCCATTGGAGGGTGAACCAACGGCAAAAAGGAAGACCTTCCTCTCTGTCTCTCTCTCTCACTATCCACTCTGCCTGTCAAAAAAACAAAAACAAAAAACGGGAAGGAGGAGGAAGGCAAGGGGTTTCCTGCTTCTAAAAAAAAACAAAAACTTTTTTACACCAAAATAAACTTATCTTCTAGCTCCATTTCCACACATTTTGACCCCTTGTTCAGTTCCTTAGGAAGAATGAGTTGCGCTCTGCACAGTGTAAGATAAATCATTCCTGACCTTGACCGTGGATATGAAGTCGCCTTTGGACTTCACATCTGCACCTGACAGGCATCCTCCTCCTTCTTGGCAGCACCTCTGAGGCGTTCCTCTCCTGCATGTGTTCCAGTTTACCCAGTTTATTCCACAGGGAAGAGACATCACCATCACCATTATCATCATTATTGTTTTAGTCTGTAATCCAGCCTGTGTATCACAGAGCGGCGTCTGTTCCACCGGAAGTGCCTGTATTACCCCAGAGAGCCGGAAACAGCATCCCTGCTTGTGCAGAGGACACTCAGGCCACAGAGAGAGGACACGGTGGCCCAAGGGGATGCACATTCTTTTTTGCTCTCCCTAGGCTGAGCTCTGGGCTGGAAGCTCTTGAATCAGGTTCTTCCCTTTCAGTGAATGGTGTTCATTTCCAAGCCAGCGTAGGCCCCGAGACAGGTGTGCCCAGTGCTCTGTAATGCTGAGACTTCCAAAAGAATGCCCATAGGCTGCACTGTGGCATAGCGGGTTAAAGCATCGCCATAGCACCAGCACCCACTATGGGCGCTGGTTCGAGTCCCGGCTGCTCCACTTCTGATCCAGCTCTCTGCTATGGCCTGGAAAAGCAGTAGAAGATGGCCCAAGTCCTTGGGCCCCTGCACCCACATGGGAGACCCAGAAAAAGCTCCTGGCTCCTGACTTTGGATCGGTGCAGCTCCAGCTATTGCAGTCATCTGGGGAGTGAATCAGCGGATGGAAGACTTCTCTCCCTCTCTGGCTCTACCTCTCTCTGTAATTCTTTCAAATAAATAAAATAAATCTTTAAAAAATAATGCCCCATAGCACACTCTGGCCCTTCCCACAAGGGGGGCCCTTTTTCTACAAGCCTCAACCGACTGTATTAGCAGAACATAGTGGGGTGTTTTATTATTGATTGTGGTCATTATTGTTATTATATTACTATTTTTATTAAACCTCCCCCTACAAACGCATGGGGGGCAAATAAGTATTTTTCTCCTTGAGGGCCACTCTCCCGGATGGGACAAGCCCTGATGCTCTGTGAAGCTGCAAGAAATCAATAAACACAGCTTTGTACGCTGCGTCCAAAAAAAAAAAAATGCCTCATAAATACAGCTGTTTGTTTAAGGTTCCTTAAACATGCCACTATGATCGTCCACTTCCAAAGCTGCCAGGGATGCTCCCAATCTCAGTGCCATGGTCACAGCCATGCTTGTACCATTTAACCGCCATCCTGAGTTCTAAAAGCTCCAAGCATTTGGAAGACATAGTGAGACACGCCATGCAAGACTCTGCAAGATGCTGGGGAAACCTGGATCGGTAATTCATAGCCCCACCCTTGAGGGAGTGGGCATCACAGTGAGGCAGCCAGCCAGCCAATACCCTACAGTTGGACAAGTATCCCTCTGACCCAAATTGCGAGGGACAGGGAGAGTAGGGGGCTAGGGGCAGAATGGCAACGATGGTTCCCCAAAGCAGGTGGTGTTCCACCTGAATTGTGAAGGGAAAGCATGGGCAGCCAGGAAATAAGCCAGGTGGTGGTGGAGGTGTCCTGGGCAGAGCAGGAGCTGCGAGCAAAGGCCTGGTCAGCTCCGTGGCTGCACGCGTGGGTGGGCAGGAGACAGAGCGCAGGGAGTTGGGATTTCATCCGTAGGGCATTGGAGGAGGACACATGAGCTTTGCAGTTTGGATCGTCGGACAGCAAGCCGGCGGGGCACAGTTTGAGGGAGCAGTGCCGGGACATGCATGGATGTGCCAGCTGATCTGTCTTTTCTGACAGCCTTGCACCCCTCCCCACAACCTCACGCACCGTCCACACCCTCCCTGGCAGGCAGTCCCATCGAGCTCACATCTTTATTGTACCAACTTGAGAATTAATTATCTGCCTCCTTCCAAGGGAGCAGGAAAGTACAGAAATATGACTCCTGCGTTCTAGTGGCTGTCACCCTATTAAGTGCCTCATCATTCAATTCACCGGAGATTCATGGAAATCGGTTAAGCCCGGGAAGGACTGGTCCACCGCAACATTTGCAACGGGCAGAGAAATGCCTTCCCACCCCTTCCTGGGGCGCCTCTGCCCCGCAGGCTCCTGGTGCAACAACCTCGCTTCCCTCCACCTTTTCAGATCTCTGCCCTGGGGAAGGGCTTGACAGCTTTAATTTATTTTTAATGCATTTTTTTTTTTATAAAGAGAGAGTGTAGAGCCCCCATCTGCTGTTTCACTCCCCAAATGCCCAAAGCGATGCCTGGCTGGGACTGGAGCGAGGAGCCAGAATTCAACCCAGCTCTCCCACACGAGTGGCAGGAACTGAATCACTTGAGCCACCCGGAGTCTGCATTAGCAGGAGCCAGGAGCCGGAGCAGGGCACTCAACCAAGCACTCTGATATGGGACATGAGCATCCTAACTGCTAGGCCAAACACCTGCTCCCCCAGCTCTAATTTAAATCCTGATGTTCTTGATGCAGAGAGGCTGAACCTGAGTGGCAGGCCCGGCTCTGCTCCTAACTGTCTACATTCGGGCTTGATTCAGCTACCGGCCACGCTGGAGTTTTAGCCTACGAAATAAGAGAGGGCTGCAGTTTTGAATGCCTTTTCCAACAGCGACACCTTGCTTTCAAAACACAAAGGTCCCTCCTCTCAGTCTAAATGACAGCCCCTGGGGCACCATCACAGAATGCCAGGGCCTGCTGAGCGGGGCTACAGGATCTCCAGAGTCCAATTTGTCTCTTAGTCTCTCATTCTGAGATAAATGCTTCGTGGGAGAGCATACAGTTCCCCAGTCTAGAATCACTCGAATCTGAGAAGCAGCCTCCTAGCTGTGTCGGCCTAGGAGTAAACACAGAGATGCAGGCTTAGGCAGCATGTGGGGGATTCGTTGATCTCCCACGTGACATCTGCTCTCCTGGAGTAACCAATGGCATTTGTTCAGGGAGTTCACTGACCTCTTGGCTTCCCACGTGTGGGTCCCAGCAGGTCTGTGGTTGACCAGGAGGCTCAAAGAGATCAGGGCGTGGCTATTGTGTCTTTCGTGGTACATCCATGGGTTAGAATGACATTCAGCTCTGAGAAATGGAAATCCCCAAAATGGCAACCCTTAATAAAGTCAGTGATTCTCCATCATGTAACAAATGCTTACAGGAGGCAACCCAAGGCTGAGGGAGAAGTGCTATTCTTAAACGTTTTTGAAGTTCTAGGTTGCTTGTAGCGCATTACGCTAATATCACAAAGTAGTAGTCCCGGATTCACATTCCATGGTGGATACTAGAGTTCCAGCCATCACATCCAGAATCCAGTCCACAAGACAGAAGGAGAGCTGAAGGACTGACCTTTGTCCCCTTCAGGACACTGCCCCAGATCTCCCACAATTTCTCCGCTCTCGTCTCAGTGACTGGCCCGAGTCACGTAGTCACCTAGCTGCAAGGGAAGCTGGGGCAGGAGGAGGAAGGAGGAGGGCCTATGGCCAATGGTGGGTTCCAGCTCAGGGGCTAGGCAGCCACAAGAAAGGGGTAGCAATCCCCAGAAGTTCCATTCTGGAACCTGGGAAATTTTATCCGTGTACCTGCAGGTTCTTAAACATAAGTGTTCATGTGTTTTTAGTAGGTGCAGACGAGAGCTGTGAGAGTACTTGTGTGCGTGTGAAGTTTAAAATTACGTTAGGATTCAGTAACTGGATGTTCCCGTCTTTCCATTTAACCTTTCCCGAAAATGTAACATATGCACAGGAAAGTGCACAAATCGTGGTGTGCAGCTCTCTGGGAAGGATCACAGAGTGATGGCGGCTGTGCACTCACCACCCAGGGAGGAGGGCGGAGGAGCCCCGCAGCACCCAGAACCCACGCAACGTTCCTCCAAGTCTCAGGCACCCATCCTGTTTAATTTTTGTTTCTTTTTTTTTAAAAAAAATTATTTATTTATTTGAAAGTCAGAGTTACACAGAGAGGAGAGGCAGAGAGAGAGAGGTCTTCCATCTGATGGTTTACTCCCCAATTGGCCGCAATGGCTGGAGCTGCGCCGCTGTGAGGCCAGGAGCCAGGAGCCAGGAGCTTCTTCCGGGATTCCCACATGGGTGCAGGGGCCCAAGGACTTGGGCCATCTTCTACTGCTTTCCAAGGCCATAGCAGAGAGCTGGATGTGAAGTGGAGCAGCTGGGTCTCGAACCAGCGCCCATATGGGATGCTGGCACTGCAGGCCAGGGTGTTAACCTGCTGCACCACAGCACTGGCCCCTATTTGTTTATTTTCATTTTGTTTGAAAGATGGAGAGACAGATCTTCCAACCACTGATTCATTCCCCAAATGCCCACGACAGCCAGGGCAGGGCCAGGCTGAAGCCAGGAGCCAGGAACTCCTATCCGGGTCTCCGATGTGGATAGCAGAGGCCCCGAGCACCTGAGCCGTGCCCTGCTTCCTCCCAGGGCGCTCACCGGCAGGACCTGATCCAGGAACTCCAGCAGGGTAGGAGGGCAGCCTGGGCATCCACTTGGAATCCTTCCTTTTCTCCACTGTTCTTTCCACCTCTGTCTTCCCCCACTACTGCTCACCTCCCAGGCGTCCTCAACACCCAGGCGGGGTGCAAACAGCAGGCACGCGGAAGCCAGGCTCGCCAGGCCCCAGAGCTCAGCTCGTCCACCCAGCAGCTTCTGGAATCCGGGCAGGAGATGCGCCTCTCTGTCGCTGCCCCAGCGCCTTCTTTTTTTTTTTTTTTTAAATGCAGACTCCTGGGCGTCGTGGCCGCCCCAGTGCTTACCTGGCTGGTTCATTCAAAGATTCCCCATTGGGCAAGTGTTCACCTCGGGCTGAAGATGCCTCCGCCATGCAGGTGGGAGTGTCTGGGTTCCACACCTCGCTCTGGCTCCCGACTCCAGCTTCCCGCTAATGCAGGCTCCGGAAGGCAGCAGGGACCGCTCAGGGGGTTGTGTTCCTGCCACGCAGGTGGGAGACTCGGACTGAGTTCCTGGCTCCTGGCTCTGGCCCCACCCAACTCCCTGGCATTGTGGGCATTTGGGGAGTGAACCAGAGGACGGGAGTTCTCTTGCTCTCTCCCCGCAACACATTAAACTGAAAAGAGATTCACGGTCATCCTCACCAATCCTTATCCTGGCCTCTGTTTCCTAAATAGACACACTTGCTAAAACAACCCTGAGCAGGTCGGGGTTCCAGTGGGGCCTAACAGCTGTGGTCACGGAGGAGTAGACAGCTGGCCACGCGAGCTGTGTGCCGCTCTTGCCTGAGGGAAGTGCAGGAATCAGGGCAGGTGTTCAGCACAGCGGTTAGGATGCCCCTTGGACACCTGCATCCCTCACAGGAGTGTGTGGCTGGAGCCCCAGCTCCTTGGTGTCCTGCTAATGTGCGCCCTGGGAGGCAGTGGGCGACGGCTTCTACTTGGATCCTTGCCATCCGTATGGGAGACTGGGACCGAGTCCCTGGCTTTGGTCTGGTAAAGCCTGGCTAATGCAGGTATTTGGGGGAGTAAACCAAAGACGGCAAATCTCTGTCCGACTCTCTGCCTTTTAAATAATAAAAATGTTTAACTTAAACAAAGGTTCCCCAGGCCCCGCCTCTCTGGGATGTAGGCTGGTCTCCACACTCGGTCTGCACTGGCACCCAGACCTCAGACACAACATCTGCTTCCAAGAAAATGGAAAATGACTCCAGAGCGAGTGTCAGGGATTTCCCCCGTCAGGAGGAAAGTGTCCCCGTTCCCAGGAGAACATCCCTTTGCATTCCTGGCTGCTTGTGACAAACCAGCCTGCAGGTGCGCTGGGGTGAGGCCTCTCCTCCAGGCAAGGCAGGGGAAGCGAGAGGAGCGCTGGCATTCAAGGCCCACTGCACAAAGCCCCAGGGTCCTGGCGGAAGCCCCAGGGGCCTCTGCCCTCCCCAGGGCCCTCATGGACTAACAAGGGCTTGACTCAGGAGCCAAGGGGTTCCTGGGGAATGCAAAGACTGAGACCTAGAAGGGCTATAAAAAGGAGCGAAAATAACAGATGTGCCTCTTTGCCTGTCTCTATGTTCCATGGCATTTATCACACACATCTTGCAATAGCTACTCATTTGCACATTTCCCTCAGTCACTTCCTCCCTCCCTCCAATGTGAAGCACTTAAAATAGCCACCGCCACGCGGGGTCAGCCTCGCAGCCACGCAGGGCAGCCAGTCACTTCCAGGATGCGGCCCAAGTCCCAGAGCAGCCTCGAAGAGGCGACCCCGGGACTCTGTGGATGACACCGGGAACTGCTGCGGACAAGCCTGGCTAGGAGAGAAGCCAGAGGCCTTCTGGCTAGGAGAGCACCTGACCAGAGAGGGGAGCTGCAGCCAGTCCCATGTACGCTGTCAGTGTGCTCTGTGGCCATGTGCAGGTTGCTCTCCCACTCTGGGCCTCAGACTCTTTATCCATAGAATCAGAGAGGATGAAGGCCCTTGCAGGGCTGGGTCCATGCCTACAGCCACTCACACACTCGGTCCTACTGCCTAGATCCGCCCTCTTCATTTTCCCAATTAGGCTGCCCGACCCCTTGGCTAGCACCTGTGTATGTTGTGCCTGGTTTAATGTGGCCCACTCTGGACTGCCCTTCTGGCCCCCACGGTTAACACCTGGAGTCGGCTGTGCACCTGCCCCGGGGCTGCTGCTCCACGCAGGCCTCAGGAGCTGTTGAAAATCCACCAATTGCTTTCCATCGCATCCAGCTTCTCAGCCACACCTGCTACGGTCATCAACATCTTTGTTAGCTCTTTTTTTTTTTCTTTCTCCCTCTCTCTCTCTCTTTCTTTCTTTCTTTTTTTTTTTTTTTTTTTTTTTTTGACAGGCAGAGTTAGACAGTGAGAGAGACAGAGAGAAAGGTCTTCCTTCCGTTGGTTCACCCCCCAAGTGGCCGCTACGGCCAGCGCACTGCGCCGATCCAAAGCCAGGAGCCAGGTGCTTCCTCCCGGTCTCCCATGCAGGTGCAGGGCCCAAGCACTCGGGCCATCCTCCACTGCCTTCCCGGGCCACAGCAGAGAGCTGGCCTGGAAGAGGAGCAACAGGGACAGAATCCGGCACCCCGACTGGGACTAGAACCTGGTGTGCCGGCGCCGCAGGCGGAGGACTAGTGAGCTGCAGCACCGGCCACTCTTTTTAAGAGAAATTTGTACTTATTTGGACAGAAGAGAAAAAGAGATCTTCCATCTGCTGGTTCATTCCTCAAATGCCCACAACAGCCAGAGTTAGACCAGGCTGGGAACTCCATCAGGATTCCCCACATGGACCGCAGGGGCCCAAGTAGCTAAGCCATCACCTGCTGCCTCCCAAGGTGTGCATTAGCAGGAAGCTAGAATTAGCAGCAGAGCCAGAACTGGAACCCACTCTGATTTGGAATGCAGGAATCCCAATGGCATCCTCACGGCTGATTCAGATGCCTGCCTATACTCTATCCAACTTCACTCACAAATATTCATGAGCAGTCCCTACAAATATAAAGACACCTCGACTTGGTGAGACTGTCACCTGAAAGGCCTCCCCTTACCCCACCCCTCATTCCCACCTGTGTGGTCCACTACTCAGAATGTAAGCAACTGGGCCCAGGAAACTCCCTCCTTCTCTGCTGGGTCTCCAACAAGCACCCCTGGGGAGGTTAGGCTGTTAAGGTTTGCTGAGTGTGAGGATTAATTTTATGTGTCAGCTTGGCTGGGCTGTGGTGTCTAGGCACGGGGTAGAAACAAGACCTTTCAGTGAGGGTATTTCTTAGATGAGATCAGCATTAAATGGACTTAGAGAGCAGACTACCCTTTGAAATGTGGGTGGAGGGGCCGGCGCTGTGGCACAGTAGGTTAATCCTCCACCTGCAGCACTGGCATCCCATATGGACGCTGGTTCTAGTCCCAGCTGCTCCTCTTCTGATCCAGCTCTCTGCTATGGCCTGGGAAAGCAGTAGAAGATGGCCCAAGTCCTTGGGCCCCTGTGGGAGACCCAGAAGAAGCTGCTGGCTCCTGGCTTCAGATCGGCACAGCTCTGGCTGTTGTGGCCAATTGGGGAGTGAACCATTGGTTGGAAGACCTGTCTTTCCCTCTCACTGTCTGTAACTCTACTTTTCAAATAAATATATAAATCTTAAAACAAACAAACAAACAACTGTGGATGGGCGCCATTCAATCAGGTGAAGGCCATGGGCAAGAGAAATGAGTGAGCACACCAGACGAGGAAGGGGTTGTCTGCAAATGGCTTCAGACTCCTGCCTGGGCCTGCAGCCTGCCCAGCCTGCTCTGAGGCCTGTGGTCTGGCCAGCCCCAAAGCTCCACACACACACAGATTGTACTAGCACTGTTCCCTTGGAGAACCCTAACACACCGGGTGGTCCAATCCCCCTTCTCACTTACCTGATACCTTGACTAAAGAAGGTGTGGACGGACAGGAAGGGACATGGCTGCTGAACACGCCGACTGGCCACTGTCACAGCCTCCTTTGTGGAGGAGTCACTTTGTTACTGCAACCAAATGCCCCAGACACGCTGCTTATAAGGCAAGCAGGGCTTGCTCACCTCACGATTTTGGAGGTTCAAGTCCCACACTGGGTGGCCCCATGGGTTTGGCCTCTGGGAGAGCAGCAGGTGGCAATGGCAGCACACACGTGCAGGAAGGAATGCGTGGTGAGCCAGGGAGCAGGGGAGGTGGGTCCCAGCCAGGCTTTTATAACAGTCGGTTTTTTTTAAGATATATTTATTTATTTGAAAGAGTTACACAGAGAGAGGAGAGGCAGAGAGAGAGAGAGAGAGAGAGAGAGAGAGAGAGAGTGAGTCTTGCTTCTGATGGTTCACTCCCCAGTTGGCCACAATGGCGGGAGCTGCGCTGATCCAAAGCCAGGAGCCAGGAGCTTCTTCCAGGTCTCCCATGCGGGTGCAGGGCCCAAGTCCCAGGCCATAGCAGAGAGCTGGACTGGAAGTGGAACAGCTGGGACTCATCGAACTGGTGCCCATACGGGATGCCAGCATTGCAGGCAGCGACTTTACCCACTAAGCCACAGTGCTGGATCCAACAATCTTTTCTTACTCGAGCAAGAATCACCACTGGGCAAGCTCCCACTGTGCACACCACCAAAATACTGTAACAGGCTTTAGTTTCCACCCTCTTAGTATCATTATCTTATGACTTTGGGGCTTAAAGTCCTGTAAGAGTCTGGAAGCCAGATAATATCCAAACGATACCACTTGGTAAGACAGCCTGCTCAGGTCTCGCATCCACTTCAGGTCACTCCTCGTCTTTTCTGATTGGTCTCTCGGAGTTTACATATTTATACAGACATTCGGGATATGGGTCCTCTGTCAGATATATGCAGCTGGGAAATACTTTCCTCGACATGTTTGTATTTTCACTTCTTGTTTTGTAAGATTCATTTTATTTATTTGAAAGGCAGTAAGAGAGAGAGAGAGAGAGAGAGAGAGAGAGAGAATCTTCTATCCACTGGTTCACCCCCAGATGGCTGCCAACAACCACAGCTGGGCCAGACTGAAATCAAGAGCCTGGAACTCCATCTGGGTCTCCCATGGATGGAGTACCAAGGCCATGATCTGCTGCTTTCCCAGGCGCAATAGCAGGGAGCTGGATTAGAAGTGGAGCAGCCAGGACTCAAACCAGCACCCATATGGAGGATACCAGAGCTACAGGAGGCAGCTTTGCCATACCACAACACAGGCCCGTTTCATTTCTTAATGTTGTATTGTGATCAGAGTAAATTGTTAATTTGGATGATGTCAATTTTTTTATTTTTATTTTTATTTTATTTTATTATTATTATTTTTTTGACAGGCAGAGTGGACAGTGAGAGAGAGAGAGACAGAGAGAAAGGTCTTCCTTTTGCCGTTGGTTCACCCTCCAATGGCCGCCGCGGTAGCGCGCTGCGGCCGGCGCACCGTGCTGATCCGATGGCAGGAGCCAGGTGCTTCTCCTGGTCTCCCATGGGGTGCAGGACCCAAGGACTTGGGCCATCCTCCACTGCACTCCCTAGCCACAGCAGAGAGCTGGCCTGGAAGAGGGGCAACTGGGACAGGATCGGTGCCCCGACCGGGACTAGAACCCGGTGTGCCGGCGCCGCAAGGCGGAGGATTAGCCTAGTGAGCCGCGGCGCCGGCCTCAAGTCAATTTTTAATAGGAATTTCTGTGTCCAAAAAAACTTTTCTTACCCTAAGATTGCAAAGATCTCTCCTGCTAGGTTCTTCATAAGAGGTCCCCTCTGCACTTGAAGGTATGACCCATCACATAATGATTTTCTTTATAGACTTGTTTTATTTATTTTAAAGGCAGAGTTAGAGAGAGAGGAGAAAGATCTTACACCTATCGGCTCACTCCCCACATCTACAATGTCTGGGATTGGATCACGCCAAAGCCAGGAGTTTCATCTGAGTCTCCCACATGGCTACAGGGGCCCAAACATTTGGGCCATCTTCAGCTGATTTCCCAGGCACATTAGCAGGGAGTTGGATCATAAGTGGAGCAGCTGGGACTCAAACCGGCACCCATATGGGATGCCAGCAGAAGCTTTACTGCTATGCCACAGTGCCAGCCCCTCCATTTTTAAAAAAAAATATATATTTATTCCAAAGCCAGCATTACAGAGAGAGGGAGAGACAGAGCCATAGAGAGACAACGAAACAGAAAATCTTCCACCCGCTGGTTCACTCCCCAGATGGCCACAATGGCCAGGGCTGGGCCAGGCCAAAGCCAGGAGCTTTTACCACGTGGATGCAAGGATCCAAGGACTTGGGCCATCTTCCACTGCTTTTCCCAGGCCAATAGCAGGGAGCTGGATCGGAAGTGGAGCAGCTGGGACACAAACCGGGACCCGTGTGGGATGCCAGTATCACAGGCGGCAGCTTAACCTGCTACGTCACAATGGGGTCCCTGTCTGGGTGTTCTTTAATCCAGACTGGTCCCCAAAATGATTCATCGCAGCCACCTTCTGTATCCAACCAGAAGTGGAACTTCTGATATACATATTGTTGTTTCTGGGTTCGAATTAATTATTGTATATTTCTGAGATTTATTTATTTGAAGAAGGTGGAGGTAGGAGGTAGGAGGTAGGAGGTAGGAGGTAGGAGGTAGAGGTAGAGGTAGAGGTAGAGAGAGAGAAAAGGCCTTCCATCTGCTGGTTCACTTCCCAAATGGTTGCAGCGGCCAGGGCTGAGCTGATCCAAAGCCAGGAGCTTCTTCTGGGATTCCCACATGGCTGCAGGGGCCCAAGCACTTGGGATATCTCTCACTGTTTTCCCAGGTGCATTAGCAGGGAGCTGGATCAGAAGCGGAGAAGCTGGGGCTCGAACCTGCCCATGTGAGATGCCAGGGCTGCAAGCGGCAGCTTTCCCCACTGCACCACAGCACCGGTCCCTTATTGTATCTTTCTCACATAACTTTTGAAACGTCCCCTTTATTGTCATAGTACTTCCATTTTAAAGTCAACTTTGAGATTTTACTTTCATTTCTTTTCTGTCCTTACATTTAAAATGGTCTTTTATAAAAGTACCTTATTGTTGGTTTTTCCAGTATGACAAATTATCTGTGAACTGCTCAGCCCTTCAGTATTTAATATAGTTACAAATATAGCTATTAGCTTTTTAGTCACACATTCTTTAGTTCCCACCTTTGATCTTGTGACATTACAATACACCTTAAATTAGTAATTTTATTGCTTTCTCCTTACCTGCAAATTCCAATAGTATTTGAAACTCACTTGTACATAGTGAGTTTCTAAAAAAAAAAAAAAAAAAATCTCTGTACTCATCACAGCATTCTGCATACAGCAGGTGCTCAGTAAGACGGCGGCTGAACAGGCCAGTTCACCCACAAAGAAAAAGGAAAGCTCTGTTATCACAGCCTACGTCCCGTCTTTGGGGTCCCAGTTCACCTTGAGCCATGGTTCTCTCTGTTAACGTGCAGAGAGAAAACGGTAACCGAAATCTGCTACAGAATTGTGACACTGGGGCTGGTGCTGTGGTACAGCAGGTTTAGCCTCTTTCAACACAGTGCTGGTTCAAGACCCCACTACTCCACTTCCGATACAGCATCCTGCTAAGGCGCCTGCGAAGGCTAAGGAAGGTGGCTCCAGTGATTGGCTCCTGTCACTCACGTCGGGGATCCTGGCTCCTGGCTTTGGCCTGGCCCAGGTATGGCTGTTGCAATCATTTGGGGAGTGAACCAACAGATGGAAGATCTCTCTCTGTGCTGCTCTTTCAAATCAATCAATCTATCAATCAATCTTTTAAAAACAAAATTGTGACATCCCCCCGTTTTTCTCATGCCTGGCCTAACTTTCCTCTGACCTCGACCCAATGATCTCGTTTCCTCTTTGCTTGGCAGCTGTCTAAAGAAGAAAAGACAAATCTATGTTTGAGTAGAACTGTTTCACACTCTTGCTCGCCAGTTTCTTACTATGTCATGACAGTAGTTTTCTTTCGGAAAAGAAATTAGGAGCATTCAGAAGTAGATGGGGGCCGGCGCCGTGGCTTAACAGGCTAATCCTCCGCCTTGCGGCGCCGGCACACCGGGTTCTAGTCCTGGTTGGGGCGCCGGATTCTATCCCGGTTGCCCCGCCAGCTCTCTGCTATGGCCCGGGAAGGCAGTGGAGGATGGCCCAAGTGCTTGGGCCCTGCACCCACATGGGAGACCAGGAGAAGCACCTGGCTCCTGGCTTCGGATCAGCGAGATGCGACGGCCGCAGCGGCCATTGGAGGGTGAACCAACGGCAAAAAGGAAGACCTTTCTCTCTCTCTCTCTATCCACTCTGCCTGTTAAAAAAAAAAAAAAAAAAAGAAGTAGATGGGGGAAGGTCTTAAAGGAGCCTTGCTCAGGAGTCATCCATGCCAAACACCATAAATGTTGGGAGCACAGGCAGAGGCTGGGCCTGCTCCCTGAGAAATCCGTGTGTGTGTGAGAGAGAATGAAGAAAGGCTATTACTAAGGATGAGAGGCTATTACTAAGGATGCAAAACCCAGAGTGTTCACACAGAAGGGAGAGCAAAGAATGAGCTGTCAACAAGAAAACGCTAACCGCAGTCATCAAGAACTGCTTGTCAGCCAGCAGCCGCAGTCCTGAAGTCACAGATTTCCCAACCTTTCTCAGAACTGCAGGCGTCTACACGATGTTCCAGAGAGCAGGCTCCCCCTCTTATCTGCTCCTGAGATTTTACTACACAGGACAGGCTGCACCAAAGGAGACGAGCAGAGACGAAGGACGGGGCAAGCAAGGAAAACACCTGCAAAACACTGACACCAGAGTTGTGATTTCACTTGATTAAACCTTGTTTTCAACTCTGAAAAAGCAGCACAGTGACATAAGTAGCTTGACTAGATACTAAGATACAGTATAAAGCCCCTCCCTCCCAATTAAAAATAGCATGGTTCTCATACTTACATGGATGGGTCACTAATAGAATAGAAATGCATAGGTCAAAGTATTTACCAGAAAGTATTTACAGAAAACGAAGGGCCAGTGTTGTGATGTAGTGGGTAAAAGCATCCATTATGGGTGCTGGTTCAAGTCCCGGCTGCTCCACTTCTGATCCAGCTCCCTGCTAATGTGCCTGGGAAAGCAGCAGAGAACAGCCCAAGCACTTGGGCCCCTGCACCCACCTGGGAGACCCAGAAGCAGCTTCTGGCTCCTGGCTTCAGCCATTTGTGGCCATTTGTGGAGTGAACCCGAGGATGGAAGCTATCTCTTTCTCTCCCCGCCTTTCAAATGGATAAAAATCTTTTAAAAATAAATTGAAGGCAGTTTGTAAAACAGCTGTTCTGAATTGACGAGACCTTTTACTGCAAAACATACGAAAAATTTCCTGAATTCCTGGAGGTGAGCTTGGAATTGTCTTTTGTCTCCTCCTGCCGGCTTTGGGTTTGCTGGAGTTCACACATCATGGTTCCTTTCTAAATGCAGGTGTCTGGGGGCAGCTGGACAGCAGACCGAGTCCCTGCTTCGTTAAGCCTCGGTTCATCAGGCTCTTGAATCCATTGCCTCCCACCCCCAGCACCCTGACCCTGGGCTCTGCATCCCTCCTCCAATGGCCAGCTGTCCCTGGGAAGCCAGATGTCCACCTCAACCCTGCCCGGGACCAGATCTGTATTAAAGCAGAGGGGTACACTTGCACACCACTCCGCCTGGCTCACTCTGGGGATCATCTCCTGTGAGTTAAGGTGTTTAAAGCTCCCCAGTTGGTTCTACTGTGTAGCTAGGGATTGAGAAAGGCAACTTGAAATTTTAAGGGCTTTCTGCTCCTGGATCTTGGCTTCCTGGTGGTACACGACACAGAGGATGTAAGGACATGTGCAGCTCCAGTGCTGCCCGCACGGTTTGCATTTGCAGCATCAGAACGTTCAGGGCAGGGGAGACAGGGCGCACCTGAGGAGCACCGTAGCAGCTCAGCAGGGGTTGGGGTGTCACAACTGTTGCTTTCAGCACCTTCCTATTTTACAACAGCTGTATTGTCACCAGAGAAAAGGCCATAGGGTTCTTGTCTTCACACAAGAAAGAATTCAGGCTCAGGAGTGAGAGAGAAAAGTGATAAGGCTTTATTGGGGATAGGGCATCCGTCAGAACGGACAGGACAGAGAGCGCGCCCAGTCGCTCAGACTGGGGGAGAGCGAGGTTACATGGTTGAATGGAGAGAATACACCTGGGCAGGCCAGGCGGGCGGCTCAGCAGAGAGGCAGAGCTGAGCGCGCAGTCTGTTTGGACTCCCTAGGTGTTTTTTTTTTTTTTTAATTTGACAGAGTTATAGACAGAGAGAAAGGTCTTCCTTCCATTGGTTCACCCCCCAAATGGCCACCAGGAAGCCAGGCCGATCCGGAGCCAGGAGCCAGGAGCCAGGAGCCAGGAGCTTCTTCCTGGTCTCCCACGCGGGAGCAGGGCCCAAGCACTTGGGCCATCCTCCACTGCCCTCCCAGGCCACAGCAGAGAGCTGGACTGGAAGAAGAGCAACCCGGATTAGAACCTGGCGCCCAAATGGGATGCCAGTGCCACAGACAGAGGATTAACCAAGTGAGCCATGGCGCCGGCCCCCTCCCTAGGTTTTTAAGGGAGTCTGTTTATCCACCTCCCCCTCTCCTCCAGGACAAAGGATGGGGAGTCCTGGTGGAAGGGTTTGTGGGGTGAAAATTAGCAAATTCCTCTCCAGATTTGCTTGTACCCCCGGACAAAGTCCCTTAGGGCCTCTGTGAAGGTTTTATTGCTTGCCCCCTGTTATCAGGTAACCCATTTGGTCCTGAGGAGAGAATTCTGGGAGCTCTCCTTGGGGGAAGGGCTGGGACCACCTGGGAGGTTATCAGGGTCTGGGCAGGACTTTGAAGTGCAGGATGCTGGGCTTCTGGAGCTTCGCCAGTAGGTGCTGGTCTTCAGACCTTACACACACACACACACACACTCAGGCTAAACATCTCTGACTTCCTAACAGTTTCTCATAGGTATTCTTAGGTGAGCAGGTTATGCCAGAGCTGACAGCTGGTACCACCATTTCCCCACCACAACCCTGGCCCCACAAGCAAGCACAGGGAGATCCTGTTTTTGAACAGTCTTCCAGCCTCTTTCCGTATCTTAATGTTAAAAATACCACTTAGCTGCTCACACTGCATTGCAAATCACTTTTTAAAAATATTTTTCTGGGGGGAGGAATGAGCAGTTAGCCTAGTTTTGAGATGCCTCCCACTGGAGTGCTTGGGTTTGGTTCCCAGCTCAGGCACCAACTCCAGCAGCCATGGCTCAAGTAACTGGGATCCTGCCACCTGCGTGGGGAATCTGAATCGATTTCCAGGTTCA
This sequence comes from Lepus europaeus, assembly GCF_033115175.1. Lineage (NCBI taxonomy): Eukaryota > Metazoa > Chordata > Mammalia > Lagomorpha > Leporidae > Lepus > Lepus europaeus. Next base: position 95,270,320 of record NC_084835.1, read on the forward strand.
GGCTCTGGCCCAAGGCCATTCCCAGCCACTGCAGATACTCCAGGAGTGAATGTTGTGTGGGGGTGGTGGGGCGGGAGGGAGCTGTTTCTGTCCGTCTGCGTCTCAGATAAAAAGCTTTTAAATTGTTTGTCATTTCTGTTAGGCCGTCACACAAAACACACCAAACACTGGAGTAAGGGAAAAGGTTTATTGGGGAAAACCCAGCAGACCGGAGGGGTGGGGTGAAGAAGGAAAAAAAAAGGCCAAGTGTCTGGGAAGGGGGTCTAATGTACCTTTTCCAGGGGGCGGGCAGGGAAGTAGGAATAGCCAATCCCATCAGGTTGGGGGTAGAGCTTGGCGTAGGTGGTAGGATGTAAATCAGGGTGTAGATCGCACCATAGATAAGACTGCCATTTTCCTAACAATCTCTACACTTTTTTAAACCTTACTTTAAGATATAAGAACTTAACTTTACGTTTATTAGTTCACACATCAGTGTCTTTTGTAGTTTTATCATAGTTGTAGCCTTTGGTATCCAAAGCTGGAACAAGGTTGAGCTCCAAGGCCCCCTCAAAGGCCCAGAAACACTTTAGTAAGCTGAGCCTCTCGTCATATGGATACAAATACAAACAACTCAGATATGCAGAAAAGAGAGATATTTGCAGGCAACACAGCAAGTGTAAGTGCATCTTTTTTTTTAACTGGGACTGAGACACAGCATTTATCCACGTTTGGTTTTCAGGCACAAGCCTCAGCGGTAGCGATACAGCACTTCTGTGGAGCCGCATGCTTTTTCCATACCAACTACTGGCAATAAACACGTTCTGATCAACTCTTCTAGAAAACGGAATTACCTTTCTGTTCTCTCTATAGAAAATATTACAAAATAAGGAGACAAATAATACACAGTAATGTAGTAAAAAATTTTTAGAGGTATGTCAAGCATATGTCTTCCGGATTTGTGATATTCGTTAGTATGCAGCTAGAGGGCTAACTGCGAAGGCTCAGCTTGTTCAAGCTCTGCGAATTCCAAAGACAGGACTGGCACCTGATGGCTCTGGGAGAGAACCTCAGAGTCCTTACAGGGCTGCGGAACCTTTTTTTCTGCCAAGGGCCATCTGGATATTTACAACATCACTCACGTGTCACACAAAATTATCACTGTAAAATTGGCCTGCTGTAGACTTAGTGAAGTTCAAGTCCCGCCTGCAGCTGCCTTGGCAGGACCAAACCAAATGATTTCATGGGACTTATGCTACCCATGGGCTGGACAATGCCTACCCCTGATTTAAAGTAAAAAACAGTTAATTCAAAACACTGTGTATAAATGTGGATTTTGGGACTGGCATTGTGGAGCTGGCATCACATGCTGAGCTCCAGTTCATGTCCCAGCTGCTCCAGTTCCAATCCAGCTTCCTGCTGATGCACCTGGGAAAGCAGTGAAGGCGGCCCCACTACTTGGGGCCCTGCCACCCACGAGGGAGACCTGCATAGAGTTCCAGCTTCTGGCTTTGGATTGGCCCAGCTCTGTTCTTTACAGCCATTTGGGGAGCAAACCAGCAGATGGAAGATTTCTTGGTGTCTCTTCTACTAACTCTGGCTTTCAAATAAATGTTTTGAATATATGAATTTTTTAAAGATTTATTCATTTATTTGAAAGTCAGAATTACACAGAGAGACAGAGGTCTTTCATCTGCTGGTTCACTCTCCAATTGGCTGCAATGATGGGAGCTTCGCCGATCCAAAGCCAGAAGCCAGGAGCTTCTTCCAGGTCTCCCACGTGGGTGCAGGGGCCCAAGGATTTGGGCCATCTTCTACTGCTTTCCCAGGCCACAGCAGAGAGCTGGATCGGAAAAGGAGCAGCCGGGAATAAAACCGGCGCCCATATGGGATGCCAGCGCTTCAGGCCAGGGTGTTAACCCGCTGTGCCACAGTGGCGACCCCGAATATATATTTTTAAAAATGAGGCAAACAATTACATACCCAATATCAAAGTTGAGAGAGGGAGAATCGTTCATTCCCTGAATGGCAGCAATAGCCAGGGCTGGCCAGGCTAAAACTAGGAGCCCAGAACTAGATACTCTAGATCTCCCACTTGGGTAGCAGGGGCCCAAGCATTTGGGCCATCTCCCACTGCTTTCCAAGGAACATTTGCAGGAAGCTGGATCAGAAGTGTAGTCAGGACGTGAACTGGTGCTCCGATATGGGATGCTAGTATCCCAAGTGGACGCTTTACCTGCTATGCTACAACTCTGGCCTCTTCTTAATAACCACCCCCTTTGGAGCCGGTGCTGTGGCACAGTGGGTTAATGCCCTGGGCACCGGTTCTAGTCCCAGCTGCTCTACTTCCAATCAAGTGCTCTACTATGGCCCGGGTCCTTGGGTCCCTGCACCTACATGGGAGACCCAGAAGAAAATCCTGGCTCCTAACTTTGAATCAGCACAGCTATGACCATTGCAGCCAACTGGGGAGAGGATGGAAGACCTCTCTCTCTCTGCCTCTCCTTTCAAAAAAAGAAATCAGCATTTTAAAAAAAAAAACCCACCCCCATAGTTTTATTTTACAGATGTTATCAACTTTATATACATCCTTCTGTGAAACTACTGGGTTATAAAATATGCTTGAGGTATAAATTTACTAGGCAGATTAGTCAGGGTTTTTCACAGTATCCACAAGGTATGTGCTGTGTTCGTGTGTGTGTGTGTGTGTGTACGTATACACATAAAGATGGATTAGGGCAACTGGCTCACACAGTTATGGCAGCTGAAGAAGTTCTGCAACAGGTGTGCAGGCTGAAGACCCTACAATGCCAGTCAGGTGGCTCATTCCAATTTTGAGAGAGTCAGAACCAGGGAAGCTGCAGATGCAATTTTTAAGTCTGTGGCTGAAAGCCCGGGTGCAGGCAGGGGGCCACAGGCCCACGTTCTGGCGTCCAAGGCATGAGTTGGAGTCCTGGCTCTCAGAGCCCAGCTCTCCAGTCCCCAGCCAATCGATGGAGCCCGTCCAAATCAAGGTCAGGACTTACTGCGCAGTCCACACAGACTCACGTGAAAGTCAGAATTACAGAGAGGAAAGGCAGAGAGAGAGGTCTTCCATCCACTGGTTCACTCCCCAATTGGCTGCAATGACTGGAGCTTCGCCGATCCAAAGCGAGGAGCCAGGAAACATCCCCCACCCAACACACACACCCAAAATAATGCTTCCCCAGGCTTTTATGACATTCCTTAATCAAGTTGACACTGAAAATGAATCACACCACAGAAGGCTGAACTTTCCCCACACAGATGTCCTCATTCTCCCACAGTATATCAAAGTTCCCTTTGCTCAGCACTTCTGTCAAGCTTCAACTGAGTGCACAGTGACCGAACTCTACTGTCAACATGGTACATCTTGTATCTCACCACTCACACACACAAGTGTGCATCCTTTTACATGTTGATAGTGGTCTTCAGTGCTTTGTCAACTGCCTGTGCCCACTTAATATATTTTGCAGTGTTTAGCAATTCCCAGGAACATCTCGTGTTTTCTGATTCTAGGAGTTGGTACTATGAATGCGTAGTTTGTCTTTTCACTCTATCTTTGGATGAACCCTTCTTTACTAACATCCTAAGATAGCTTCGTCAGGTTAAGGAAATTTATTAGCATTCCAGTTAAAAAATACTGAATTTTGTCAACTGCTTTTTTTCCCCTTGCATCTATTATGATAATTGTATGATTTTGCTCCTTTAATCTGTTCATGGAATCTATTACAATTACTATTTTTCTTATGTTAAGCTATGATTGAATTCTCAAGACAAATTCAACTAATTCATGACTTGTTACCCTTTTGAATACTTCCGATTCACATTGCAAATTAAAATTCTCAGAACAGGGTATGTGTACTTGGTGTACAAGGTGTCACTTGGGATGCCTGCCTCCCGTGTCAGAGTGCCTGGGTTTGAGTCCTGGCTGACTCCAGTTTCAGTTTCTTGTTAATGCATCAATTGGGAGGCAGATGGTGGCTCATATACTTGGGTCCCCGATGCCCACCTGGGGGACTTGGGATAGAGCTGCAGGCTCCTGCCTGATGCAGGTATTTAGGGTATCAATCAATGGGTGTTAAGATCTTTCAAATAAAATGAGAAAATTAAAATATAGAATTCATGAGTGGTAACAGCTTCATTTCCTTTTTCATGCTATCCTGTTAAGTGCGGTCAAGGGTAAGTGAGTAGGGAGTATTTCTGCATTTTCCATGCTCAGGTGCGGTTTGTGTTAAGATTGAAGTTAATTTTTCGAGTTTTTGGTTAACTCACTGAGTTTTCACTGTGGGAAGTTATCCACTGAGGTTTTTAAAATAATTTTAAGACAATTCAGATTTTCAACTTCTCCTAGAGGCAATTTTCAGTAAATTACATTTTCCTATTACTGTTCAAATTACAATTTCAAGTTTGTTGCCACAGACTTGTACCCAATCTGTGTTTAAATAGTTTTAAATGCAGTTACTGTACACTTCCGATCATCCTGAACTTTCCCTACTTGCTCTCTTCTATCTGCTTTTCCCATTATTTTGCCCAAGAGCACAGGATATAAACACTTCATCAGTGTAACACTGGATTCACCAATCCCGCGTTGCCTTATTTCCCCAGCTTTTGGAAGATACGAGGAGCTGACATACAATATGAGCAGCCGACCACGAGGTGAAACCTGAGGACTTGGAGGACATGGCTTTCAACTCCACAGAAGTCACAGGAATGGAGGGCAAGATCAAGGCTAATGAGCAGCTGACAGATGAGCGGGTTCAGAAAGTGGTCTGAGCATGTGTGTAGAGGAGGCGGGATGCCCCTAGCTGCTTTCCCTTCCTTTTATTGATGTGCATTGAGAGACACTGTATATCTGCTTTTCAATGGCTGCAGCATTTCTAGTCATGTCTCTTATTACTGATATTTAATACTTGTTTCTTCTTTTTCTTGATCAGTTTCACCAGCTTGCTGATTAGTCTTTTCCAAACAGCACTTTCAAATATCAGTCTATTCTTATTTTTCCCTTTTTCAAAAACATATATAATGGTACCCTTATTGAAGATTTGTCTCGTCCACTTTCAGCTTTTAGGACAAACACCTGTGTCTAAAAAGTCCCTCTAACACTCTAGTTGCATCCCAGAAGTTTGGATGTATCACATTCTCATTGTCATTCGATGCTAAATATGCTCCAAATTTCCAGTACATTTTCTTGAACTCATGATCTAGAAATAGGTTTCGGAAGTTCCACATGTGGGATTTCTCAAATGCTGTTATCACTGAATTTTAGATTAACCGCATTGTGGTCAGAAAACATATTTCTGTACCTTTTGAAATTTATAGCCTAGTATTGTGAAATGTCCCACTTGTACTCAACAATAATCACATACTGAGTTGTCACAGGGGTCTATATGTTCATTAAATCGTGTTGTTCAATTCTTTTCTTCTCATTTTAAAAGACTCTCGCCTTTTTGTAATGTAGAGCACAGAGTGGGTCAATTGGCTAGAAATGCCACTGACCAAGCAGGATTACACACCCCTATGATTACATTTCCAGAAAAGAGAGTTAAAGTGGACAGAGAAAGTACGTTTTCACAATAACCAGAGAGAATCATCCATGTCACATGCAGCACATGTTGAAGCTAATAAAAATCAAGTCTGAGACTTTGCAATTATGAGCACATTTTGAATTCAGCAAAAATTTCAGGAGTGATAGCAGCTGAGATTCCATCATGTCAGCTACTGCCAGAATCTTCAAGATATTATCATCACTGTCACCCATCTGTTTCATCAACATGAAAAAAATCTCAACCCTGAATAAATCCAGCGACTGACCTCTCCCACAACTATGACCTTGACAGTACAGGAAAATGCCATCAAATATGCTGGTGCCACTCTTACTATGGTATCCAACTCACTCACTGTTTGTCCATTCTTCAATTCTTTAGGACCACAATGTTAAGCTGTTCTGTACCTCTATCCCTACTCCTTTCCACTTCTGGAAGCAGCTACATCACTCGGTTCTCAAAGACAGGAAACCATCAAATGAAATCTCAACTCTTTGCCATTCAAAAAATACACACATGGCTGTATCTCTGCCCATCCTCTGATCTGGACCCAAAGTTCCTCCTCCTGATGAGGAACTTGGAGTCTGTTTTCCATTACTTTTAACGGAAGACCTGAGGCTGGGCTTACCTGGTTCACAATGTTGGCGTTTTCAACAGGCAGCCCCCTTGATTCAGCCTCTGGTGAAAGCCTCACGGTGGGAGCACAGGCAGAAGAGGTCTTGGGCAGCCTACAGAGGGGCTGCGCTCGCTCTTTAAGAACACACTGTCCCGAGAACTAACCAAGTCCTCTGAGTAGTCATTAATCCCTTCTGAGGATGACATCGATGACCCAATTACTTCCCACTGCACCGCACCTCTAAGGGTCCCATGTTCTCACATTACCACACAGGAACACAAGCATCCAATCCATGAACCTGGCTGACTACATCACAGCCAAACCATGGGCAGGAAATCTGGTGTACCAAGGATCTTGGTCACCCCTTCTCTCTCTGCTGATTCCATGAGACTCGTGGCTCCTACACCTTAACAAAAAGCACACAATGCCCTCAACCACATACACTTTACTGTATTTAAAAACCCCTCACCCTGCCGCAACCTTAATTTACTTTCTTCATTCCACTAAAATTGCTCTTGATGAAATGACTAGATAGAGCCCAGTTGAGAAAGCCAAAGGAAGACAAATTATCCTAAAATGTATATTCACTCCTTCCCTGCATTTTAATGGGATACATCTTACAATCAAGGATTAAAAGCAGTGAGTCATAGTTGAATCGAGTTTAATTTCCCTTTGTTTACATAATATTATATAACCAGGTAACTTAGCTTCAAATAGGATGCTTCTGAAATTGAGGTTTTAAAAATGAAATGTTTGTGCTGTATCAGCTTTCAACTCCAGGGATCGCTCTCTTCTTGAAATACTCCACATCCTTTCCCTTCTATCTCGGCTGCTTCCTCCCCATCTCCTTGGTGTGCTTCTCTTCCAATCTTCTTTTTCCACTCGCCAGTGCCTGTGGATGAATTCATACCCTTTCACGGCCTCAGTACTGCCACTCACATGCTGGAGGATATGCCCTTAGCTCATGTAACAATACATGGGCACAACTTAGAGAGATAGCAGAAACCGATTCTTGCTTTCTGTTCAAAAGCACTGAGTCCAACAACGATTTTGGGTCAGTTGGCTGGCCTTAAGAGACTGGCAATGCTAAATTATGCTTACAACTACAATTATGCTGCATAACGTGGTGTGGTACACCTGATCCAGATGAAGTGGTTCTCAGTACATAATCTAGAGGTTACACACATAACTTCCCCAGCTTTACACACACATACAGCAGGCCGGGCCTACAAGGGGTCACTTAAGACTTCCAGGTTTAACACAACACATGCACTGCCTGCATGATCTTTGCCTTATAGGCTGCTGGGAGTCTAGAAGGTCAGTGTATGCCTTCCTCCTAATTTCCTGGCACCCATCACTTCTACCAACTACCCCAAACATGCTTTCCTCTCTTGGTGAATGCCTGCTGCTTAGGTGCTACATTTTCCATGGATATTACATTTCCAGTCAACAAAAATCAAACACAAGCAGTTATCCATCACTGCCTCATTTGTTCAAATATTTATTGAGCACCTACTATGCACCACACACCTATTAGGATCTGGGATGCAAGTAAAGGTCACATATTAGCCCTGCCCTCATGGAGCTTACAATCTAGTAGGGAGCACACACAATACAGTAAACCAATACATAAAATATTAAGGTTGTGAAAGATGCCATATGGGATGTAAATAGGGTTAATATAATGGAGGCTGGGAACACCCACTATCAATAGAACGATCAGGGAGGGCCACTCTGGGTTTGAAGCCTGACTTGCTAATTACAAAGTGCAAACTCTCAAGCAAATCCCTATCCTCTCAGTAAAATGGAACCAATCATAGCAAACTGAGCAACTGGTCACTACTGTTAATGATCATGAGAACTCTGATGCTTTGTTTTATATGGTCCTTGCAATCTATTTCTGCGTATTTCTCTCAATAGCCCTTCAGAAACATTTTCATTACTTTTGCCATTTTTAATCAACCTTCCTGTTTCTATTTGTATGTTACTTCCATCAAATCAATTGCCTTATCTATGTACTCTAATAGCACTCTGCATTTCACTCTTTACCATTAAAATTGTAATTTTCCCATTTCACTCCTCTGTACATACAACTCTGGTGAGAGTAGGTACCTGTCTTGCGTTCCAGGTATCTGCCATAACGCCTACCACAATTGCAAGCCAAGGTAAAAAAAAAAAAAAAAAAGCAAAAAGATGAAAGACATGGAGGAAGAAGGGAAAGTTTGATGAAAAGAAGATCCTGAAAATGACAGAAGACAAAAGTCAAGGGCCTGTGGAGTTAAACTGGCCTTAAAGGCCCACCTCCTACTCTGTGGCTTGGTGGGGTGAAATGGTGCGACTGAACGACACAGCAAGGTCATCTCCTGAGAAGCGTCTGGTTGGAAAAGGCCAGTGTTGACGTTTGTTACGACTGATGAGAACAGGCACACGGCAGGGCCGCGTCAAGTCAAAGGACTGACGGGTGACTCTGAAGGAAGTGGGGAGGACTGACACTACTGAGAGTGGAGCAGTCCAAGCTGGTCGAGCAGTGAAGAGAGAACACAGTAAGGGTAAACAAGCAGCAGGGAAACTCTACAGGCTCGGTGGAAAAAATGTTAGAGGTCAAACCACCAAAAACCTTACAAGCTCTAGATTGTTGGTTAGTAATCCAAAAGAATGCTGGAGACAAAATGACAGGATTAGAGGCGGCTAAGAACACTGTGATCTAGGAAGCGAAGCCTTCAGCAATGCAAAGTGAATGACAAGGTGGCTCCCCGTGAACAGGGGAGCTAACAGGATAACTTCACAGCATGGGCTTTGAAAGCAGAGAATTTGGAAGCATTACAACAGGGTGCAGAGATGGAAGACCTAAGGATTCAGCCAAATTTGTGAGAGCAAGAAAGTGAAGAGAAAATGCAAACGAAAGGTTGACGCAACTAAGCATGGTCCACAAAGGAAGGAGCAGATAGGCAACTGGGGGTAACTAAAATAGGCATGGAATGAAGCGACGGTGAAAGTGGGTGGCAAAGGAGATTTGCACTTGTTGAAAAACATCACAGAAAAACCAGGCACGAATCTCATGGATGCTTCTCACACTTAGTATCAAACTCATCACTGTCTCCTCTAAATGACTCATTTCCATCCTGTCTCTTGTCTTAGGAAATAGCACCATAATCCTCCAAGTTATAAAAAGATAGGAAGAGAATAGCACCATCATCTCCCAGGCTTGAGAAATGTATTTAGCCCTTATTCCTATGTCCATTTAGTCACTGAATCTTGAATCTTCCTTTGCAAAGGCCCCAGTACCCATCCCATTCTTATTACACAGCCATGAGTTGAATCCAGTTCTCCTAATTTTTTGTCAAGATTCCTATATCCATCTCCCAAACAGCAAAGCTAACTAACACCACTTCAGTCTAGTCAGAGGGCTTTATGGATCCACTGAAGTCAGATTCCCACCATTCATTCACGGGGACTTTGGGAGACTTACCTAAATGTGTCTTCATTTGTAAACACCACTTTCCTTTAATTAGCTGTTGCAAAGAATGAAATATTCTTGGGACATTTTCAAGAGTACCTGATACTACAAAAGAATTCTTAGTTTTTGAAAACCTCATTACAACCCTTTAAGTCTGAAATTAGGTCTTTTATATGACTGCATCTCACATACTAAACAACCATTTGCTGAGTATTTCGAAGAAGGCCAAGTAAGAGGCCCAACCTGTTTTATAACACTACAACATTCTTCACTGAAGTGAAGACTTAAGTTTCCAGAATATGAAGTAAAAGCAGCTTTAAATGCTACTCAGAAGGCGGGGGGGGGGGGGGGGGGGGGAGGCTTGGGTAATGAACGTGCCATGTCAACCGAGAAAACATGGTGTCTTGGCCATCTGAAGAGGGCAATGATTGTCCTTTCCCCACAGCTGCCCTTAGAACAGTGAAGAGTGAGACTTGATTGGCAACATAAAATAAAATACAAAGTGAAACAAGCCCTGCTTTTTCTTTGAACCTTACCACTTTTCCAGTTTGGGGTGGGCTGCCTTTGGCTCAGTAGATCTTACTGTCTTTTGGGGAGCTCAGGCCAAAATGGAGCCTACAAGAGGAAAAAGAGCTGGCTACTAAGAGCTGGCCCTAGGCACAAAACATTTTTAAGAAATGGTGACATCACTTTTGAGCTAAAATTGGAAAATGTAGTCTGACAGAAAATTTGTGCTACTTCACAGTGCAAATAAACCCATGTGAAAAATCAGTTGAATAGCCACCTGCAGGTGTTTCTGGAACATGCCACATAGATATACTGAAAGCTGATAAAGCCTGGGGAAATCTCTACCCAATACCTTCAAATCGGTTCTTCCAGTTCATCAGGGTCAGAGAGCAAAGGGTCTCAGTGCAGATGCTGGCATGGAGATAAAACGCATATTCTTGGAAACTAACTAGACACTGAACACTCTTTCTCATTTCAATTCACTGGAGCATAAATTAGCAAAACACACTGGGAAGGTAGTATGAACCAAAAACTACAAAATCATTCACACCCTAGACCCAGAGGGTCTGTTTCTACGAATTTATCTTTAAAGAAGTAACTTATGACCAATATATTCGCTGTAGTATTATGAGATGCGATCTGTAATGCCTCATGAGGAAATGTCCCACAAATCACAGCATATCCATACAATGGAATAGCATGTAATTAATCATGGTTGAGTTTTTAGTGACACGGAATAATGCCTATAGATTGAGGGAAAAAATCAACATACAAGTTATCCTAAGAATAAATGAAACTATAAAAACATACACAAATAGCAAAGAGACTGGCAAGAGATACACAAAAATGTGAGAAGCAAAGCATTTTCTCCTCCTCTGTTGTTAAAATTACAGGCAATTCTTATTTCTCTTTATACTTTTCTGTACTGCCTAATTTTCCATAATGAGCACACACAACTGGCAAACAAAAGAAACAAAACCATTACTTAACCAGGCAAGCATTCAAGATGAATAGGCATTTTTATATGGCTTTACCTGTAGTGTGGTTCCTAACCAAGAAAATAAAAAGGTGGTGGTGGGCAATTAAGCCAATCATTATTAGACCGTAGCATCAAACTCTTAAAAAACAAGGAAATTTCTGAGTGCTTTTGCACAAATCTCACCAAATGCATGTAGAACTGCAGCAAAACGATGGTGACTCACACTCCAAGCTCCCATAGTACAAGGACCCAGGACCACTAAAGCAATGTCTGACTCAAAGGTAAATGGTGTAATGTTTCACATTTTCTATGATGGAAAGAACTGGGCACTCATCACGACATTCCAGAGAAAGGGAGACAAACTTACTAGGGAAAAAAGTGTTCTCCAGAACCAGAACAAAACAGTTAAGTGTGTATATGTGTGTGTGTGTGTTGAAACCAACTGGAGGCCGGCGCTACGGCTCAATAGGCTAATCCTCCGCCTTGCGGAGCCGGCACACCGGGTTCTAGTCCCAGTCGGGCGCCAGATTCTGTCCCGGTTGCCCCTCTTCCAGTCCAGCTCTCTGCTGTGGCCAGGGAGTACAGTGGAGGATGGCTCAAGTGCTTGAGCCCTGCACCCCATGGGAGACCAGGAGAAGCACCTGGCTCCTGGCTTCGGATCAGCGAGATGCGCCATTGAAGGGTGAACCAACAGTAAAGGAAGACCTTTCTCTCTGTCTCTCTCTCTCACTGTCCACTCTGTCAAAAATAAAAAAAATTAGAATAAAAAAATAAGAAAAAAAAAAAAACAGAACTGGAAGCTAGAGAGAAATGAAAGGCATAGTTGGTAACTAAAGGCTTTGTACAATAAAAAATGGATTACTTAAAAAAACACAAATGTGATGAATACTCTACTGGCAGAAGAAACAGACAACTTGCTTATTAAATATGGAGGCAGAAGGGTCTGAATATCCAAATCAGAGTAGGCTCTGTTCAACACTACTGCACTGAAAATCCAACACTTGCTATTTCTTTAAATGCCTCAAGACTACCCTAAGGGAAACTTGTTTTACACCAAGAGACCAAGTGTTACAGACCTACTTAATTACCCCACTATCCCTTACACATGCATTGTTGTTTTCATTCTAGCTCTACTGGAACACAGTTCAGATGTCACATAATCTAAATTCCCTCTGTTTCATTTGGCCTTTACAATTATCCTAGGACAGATGCCACGTATTTATAACTTCTGGCCAGAAATGGAAATAAAACCCTGCAGTGGCTCATCTAGGGATCAGAAAGTCAATGAGTGTACGCAGATCTTAAATGTAAATTATACTCAGCATCAGTTATAATGCCAGGATTCACCAAGGCAAGAAAACCCTTAATATTTCTAAGAAAGATCAAAATGGTTGGTAAAAAAAATTTTCAGGAAAGTAATAACTGTGTTCCTTTCCTTCAACAAGATGTCCCAATTACTGGCTGGCTGACATCTCAGTAACAGTGAACACAACCCCTTTATTCCACTATACTCAGTCAAGCAGAAATTTGGGCTAGCAAGACACACTGCTGAAAAGGCAGGTCTTGGTAAAAACAGTGAACATCCTAAACAAAAGATAACTGCCTGATCAAGATGTTGCCACAAAGCCAAAGGCATTAAAATATCCACCGCCTTTAAGCTACATTCATGTTACAAGCCTCAACTTTAAGATTAAAACTTACAAGTGTGTTCTTAAAAGTGTCAGTAACCTGTATAAGTTTTATACATAATTTTGGTGTAAAGTATCATGAATGAACACCAAAACTGTTTACATAAAATATTGAAAAAGAAACAGATCACAAGTACAGAAACACAGCAGTATCAGTTACAAGAATCAAGTCGGCAAACTAATTTCTATTAATATTTTCATTTACTTTATAAAACAGTTGGGTAAATTGCAAGGAATCTATGATAATCTTAAGGGTAACAAAATAATAACAAATATGCATAATTTCTTTATTAACAAATTATACTACACAAATCAGGTTACTTTTTCTGATTACAGAGTTAAGAGGAATTGCATCTATATTACGAGCAGCAACATAAAACTTTAATGGGAAGAAATTTCATTATTTAGATATAAAGATTTTACACAGCATGGATTGGAAATCAATGGCTAAAGAGGTAAGAGTGGAAACTATGGTGCAGCTACTCCGGGAGATTCGCGGTAGTTTTGTTTTCCTCGTGTCTTTAATGCAACAACAGCCTTCTCATATGCACAGCATACTAAGTGAAGGGATACCACAAAGAAAGGATAATGTAGAAAACCACAAGAACTTAGGTACAAATAGAGCACACAAAGTCAGGATATTTTGAGAAGGCGTAAAAACACGAAGAAGGGGCAAGTCAGCTCCCTGGAGTTGCTTCAACTCTGAAGTAATGTGTCCCTATTCTAACTAAAATTGGAGCACTTTTGTTTGAGAAATCAATTCATTAATCGGTCATTTCACAAAGGGTTTTGTTTTTAAAGTAGTCACACACTTAGGGAGAGAAAGCTGAATATCAGGACTAAATCCTTGAGCACTCAAAACTGGTTTAGAAGCCAAACGAAGCACAAATGGAAATGTTCCTCCAGCAGACTTGTTTTCTGATTTAAAACCAAACGCACCATAGGAGAGTGGTTTGCAAAACGCACCCGGTAAAACCCCAGGGGTTGGGGGGCTGGGGGGGCGGGACAGGTCATGACATGAGATGTGCAGCGGGGTCTTCCTCCCCAGTCTTCACTTCAGTTCCAGTATTTCTAATTTTGTCTTTTGTGGCTTGAGGAAAGATTTCCTTTTACAAAAGGAGAAAGAGATCTGATACTGTCCTCCCTCCCTTGGTACTAATCTTTTCTCTAAGTTTCAAAATCATTGGTGAGAATGAAACTATACTGATGAGAAGCATGATGAGATGTAAAACATAATTTTTAATGTATTACTAAAATATGAAGTTTCAACAAAGATTTGTATATGATTTTATAAAGTAAATGAGCAAATTAAGTTCTTAGGAAGAAACTGAACTGTGTTATTCCTATCTCCCTTCATCGTGTTCTACCACTGCCTCTGATCAATCAACATTTCTGGACAGCGTGGACAAAATCCTCATGACCACTGCAGCCATACCTACCTCAAAACCATCTCACTCAACAGCTGCATAGAATTCCTTGAGAAAACTTTAGAATGAGAATGTACAGTTATCAAGATGAACATGTCATGTCAGTGCAGACTCTGCATCGTGTTCTAAACATGACCACTGACAGAGAACAGCCAAATCCCAGAACGCCCCTGTGCACTCATTAACACACCATGTCAAAGCGCGAATAGCCACCAGGGAAAGCCGCGTACACACAGGCCATTTGTCTTTGATGAGATGGCGAAGAAAAGTAGAAAAAAAGTGCAACTCAAGCTTCAGTCACTTATTGAAACTTCATCACTCCAACAAAACAGAACAGATCTCCATGGAAAGGACTCATTCAGCGGACATGACTTCTTTCTAGGTAATTTTTTTCCTTCACATCAAACAGAAGTTGCTGTCATTCAAGAATCAGTGATTACATATTTTTATAATTAGAAAAGTTTACTTAAATATTTACATAATTTTTATTGCTGTTTATTATAACAAAAATTTTTTTAACTCATTTGTAGAATCCATCCAGTAATGTATGAAATTGAAATCCACCACTCAAGAAGATACAGTTACGGCTGAACGTATCTGAAGCTCAGAACAAGTACAGCACGAGTAAGAAAAATCCTTGAATGTCATTCAGTTCTTGCTGTGGTCATCTGTGTTCATCTCTTAGAAAGCAAAAGAATCCATTCGACATTTCAATAAATATCAAAGTAATTGCCAAAAAAAAAAAAAAAAAAAAAGAGCTTCCACGGAAGAAAGAGCAGTTTTGATGAATGATTCCCAGAATCAAGTGAGTTCTCCTTTAGTCCAATGAGATGATATCGGGAATGTTACTTCCACTGCTGGTTATGACCCCTGTCTCACTCCTGCTGCTGGATGAGCTAACATGAGTACTGCTTTCATGGGGGCTGCTGGTGGTGACAGACGTACTGCTTGCTGTTAAGGGTGAGGTGAGACTATCCAAAAACATAGGAGGACAGTACTGCTTGAAACAAACAATGACGCCGATGAGGAAAAGGCTACACTGATTTTAAATAAAGAAACTAAATTGTTAGATATGCGCAAGTGACAGTTACATATTAAATCCCACCCACTGGGATTTAAAAATATCTCAAAACTTCATATCTTTGGGTGAAAGGTGAATGAATTTACTTCGCTATTTTATAAGACTTGGTGAAGCAACATATTAATGATTCAAAACGTGTACAACTTGTTTATCATTTACACAGGTAAAAGCACAGGTGATGATGCCAAAAATGACTGAAGTCATTAAACACCAAATATCACCCCAACTGTGACTCATACTTACTCTCAAAAATAATTTCTTCACTAAGTGCATTAAGACAGTTTAAATCACACTGTAAAAGGCTAACATTTACTATTCAATGTTATTAAGCAAAAATTCTAATGCAAACTTCAACCAATCTTTAAGACTCATTAGCAAACAGAGCCTTTAGAGTTAAGCTAGTCTCCTTTGTACATACAGGTGTACATACAATTACTTGTGTAGTTAAAATGACAGCATTCATTCAAAAACAGAGACTTTGTAGTAATTAACTACCACAGGATGCTCAGAGAATGATCTCATGCTATCACAAAAACTTGGGAATGAATTGTGAAGGAGACCTAACCTAATCTTCCCCATGATGCTTGCTTGACAGCCTTCTCCAAGTGTTCAGATTTCAAACCCTTCTGACCACTCTGACTAGCAATTCCAAAACAAATACAAATCTGAGTGTCATGTTCTAATGCTGCCCAAGAGCAGAGAAAGGCAAAAGCTAACAGCCTAGAGCATTTTATGTGGGAAACAACTACACTGTCTTCAAGAAAGTGAGGTCTAATTACACATCCTAAGAAGGTATGTTCTAAATTTGTCTCTAGTTCAATGTACAAAAGATCAATAAGGATATCTAATTGATATTTCCGATTCTGTCATCTGATTTAGCTTATTGTTAGAGACACTGCATTACAAAGAGGAACTGAAGTTGTCCAGAATACATGACTTCAAGGCCACAAGTAAAATGGCAACAGCCCTATGTTTAAGCTGCCAGGCAGAAGAAGAGCAACAAATAACTCAGGTTGCCTTTGAAAAGAACTGTTATTTAATGTTTTAGATGGGTAATGGCCTTGCTACACACACAAATTCAAGAGACGTCAGTTATGGGGGAAAAGGCTGGTTCATAAAAAGCTTCTATGGCCTGGGAAAGCAGTAGAAGATGGCTCAAGCCCTTGGGCCCCTGCACCCATATGGGAGACCTGGAAGAAGCTCCCGGCTCCTGGCTTCAGATTGGCGCAGCTCTGGCTGTTGTGGCCAATTGGGGAGTGAACCAGCGGATGGAAGACCTCTCTCTCTCTCTCTCTCTGCCTCTCCTCTGTGTTACTCTTTCAAATAAATATACAATCTTAAAAAAAATTTCTAAGACGCAGTAAAGACTTCTGAATTGCGGGGTGTCCTTCCCTAAACTCAAATCAATTTTAGGAAATTAAGGGAGAATCTGGGTTTGAAAAGCCCACAAACCTACATCTGTATTCATGCTCCCTCTCAGGCAGTTGAATGCCCCAGGGTAAAAAGATACTCCTTCTCATTTACACAACGACTGCAAGATGCAATAGCCCAGCTGCCAATGAATTCTATACCTTGCATTCTTATACTCAGGGGGCAATTTACCTTTATCCCTAGATTCCTTACATACATACATACATACAGTGGGCACTTATCTGCACAAAGATGAAAGGGATTAAGGGATAATAGGGAGATAAAGTAGAAAAACCTATGGCAACTAAAGGTACAATTTCGCCTTTCTTCTCCTAACTTATAAAATAAGTTAGCACACCAAGTGTCCCAAATAGAGCTATAAAATAAAAATCTCTAGGTTCTAAAATTAACAACAAAAAAGCATTACTCACATAAGACTTTAACCCTGAAGAACCCATTTCTTAGAAAAACAGGTCCCTCTGGCTATAGAATCTACTGATGTTAACAAAGTCAACTGCACACACTATCTTGGTCCTAAATTTCCAGGATTGTTTGTGGGATCAGGTATCCCTCCCTACTTTCAACATCAGTTCTCAAAGCCTCCTTTTTTAAAACAAAACAAAACAAAAAAGAAAACAAACCTAGTTTGTTTTCCTCCTTCCCTTTCTCACCTCTGTCTGGCATGTGCTCTAAGCCTGTCAGGAGAACCCAAGCTCGCTGCAAGGTCTTCAGGCTGGGGCTCTGGGATACTGGAGTCTTTATCATTGACAAAAACTACAGGCAGGATTGGGATACAGCAACTCTAAAGTGGGGCAGCACCAAAGTCCAAATCTGACTGTCTTTCACAATAATGCAGAATTAAGGTAATGAGTCATGTGTGTTTGATCAGCTTTAGTTATTATTTTCCATGTACAGAATGTTTATATACAAAATGAAAACCTGCCCTGTACAGCTTTTCTCTCCAGCACTGCACTCATTCTAAACACTCAAATGTTTGTAAGGAATGCCAACTTGATTGAGCCCAATAAAATTACAAATGTAGGTATTAAGGATGTTATAAACTGAAAAAAAAAAAAAAAAAGCAACTTTATTTCTCCAAATAAAAGTCTGAATAGTTACTACATAGTACTTCCTTTCCATCAGTGTAAATAATTTAGTGTTGACTGTCCTGATTTTATGCAACTGGTCATTTTTAGTTAGTATGACATAACCAACAATCAAATACAAATTAGTTGCTTAAATTCAGGATACATACCTGGGGATCAACTGGAATAAGGGAAAGAAAATCCAAACCTAAAACAAAAATGCTTTGTTAATAGTTGTCTCATATTTTGGAGACTAGTATTATTTCCCCAAATCATTTGTATTTATTATAAGTCACAAAACCTTTGTGGTAATTGCTTACCACTCCGCCATAGGGAAGGTTCTGGATCATAATCAGTAATAGTTAATGTGCATAAAACCCAAAGCTGAATATATTCCTGATAAGACAACTGAAAAAAAAACCCTCCTCTCAGCAACTCAAGAGGCAGCAGTCCAAAGATTCCCAGAGACTGGTCAAAGCAAATGTCTCCCCTTTGTCACTTAATAGAATGACAGGCAATAAAAATGATGAGATAATGAACTGAATTCAGTCCATTTTTCTTTTTTTAAAAAAAGCATACTTAGACTGTTAAGATACTTCGCATTTATTTTTCAGAAATACACCACATTGAAATTGATCTAAAATATCATTTCTTAAATAGATGACTATGTTGCTGATAGTCTTTGGCTCCCTGCTCCCACCTTAAGTACACAGTCCAATGCCCTGCACAAAGCAAGTAGCTAGGAGATGCCGCTCACTAACAGCCAAAGTCAATGAATGGGTACTAGGTTCTAAGCTAATGCAGTCTTCTAAATCAAAGAATTTTCCAATTATGTTTTAGAAACAGGAATGTCAAAACGGCTGCCCAGTAATATCGTTCTCAGGTAATAATAAAAACTTCAAGTCTGAAGCAGTAAATTTCAAAGCCAGTTCCCTCAGACCTCCCTGTGTGGCTTCACAATTATTTCAAAACACTAAAAAAAAAAAAAAAAAAAAAAAATCACGTGAGGTATAGGTCATTAAGAGAGGCCAATTTCTATTGAACCCATGAATTTTATAAGCTGGAATTCAATGTCACCCCCCCCAAATCAAACAGTCACACAGAGTGCACATCTGATACTGTGACTCAAAATAGTGTAGCAATGGGGATATCCAAAATATTTAATATTCAGTATGAATAATCTTAACTCAAAAATTGTCAAGTACCTTTATCCCATTATAATCTCTGAAAGTATTATAAAACAATTATCAAGTGATATAAGCTGTAGCACCAATCATGTGAAAGAAAGTCAAACAATTTCTGAAGCATTTGTTAAATTGTTGTCTAATTTCTTGTTTCAGATGTATGTCACTAGTTGAATGATACAGCAGCTTGAGCCAACAATGGACAATGGAATCACAATGAAATCTTCCAATGACATCCCCATTAAATTGATGACCAGTTAAGTGACACAACTCAGTAAACAGACAGCTTCTCTCTTCACAATTTTTATATTTTTCAGTAAAGCTTTCCTTTGCTTCTGTGAACAGTAATTCAAAATCTGTCTAGCTCTTACAAACCTATTGGGAGTTTTATAAATTCAGTGTTTCTACTACAGACTGTCACAAGAAAATCTACTGGAATGTAATCTAATTAATTGGTTTAATTTTATTCAGCTTTAAATGACATTTATCTTCATTTTAATAATAGCTCCTACTTTTTAGTCAAAATTTTTATGTTCAATAATTTTCAATGTTTATTAACTGAAAATTTATTTTGATAACCAACACCTTATTTTATGAAGTACTGACAGCTCTGCTGCAACACTGTGTATTAAAGTCAAATCTCTCAAAAAAACTTTTTCATAACGTCCAATCACTGCTATTTCATAATTTCACTCCATAGATAGAAAGGCTTGGTATGGTACGCAAACTGTTTTTGCCACCTTGTTACTAAAAAATGCCTATCAAGGTCCCCAAAGTCTTATCATCATTATCTCAATGTACAGCTTTTCAAAAGTAATATAATACTCATTGATGACTCCATGTGTGCAGCAAACAGAAAATTGACTTAGAAAGGACTTAAGAGAACTACTAGATATGAACTCTTACATGCCTCATCCAAGGATAACTAGCATATGGTGACCTACAAAATGCCATAATAAAATACCTAGAAATGTTTTGAAATTTCAGTTGGAAGTTTCAGATTGTTTCCCAAACATTACACAGGCGCCACCTACACAAAATCCTATTAAGGTTTTAGTGTAAATATTTCTCATTGAAACCATTTTTTTCTCAGATACTAACAGTGAAGTTTGATAGTTATTTCGGTTACTTGATATGTTATTCCTTTTAATAAAAAACTAAACTATCAAAGTCTCATTTTTGTATTTTAAGCAATTTTTAAACTTTTATAGGAAAGTTGCAACAGTGATTAAAATTTTACTGCCTTTTTAAAATAAATGTTAGCAAAATACTATGTTCTTATTTCACTAAAAGTTTCAGTTGTAATATGTCATGCTGGTATATGTTTATGCTCTCCTAAGTATTTCATGGCTGAAAATGCTCAATTATTTTTACTCAAAAGTAGTAATGTTAAAAATGTAATGTTAAAAATTCTGATACATTCTAATTGCTTCTGTTTTATTAACGCTGATAAAATTATAGTTTTAGATGCTTCGCCACAGGAAACTGATTCATTAGTTTGCTTCCTCACTGATGACCATACATTTGACTTGAGTCATAAACTCTGAACAAACCAGGACTGCTACATGATTAAATATGTAAATTTTTAGCACTTTCAAATTTTAATGATACAACTTTTGAGCACCATTCGCACCTGACAATATGGCACTAGCAATAATAAGGCAGTCATATTTTTTCTTGAAATAATCAAGCTGTTTTCCATTCCATAAATACAAATTATTTGTTTTATTTTGTATTCATTGTTGCACAGTATCAGAAGATGTTCCAAGCTGCAGTTCATTATTAATATCATTTCTTCTTTGTTCTCCTGCAGATTCAGAAGATTCATATTTATGATGTTTAAAAGGAATGTTAAGAAATTTATTAAAACTTTGTCATCTCTCCATTCTGATGTTCTATTTAATATTTTATTATAATTATTAAATTTATCACTACCAAAATTCTGCATAGTACAAACTTATTGCATAAAATTATATACAAAATAAGACCAAAGTAATTACTAACTACAAAAGAGCACATTAACAATGAAACCACAGTAAAAGCTATTAACTACTTTGATGCTGTAATACTACTATGTAATTCACAATGACAACAAGTAGCAATCTGCTACAGCATGCTAGATTCTATTCACAGTTTATTAACTGCTAGGAAAAATTTTCAATACTTTAACAACCAGTCTTACCATATTGGTTTATGTTGGTTAAATATCAGCCCTGGATGTTAGTATTATTTCCTTGACACCACTTGAAGTACATTTTACCATATACACAGTTCAGACATATTTTATTGCATTTTTCTCAAATCTGCACATGTTTAAGACACAAAATCTCATTTTATTCTCAAGTTTTGAAATAATATAAATTCTCCCAAATTAAAAATTTGTCCAGACTCACATAACTTGAAAATTAACAGACCAGGTGATTTGCACATTGTGTCTATGCTATTGCTAAATGGCCAGGATCACATTAAATAAAGAAAAATGTTCACTGTCTTTTATTCAGGGTTAATTTTTAATTCAAGTAAATCTTTCTGGAGTGCTTGTTTATAAAGCATAATAAGATTACACATGAACACTCATCAATCAAGGCAAGGTTAAATACGTAACAGTTAGAAATCAACAATGTGAGTTTCCATCTTTCATCATGAGCCATGAAACCTCACCTATACCTTAGCATCAGCCTATATAAGTAAAATTATTTATAAATGATGCTGCAAAGAACTTTTAAAAATACAAATTCCCAAATAATAAGAAATAACCATATTTAAGAGTCAAAATTTGTGAAAAAATTTTTAATGGATACTATTTTTGGTCTATGCTATTATCTCTCACTAAATTTTATTCCAATAAGCTAAGCAAATATCAAGTGGAAAAATTATTTGTCCAACAGAATATATTTAAAATACGGACCTCACGAAGGAAGGAAGGAAAATAAACCTTTGGTCAAAATCAACTTCTTAAATCTAGAGAAAAACTCATAATGAGGGAAAGGAATTGTATTCCACTAAAAGGGCCCTATGAAGGGAAAGAAAACCATGAACATAAGTGACACTGTTCTGACCTGCTCAAAATTTGATCAACGAAAAAGTGTGCAAAAACAATGGTTATGGAGAAAGGGAAGAGGAATAAAATTTTATAATACGGCTTTCGGTTGCACAAATCTTGGTAACTATGGTAATTCAAGAAACCCTGACATTTTAAATTGTTAAGTTATTATACATATAAAGATATCCGAACAGTAAATCACTGTTTGAGGGAAATAGATGGTAGATCCTAACTTTTTGGGGGAAACAGCTGGTAGGCAAGAGTGACCCCAAATGACATAAGCATATTCTAGTTGATAGGCTACCAAGAGCATTAGAAAACACTCTCCCTAACCTATGACAAATACTCCAAGAAAAAAATCTCTGAGTATAAACTCTCCACAAGGAGATTAACTCCATAAAATTCCCCTACACCCTACTAGATTCCCTGTCATCACCAATCTATACATTGCTCTCTAGTTAAGACAAGTAAAACGTAATGTTTTAAAGCAGATACTACCTATACATGAAGCCTTCATTCCTCAGTACTTCTATTTAAAAATTTTAAACTATATTTTCTCCATAGATTAACAATAAATAACAAGATCTGTCAAAGAAAATAAACACTTTCCACATACCTGGCAAATCTGATGACATGCTTGATATTGGCGTGTGGTGGAATGGTACTGAGTAGTCTGTTAATGAAGGCGGAATAGCAGCAGGATCAACCGAAGTCACACTGGGCACCCTTCCAGGTGGCTGATACATGAGAACCCTGTTTTAAACAGCATGGGAAATTACAATCTGGCTGTTAGTCCACAGGAGAGAAGAGCAGCACCACGGGGCATTCCCAGCTGTACGTTCACTGTCTCGGCACAACCACAGGACAGTTACACACTACCTAGTACTCTACCCTCCTCTCTTCTTTCTAAAGAGTCTTCATTTTAACATGAGTCTATCTTGGTTCTGAACAGCAGCTGTAACATAAGAGCAAGCTGACATTAAAACATAGCATACAGTGCTGGAGTAAGACATAAATCCTTTATCCACAAATATATGTTACATGGGCTTTTATTAATATATATCTAACATGTATGTGGATAAATTTTATATACAAAGAAATTTAAAACTAAAATGGAGTACACAACATTTGATTTAAATGAGGGCACCTCTAGAAGTGAAGCTACTCACTATAGTTCAATCAGAATTTCTTCAATTCTACTTGAATTATTTATTTTCAATCTTATCTGGGAATCATCTATGAACAGTTAGTCAATCCTAAAGCCAGGCAACCTGATGGCTAGAGGCCCGCAACAGGAAATTATGGTAAACTGACAAATCAGGATTTGAAATGTAATATCCAGAGGTAAAAACACTGGCTATAATGATACTTACTTCTCTGCTAAGAGGGTCTGTGCTTTGAAAAAAGCTGTTCATGCTACTAAAAATATAAGCTAAAAACATATAATACAATTTAATATTATATGCAAACATATTCATCCTATATAATTAAAAATCTAATCTACCATCAAATATTTAATATAATCAAATATATATAATTTTAATATAATTAAACATTTAATCTGCATTTTCTCTTGGTTCAGGGAAACAATCAGAGCTTCACAAGAGAAATACTCTGAATGCAGGAGGAAACTAAGTAACACTGCTGACCTCAGGATTAAAGGTGGCCAGCTTGTCAACAGGAATGAGGTGCAACCGGTAAAACGTTAAGGTCAGCATCCCAGGGAACTGCTACTCAACTATGGTCAGAGCAGAATTCTGCAGCTAGAAGAGACCGTGACAAACAAATACGACTTTCTTGAAGCAGGGCATGGTCACAGAGCAGAACGAATGACAACCAAGACCTCTAGACACGCTTTCCCTGGGCTGAAACCCTTGCTGTCACTGCAGAGACCAAGCACTGCAGCAGGAAATGACATGACATACTTGTAGGACACTCTACTCTAAATACTGGACAACCCATTTCATTACCTAGACTTGTTAAACCACTTAACTAATCACAATTCATTTAGACACTGGATTCCTACTAAAACTGGTTTGCATTTTGAGGTGAGAACCTTGTCCAGCAGTCACTCAGTACTATGTATTAAAATATGGATACTATTAGAAATATAAAACACAAGGTTCTCCAGAGTGCACATATGGCTGTGCTGTCAACTACATTAGTCTCAGAAAAGTGAGTAAATGACAGAGGTCAGAGTTCAGAAATCTTAAAAATTCGATCCATTCAGGGAGCCATGAAATATAACATGCTTGAGGCAATAACAAAGCTGGTGCTTGAAAACACATTTTCCAGAGGTAGGCAAAGATAGAAAAAAGAGCCATTTTCTAAAGATCAACTTGCTTGGGTTAGAACCAGGTTTCTTCATCTCCCATGCTAAATGAAGACCTAAATCCACAAGCAGGATGTGAACAATGTTAAGAAAGACAGAATCTTGAGGGGAAAACAGGTCACTTGGGATAACAGAGAAGTCTGTGCTGGGGAGAGGAATAGAAAAGTGGTTCTGATGACTCTGGCTGCTTCACAGTATTAATGTCTTAAATCTGTATTTCCTTAAATGTCAGAGGTACTATACTGAAGACTAAAAATATATTTATATCAGGTATTATTAATTTAAAAAGTTCTTATTTAGAAGCACATTTAATCAATTCTTCTTCCACCACCACTGAAACAAACTAAGAATTTCAGGTTTACAAGATAAAGACAATGGCAGTCTTTCTAATCTTCCCCTTTTATTCCTTTGATATTTCACACGACAGATTTTTTGTATTGACCCTGAAATGATCCTTCATTTTGGATCAGAAATGTAAGAAACAGCCAACACATTCCTTTTCCTTCTGACTCCCTGACTTACACCCACACAGGTCAACGAACCTACACACTATCTCATTCAGTACCACCTAGTCACATGTCCCGCTTGCATAATACAAAACTTTGAATAACAACCCATTCCTTATTTCTTCAGTACCAAAATCCAAAGAAGGTACAAATTATTAAATCAACATCTAAAACCTAAGCAAGTATCTGAAAAGCTAAACTAAGTGTTGGTTAACGCCCATTTATCTGTGCAATCACTAATACAAATCCAACTTTATATAGAATGGCTGAAAGTAGTCATCGAAGTTACATACTGGTAGCAGTTTTGTTTTTTTTTTTTATCAGAATCTTCACAAGGATCACATTTAGAAACATAAAATGATTATAGAACCTATAGAAAAAGGACAGGTGTATGTATAGATACCATGGAAAAATGTAAATGGATGTGTCTGGTGGAATTATGGTTATAAAAATGTAATGATATCAAGTAATAAACAATGTTTTAAAGCTTTTAAAATCTGCTGTTGCCTCCCTACAAGATGAGCAAATACATACTCAAATAGGTGTATACATTATGTTGATTTTTTTTAACTTCATCCATAACAGCAAATTTCAAGAATGCTGCTATCCAGCAAATATCAGGATTCTAGATTGTGTATTGGATCAGGAAACTTCATGGAACTCATAAAGGGTTCAAGTTAAGTTGACTGAAAATGGAATGATGATTTTTATTCATAAACCTGATGTTCACTCACTGTGTTCTCCCACATTGTCATAAAAGATAAACAAAATTCAATTTTGCTATCAATTCTTAATGATCTTTAATCCAGAATCACATGTTATTTACCCCTATTCGTCTCCTGTCTTTACCACCTTATAAAAGATAAAACCATCACTCAATTTCCAGGGAATGGGGTAAAGATCTATGTAAAATTAATATGTTTTTAAAATGTATTTGAAAGACACAAAGATAAAAAGAGAGAGGGAGAGAGAGCAAGATTGAGAGATTATTTTCCATCTGCCTCTGCTTCACTTTCCAAATGCCAACAGCCAGCCAGGGCTGGGCAAGCCAAAGCCAGAAGCCCAGAATTCAACCTGGGTCTCCCACCTGGGTGGCAGGGACCCAAGTACTTCAGCCATCACCTGCTGCCTACCAGGGAATGCATTGGCAGGAAGCTGGAATCAGGAACAGAGCCAGGACTTGACCTCAGGCAGTAGCATCTCAACTACTACCCCAAATACTCATCCTTGAAATTACATTTTAAAACATCATTAGAAAACATTAAAAAAACATCAGAAGTTTTCTATATTCTTAGATTAACATACTAGTTTCTCCTGACAGTTACTACAAACTACATTTAAAGAGACTTCATTAGCTTGCAAAGAAAAGGTTTGAAATTTCCATCAAAATGTTAACAGTGGTTCTCCCAAGGTGAGAGGCTTTCTACTTTCTTCTTGGTGCTTCTTGGTGAAACTGTTTATTAGAGTAAGTTTTTCTTTTTGACAAGCTATCTTGCTATCTCTTCTGGTCCACCAGCTTCGATCCGTAGCCCCACCCATCCCTCATGCTCCAGGTTTCCACAGTTTGCCCTTCCTGTTCCTCCCCTCTAGCTGCACTCATTTGTCTTGATGATCAGGACTGACTAAAATACCCTAAGCAGAGCCACATAAATTAAAGTGGCACAAGACTTGTAAAGTATGAAGACCAGATCTTACGCTTCTTTTATTAATGTTGTCTAAAAAATAACCAACAACATACATTAAAAAAAAATCTTAAGTGGTGAAGTCTTCAAATCAGTAAGTGAATTCTGACATTTCAGAGTTTCTTTCAGAAGCAGAAACTACTTATTAAAAGCTAGCATCTATTAAGATGTGAAAATAGTTGTCCTTATGACAAGTTCTATCTTATCAACTTATCTCCTAATATTAAAGCACTCAGGATGAACTATTTGGTGACAGTACATGTCATTTTACTATACAATTAAAGTTTTCTACGCTTAAATTCAGACTTTTCACTTATCTTTCCATGTGAACCTGTTTCCTAAGTGCTCTTCTTTATGGGTGTTCATATTAAGGGTTATGGTGGCTTCATGCAATGAGCCTGGTAGCTGCAATTTATACAGATTCCATAAATCAACCTTTATATGTTGTGGTTTAGTCACAAAAGTCCATTGATATTTACTTATTCTCGTTTTTCTTTTCTACCTCGATAAAGAGCCTTAGCTCTAGAACAGCTGACCACAGGTATAAACTATCCTTAGTTCTTTGCACACTGAGGTGATTTCCTATTGTTACTCAATATGTGTGCCATTCCTCTAGTTTCATTTTCTCATCAAGTATTGATAAAAATGTGGTAAAGGACAGAGGGGAGACCCTTATAGCAGGTCACCAGAGACACCCTCCAAGATCACAACTACTCAGCAGTAAGCATCATTATGCACAAACCTGCCAAACTGGCGTGAATCTAACAATGTACTTACAACCACATTTTTCTAGTATATATTCTGAAAAATTCATTAGAGAGCAAGACCTAGAAAACACCATATCTAAGTATTCATTCCTTTGATTTTTCCATACTCCAGTAAACATTCAAAATCATATTTTCATTTTTCATCATTCACGCCAGAAAAGAAACTCACTTGAAACACTTTCCTCATTTTCTCTTCCATAAAAATAAAATCTCATTCTAAGTAAGTAGGCAAAAGAAAATACATGCCTCTACCATGACATCTAAGTAATTTCTGGAACTACATGTATTTTAACAGCGAAGAGGGCAGCTGAGACATAAAAGTTACAAAGAATTGTTTATAACTCTCTCTCCCTCGCTGTAACTCTGCCTCTCAAAAATACAAACAAAAAACAAAAAAACAAAACAAAAATCAAGAGAGTGAGTGTTCACCCTAATAGTTAAAACACACAAGTCCCAGCTCTGGCTCCTGACTCTAGCCTCCTGCTAATGCAGATGCTGAGAGGCAGCAGTGGTACCTCAAGTAACTGGGTGCCTGGCACCAACGTGGGAGACTCCCAGCTCCCAGCTTTGGCACTGGACCAACCCCAGCTGTTTGGATTGTGAACCAGCATATGGAAGCTCTAATTTAAAAAGAAAACAAAACGTATACTGAGAATATAATTCCATATATATAAAAATGCCTAGAATAGGAAAATTTGTAAATACAAAGAATATTAATGGTCACCTAGATTTCCAATGTGAATGAGAATAAACTACAAAAGAACATTACAGGAGTTGAAATACTTGGGGCCAGCATTGTGGCCTAGTGGGTAAAGCTGCTGCTGGCAGTACCTACATCTCATATGGGTGCTGGTTCAAGTCTTGGCTGCTCCACTTCGAGTCCCTGCTGCTCCACTTCGGATCCAGCTCTCTGCTTTGGCCTCAAAAAGCAGAAGATGGCCCAGGTCCTTGGGCCCCTGCACCCACATGGGAGACCATGAAGAAGCGCCTGGCTCTGGATCAGCCTAGCACCAGCTGTTGCGGCCACTTGGGAAGCCAATCAGTAGATGGAAGATTTCTCTCTCTCTCTCCTTCCCTCCCTCTCTCTGTAATTCTGCTTTTTAAATGAGTAAATCATTAAAAAAAAAAAAAAAAAAAAACTCGGCTGGCATTGCGGCTCACTAGGCTAATCTTCCGCCTGCGGCACCGGCACCCCAGATTCTAGGCCCAGTTGGGGCGCCAGATTCTGTCCCCATTGCTCCTCTTCCAGTCCAGCTCTCTGCTGTGGCCCCGGAAGGCAGTGGAGGATGGCCCAAGTCCTTGCGCCCTGTACCCGCATGGGAGACCAGGAGGAAGCACCTGGCTCCGGATCGGCGCAGTGCGCCGGCCACAGCACACCAGCTGTAGGCCATTGTGGGGTGAACCAATGGAAGGAAGACCTTTCCCTGTCTCTTTCTCTAACTCTGCCTGTCAAAAAATAAATTAAAAAAATTTAAAAAAACCGAACTGATTGGTTACAGGCACAACTCCATGAATTTAATCAAATCAGAGAATATAATTAAGCATTATATACTTAAGATGGGTAAATTTTGTAATGTAAATTGTACCTCAAAAAAGCCATTAGGAAAAAAAAGTGGGTTGACAGACCAAAGAGATGAGACTAGCAAGTCTGAAAACATGCATTCATGAACTATCAAATGAAAACCCTGGTCCTTTCTCACTTGCTCCAAAATCTCCCTGTAAGAAGGACCTGTTGTTAAATAGGAATGAATGCTCCAAGATGACTCATAAAGAATACATGCTGGAATGTATCGCTTCCCATATCCTGGAGAGTGAGGAGGGAAGGGAATCAATTCTCACTGAAAAACTAGCATGCGCCTAACATTGAAGCTAAGTTGTTCTATTTCAGTGAAACTTGACAATAATTCTATGAGGTAGACATTCTATAGAACAAAGGAGGCACAAACAAACATTTCATTCAGTATGACAGAACGGGTAAATAACAGTGCCAGAATCAGAAATCCACAGTTAGGTTTCCAATTCCATACTCCATTACTCCAGACTTTCTTATGGTGGTCAGAGTCACCAAATTTCCTTACAAACCAGTTTCAGAAAATAACAAAAAGTATCAAGATGCAATAAAACCTCAAGATCTCACTGCTTGAAGATGTAAATATTTTCTTCATCAAAATTTGCTTTAATATAAATAATCTGCTTACTTGAATATACTACCAGTGAACAATGGCAAATTACAACAGCCTCCTCCAGTTACTCAGCTTCTCTAAGAGACATGCACAAACGTATCCCAGGAACCGTTAGTTGCAAGTGCAATGAACAATGGAGAACTATAAATTAACAAACCCTTTGGTTGGGCTGCTTTGTGTTTCTGACATAAAGATGCATTTCCTTTTGGCAGGAGGGTCTTCCTCTTCATCAGAAGAACTTTCTATTGTTAGGTCAATAACATCCACTTTCTTTTTGCTTGCCTCATTGGCTACAGTCACTGAACAAGGCTTACTGAGGACACTTGAACCTGCACGTGGTAAAAGGAAGGAAAAACAACATTAAAGGTGCGACACTGACTCAGCTGTTAACTCAGTCTTAACCGTCAAGTACACCCAGGACAATGTATAGCAGTGAAGCCACATACTCTGTCCCTGACTCCAGGGACATCAATATAAGGACTGCTTCCCTGGGGAGACAGGGTGAGCGCCGCGCCGTGACAGCACACCTGAAGCTACGTGCGCAGATCCTGCTGCACCATCAGCTTCCCAGGAGAGCAGTCATTTCAGACAGAAACCTGCAGTTAGAGACTTGCCCCACAAGAGCATGTGGATTTACCAGATGTGTATCCTCATAGACATTAAGTCAGAATTAGGTATTTCCATTCTTGCAATCATGCTAATATTAAAGTCTGTATTAGACTACCCATCAAAATGTGATAAAAAATTAATTTTACCTTGATCAGCTGAAAATCCCTCAAACTTCCAATTTAGGTTATTCAGACATTTAAAGATTCTTGAAATTATCTACTAAATCATTTAGATTTTTTTCCCAGGATTGCCTCACACAACAGATGTCCACTCTTTTCATACAAAGGTATATTATTCCCCATAATCTACTTAGTTGAAAATAAATGCTGGCAGATAATGAAAAACCAGCAGCAACCAATCAAATTGCTCCCCATTTTTCTCAAAGATTAGAGAAACCTGGGTCATTGTACTCAGGTTCAGTGTCAATTACTAGGGAGTAATTAATATTAGAATAAGTCTTTATTTTTTCCCATTTCTCCTTACTCTGAAAAATTTAATCATTACTTTTTTTCTTAGAACTTCAAATACAGTCAGAATAAAACTCAAATGCAATGATTAGACTGCATTAGATAAAAAGGAACTTTAATTATACCTACAAGTTCCAGCTACTGAAACTGTATTTAGTTTCCCTACTCAGTGTAAGCAGGTGCAGGGAGCTCAGTGGAAGGCTAAATATAAATATTCTGGGGGCCAGCGCTGCAGCATAGTTGGTAAAGCCGTCACCTGCAGTGCCGGCATCCCATATGGGCGCTGGTTCTGCTCCACTTCCAATCCAGCTCTCTGCTATGGCCTGGGAAAGCAGTGGAAGATGGCTGAAGTCCTTAGGCCCCTGCACCTGCATGGGAGACCCGGAAGAAGCTCCTGGTTTCTGGCTTTGGATCAGCCCAGCTCCAGCCATTACGGTCACTTGGGGAGTGAACCAGCAGATGGAAGACCTCTCTCTCTCTCTTTCTGTCTGCCTCTGCCTCTCTAATAAATAAGTCTTAAAAAAGTATAAATATTCTAGGTAAACAAGCAATGACCAGATTCCTTTCCACAAAGAAATGGAAGAAAAACAATTTGTTCACCTGTGACCACTGCCCCTCCCTGTTCATTAATCAAACGTACAACTTCTCTAACCACACCTCCACCTGGAATTGTGTCTATATAAACTCTAAAAACAATTTTAAAAAATGGTTCATGAAAATGTCACTTGTAATGTTTTATTTTGTAATAAACTTCATTTGGTAAATGATTTAGATGACTGCTTCATTCATTTTACATATTACAAGTATATTATAAAAGGCTGTAGGACGGTAGAACACTTAGCATGTATCTGGGGAAGGTGTCTGGCCTAATGTTGAAGATACTGCGTGGGTCACCTGTACCCCATATCAGACAGAGTGCCTACGCTGGGGTCTTGATTATGCTCCCAAATCGTTTCCTGCTAATGTGTATTCTGGAAGACATCAAGGGATGGCTCAAGTTGTTGGGTCTTTGTCTCCCAATTGGACCCCTGAACTAAGTTCCCCGTTCCTGGTTTCAACCCAGCCTGAGTCACTGAGATCATTTCGGGGAGTGAACCACAGGATGGGAGCTATGTGTTCCTCTGCCTCCTAAATAAAAAGAAATTAAAATAAATTGTATGACATTTCTTAAGGAGAAAATAAAAATCACTAAGGGGGACGGCAACGTATACTTGACAGATGATCCAAAGCTGAAGTAAGCAAACTGAACTCTATTGATAGTGCTAGTGGTCAAGGTTAATGATAAACATAATGCTGCCCAAGTCTCATTGCTTTGCTTTCCACTGCCATTCTGCACATACTTTCTATTTTTGTACACGGTTGGCTGGATACTTTCATGGCTTCTTTCTTCGGTCTCATTGGACACCAAGAGCCATCTTCTTGGAATTTGATTTCATCCACATCAGAACAATCATTGAGAATTTCCATAAAAAGCCTATAAACCAATTAAGATGTACATACATGCAATCAATATCTTTGTTCAAAAGCAAAATAAGAAAGCAATACATGGTGGAGGCAAAAATAATGACACCTTTTTTTTTTTTTTTTTTTTTTAGTAGTTCACATCTTACAAGTATTATACCCCAACCCTGCTTCCCACCTAAGGGCAGTATAGTGCTAAGTGGCTTACAGAGATCGCTCAAAATTTTAGTAGCCGAAGAGAAACAAATAAAAAGAAAATAGCTATTTCTTTCTTTGAACAGATCAATAAAATTGACAAGCTGATGGTCAGACTTACTTAAATCCACTTGAAAAGCAATAGATAAGCTGAAGAGCCCCATGTCTATCAAAGATACTGCTTCTGTAGTTAAAAAAATCTAACTATAAAGAAAATTCCATGACCCATATCTTAACCAAGGAACTTTACCAAATGTTCAAGAAGAAATATTACTACTTTCCAACTCACTTTATAAGGACAGCATTATTACAGATTAAAACCAGACAAGGACATTATAAGAAAGCTTTGCAAAACAAAAAAGATAACACCACAATCAGGTGGGATTTATTCTCAGAATGCAAGGTTAGTTTAATATCTGAAACTCCATCATCACAGTACTCAAAATAATGGATAAGTGCAAAAAGGCAAGACAAAGACATCAGATTAGAAAATTCTATAAGAACAATGTACAAAACTCAATTATAGCTCTATTTACTAACAACCAGACATTAAAAAAAAACCCACATCTATAATAATGTAACACTTAGGGATAAATTTGACAAAAGACATACAAAATACACTGAAAACTATAAAACATTATCAAGACTTGATTAAATATAACATGTTCATGGATCAGGAGACTCAACACTGAGTCTACGGAGTCAACACAATACAAATCAAAATGCCAGCAATTACTTTTTCTGACAAACTGAATTTTTTCCCCCAATTTTATTTATCTGAAAGGAAGAGAGACAGGCAGAAACAAGACAGACAGGCAAGCAGGGAGAGATCTTCCAACCACTGTTTTACTTCCCAAATGCCCGCAACAGCTGGGGCTGGGTCAGGCTGAGAGGCCTGGAATCTTCAGCTCCAAGTCTTTCACATGAGTGGCAGGGACCTAAGTACTCGAGACACCACGTGCTACCTACCAAGGGTGTGCATTAGCAGAAAACTAGTATTGAAGTGGTGCAGGGACTCAAACTCTGGCACTCCAATATGAGATATAGGCATCTTAAGTGCTGTGCCAAAAGACAACCCTGGCAAACTGATTCTAAAGTTTGTAAAGAAATACAGGAAAAGAATAAAGTTGTAAGACTCAGATTACTTGGTTTCCAGAGGGTGAAGTATTGCAATAAATAGAAAAAAAATAAACAGAACAGAATACACAGACAGATTAACATTTATATGGTCAACTGATTTCTGAAAACAGTGCTAAGGCAATTCAATAAGGAAAAACCAATCTTCTTAATAAATGATGACAGAACAATCTCAAGGCCATAAAGCAAAAGAAATAATAAGCCTTGGTCTTTATCTTATATCATGCAAAAAACTAACTTGATATGGGCCGGCGACGCGGCTCACTAGGCTAATCCTCCGCCTGTGGCACCAGCACCCCGGGTTCTAGTCCCAGTTGGGGTGCTGGATTCTGTCCCAGTTGCTCCTCTTCCAGTCCAGCTCTCTGCTGTGGCCCAGGAAGGCAGTGGAGGATGGCCCAAGTGCTTGGGCCCTGTACCCGCATGGGAGACCAGGAGGAAGCACCTGGCTCCTGGCTTTGGATCAGCGCAGTGTGCCAGCGTAGCAGCCATTTGGGGGGTGAACCAACAGAAGGAAGACCTTTCTGTCTCTAACTCTGTCAAAAAAAAAAAATTAACTTGATATGAATGACAGACCTAAATGTAAAAAGTAAATTATAAAACCCTTAAGAAAAGCAAAGAGAAAATCCTTGTGACTTTGAGTTAGGGGAAAATGTCTTAAGGCACAATTCATTTTAAAAAAATTTGATAAATTGGTCTTCATTCAAATTAAGCACTTCTGCTACATGAAAGACACTGTTAAGTGACTGAAAAATATAACAGCAGGAAATATTTGCAAAGCATGTACCTGATTTATATCCAGAATATACAAAAAAAAAAAATCAAAATTCAGTCATATAAAAACAGACAACACAGTGTAAAACCTGGCAGAAGTCTGACAGGCACTTTAACAAAGACACCAAAAAGACGGAGAACACACACATAAAAAGAGATGCTAGATACAATCAATAATAAGTGATATACAAATATATCCACCAGAAATATCACCAGTAAGTCAAACTGTAAAAAGACTAACCATACTGAATGTTGAAGACAACATGGAGCAACTCTTAACTCCCAAATACTGCTAGTGAGAATAGATAATGGGACAACTACTTTGGAAAACACTTTTGCAAATTCTTAAAAAGTTGAGTATACACATGGCATGTGGCCAGGCATTCCATTTGGACTTGAGCATGGATATTTCACAGTAGCTCTATTTTTAACAACCCCAATCCAGATTCAACCCATCAATATGTGAATGATAAACTACAGTATATCTAGGCAGTGGAGCACAACTCACAATAAAAATGAACTACAGATATATACTTGATATATTGATACATACATACAGAAACAGATATATACGTTGATATATTGATACATACATAATACAGAAAAAGAAAGTAACTATGCTGAAGAAAGAAAATCAAAGGAAGTATACACTTTATGATTCCATTCATATAAAATTCTAAGAAAAACTTATCTACAGAAATTGTAATATATTACTTACATACAATTCTTAAACCTCAACAAATCTGATAAAGTTAAGGAAATAAATATCTCCTTCATGAGAAGATGTTTATTCCAATTATACTGAAAACACAGCATAACTCCGATCAAAATAAAATCCAACAGGAATATTTTATGTAATTTGAGAACACATTTATTCAAGAGAAAATGATGGCATAAAAATAATTGACATATCTTAGAGCTAAATGATCAAAACAGTTTTGCAACAGCCCCCAACACACTGATCAATGGAATACAGTTCAGAAATTAAAACTCACATATGTAAGAATACCAGGACACAGGCAGTTATCGTAAGTCATGGGAGAGATTACTCGATACGTTATGAGACTACTAACTTGCAAGCTGGAGGGTAGAATGGGGTGATCTCCACCTTAACGTAATCATCTGCTCCCCACCCTTGAGTTTCTTGCCCATCCCCAACTGTCTTCACAGAGAGCTGTTCTTTACTTTCTTTAGGAACTTAAAATACAATTTTTTACTGTCTCCCAAACCAGAAGTGTTCTGTTCACCATTACAGACCCTGTATCTGACTCAAAAAAGGTATTCAATAAGCATGGTATACAACGAATTCATGAGGGAATGAGTAAGGAGGAAAAAAAAACACAAAATGCATTTGACAAAAACAAGTGAATGTCTAAATATAAACTCTAGGACTTTCCAAATACATCTGGCAGAATCCAAAAAGTAAAGACAAACTTGATAAAACAAAAATGTAAGGCTTATAAATAAAAAGGCATAATAAATATAAATAAAATGCAAACTGGAAAAATTCACTTGGCACTTGTGGTCATAATATCCTCAGTATATAATGCTGATGATTTATAAATCACTAAGAAAAAGATGAACAACTCAAAAGATAAACAGGAAAAAGTGAGAGAAAAAGATAGACATTAATAGGCAATTTGTAAAAGATAATTAAAAATGTATAAAGAAATATCCATAATTCATATAATACAAGCAGAAATTAACCAATGAGCTTTTTTTTCAATCAGAAAATAGGCATACATTTAAAAATATATTTAATACAGTTATATAAGGCTGATAAAAGTTGAAAAGTGGACAAAAGCAGGAGAAAGTAAAATAATTCACTCCTTCTGTGATGCATTTCAATTATAAAACTGAGTCTTAGAGTTATACATATCTTTTGATTCAGCATTTCTAAGAACTTAAAGAAAATTCCACACACAAAACGTCACCTTCAAAGATGTTCATAACACAAATCAACTTAAATAGAAAAAACAGAAATCAGTAATAAAGAATTTCAGGAATTTAGGAAATACATCCTCAAAATACTAATGGCAAAGAGACATGACATACACAATTCTCAAATGGTTTGAAAGAATTCTACAAATAGTAATAATCAATCTCCTTTTTGCTATACACACTCCAAACACATGCTAAAAATAAATATATATCTCTATAGTAAGAGAACATGCTAAAGCAACTATGGCAGAGTGTTAACTGACACATCAGTTACACAGCTTTCTGTGCTACTGTTGTACTTCTAAGTCTGAAATTATTTCAAGTTAAGCTAAAAAATATTACATAAAAACCCAGAAAAAAATTTAGAAAGGTGAAAGTCCCCTTCATTCAATGCTCTGTTCCTTTCCACATACATTTTTTAAAAAAAGATTTATTTATTTGAAAGGTAGCATCTCTCTCTCTCGAGCACGCATGTGCACACACACACACACACGGGGAGGGGGGGGGACGGGACAGAGAGACCTCCATCTGCTGGTTCACTCCCCAAACAGCCGCAAGGGCAAGGGCTGGGATGAACTGAAGCAGGAGCCAGGAGCTTCATCCTGATCTCCCACGTGGGTGCAGGGGCCCAAACACTTGGCCATCTTCTGCTGATCTCCCAGGCACATTAGCAGGGAGCTGGTTCGGAAGTGGAGCAGACGCGACTCAAATTGGCGCCCATATGGGATTCCAGTGCTGCTGGTGGTTGCTTTACCTGATAAGCCACAATGCCAATCCTCAAACAAACTTTTGGAAAATGCACTACAATTATCTTTAAATATATTTTTCACTGCATACTGACTGAAAATCATACATATATACAAATCATTATGTAAAGTGGTATTTCAATCTTTGTAACACATAAATAAGTTAACACCATAGGATGGGACTCTATTGACTATTTTTAATCTTTCATAATTATATTTTTTAAATCTTAGTGTTGGTATACAAAAGTATTATCCAGAAAAAAAAAATGAGACCTCACTTATTGAAAATTAGTTCAATATCATTTTACAAATAGGTGCGACACATGCTTAAAGGTTTGGGCTCTGAAGCCATAAAACCAGGGCATGGATTCCTATTTCGAACCTACTAGTTTGAAAAAAAAACTACCAACCCTAACATTTCCTCTGCTTTTTGCACAGATCATAACTGCTGCTGTAAGAAGTTCTAGATAAACTTTCCTCTTTTCTACAAAGCAGAATAACCTCTTATGTGCTTTCATAAAGCATCTTTGCAAGCAAAAATAAAGTATACATCTGTCTGACCCCAGCAAAAATCACATTATGGACAAGAACCCCAAATCTGAAAACCCAAAATCTGAAATTTTGGGGGCACCAACAGAGTACTCACAAAATTTTGGATCTGGGTACTACATATTTCAAAAAAGCTACAAGAAAGGATTTTGAATGTTTTCATTACAAATAAATGACAAATGTTTGATGAGATGGATACTCTCACCTTGACGTGAATATTACATATAATGTATATGTGTCTGAAACACAACATGGCATCCCATAAAACATTTAACATTTTTATAGGGGCTGGCACTGTGGCTTCCACTTGCGGTGCCAGCATCCCATATGAGAGCTGGTTTGTATCCCAGCTGCTCCTCTTCCTATCCAGCTCTCTGCTATGCTATGGCTTGGGAAAACAGAAGACTGCCCAAGTGCTTGGGCCTCTGTGCCTTTGTGGGAGACCTGGAAGAAGACCCTGGTTCCTGGCTTAGGATCAACTCAGCTCCAGCCGTTGCAGCCATTTGGGGAGTGAACCAGTGGGTGGTAGATTTTTCTCTCTGCCTTTCCCTCTGTCTGTAGCTCTACCTCTCAAATAAATAAATCGTTTTTTTTTTTTTTTTTAAAAGAGAAAAATTTTAATGTGTTAGTATGTTAAATAAAATTTAGGATTTTGGATTTTCAGATTAGGGATGCTCAACCAGTAGTTTGTCAAACACAGCAAAATTTTTAAAAACTCCAAACTCTGGAACACATCTGGTCCCAAATATTTCTACCACGGGACACTTGATCTGTATGACCATAGTTTAAAAATCAGATTGTGTATAAGTAGAAAACAGAAAACAAGCATCTGGACTTCATTCTAGAGCAGAATTTATATTAAGCCATACTGAATGAAGACATAGCCAACAGCCATTAAAAGGGATATACTCACCCATCTAATATTAGACTTTCATAGGCAGCTTTTTTGTCACACACAGGACAAATCCAAGTAGGCTTCTTCTCATTCATTTGTAGATAAAGGGCAGCATCAAAACACTGTAGGTGTGTACAGGTCACCGCACGGCATGGGATTGTCAGCCGCATTTTCCCTAACTACAGTACAAGGAAACAGAACATGGAAAACTAGTTGGGGAAAGAGAACTAAGCCTTAAAATAACAGTCAGTTCTTAAATGTCCGAAGAAGCCACAGAAATGATCAAAATGACAAATTACAAACCAGAATTTATTCCCAAAGATTATTATATGCCCAACTTTCACTTTTTCAAAATAGGTAGCATGTAAACCCACAGGTAGAAAAAGATATTTATACAATGAAAACAAGACTCCTTCTCACCAGGTCCCCAGTTTCCCTAGCATAGAGGGAGTCACTGTTATCCACCTCTTGCATGTCTTTTCATAGATGTTAGACGCATGAATCAAGCGTATATTTTTTAAAAAGCTGCCGGCAAGTGTTGGCATATAATACAATTCTTTTTAATTGTCAAGTAACCTGGTGACTACATATTAGTACATAAAAACATGTATTATATAAAGACACTGTAATTTATTTAGCCAGTATACTAGAGGCAAACAATTGACTTTTCCAACCTTTTTTAACTACAAGCAATGCTGTAATAAGAATTTACACCATGAATTCATAGACATGAAATTTCTGGGTTAAAAGTAAAGCACATGGAAAACTGTCTTCCACAGTTTGACTGATCTACCAACACATACATACCAATGGGCTCAGTTCCATTTGCCCTTGTCAATACATTGCTAGTGAACTGTTTGACCTTTGTGAATCCGGTACATGAAAAATACCCCAAGAGTTGTTAACTATGCTTCCCTTATTTTAAGTCATACCCAAGACTCTCTTTTTTTAAAAAAAGGAAGATACGGCAATCCATAATTTTTTTCCTTGGTTTTTACTTATTTGAGAGGTAAAGAGAAAGAGGAAGAGTCAAGGCAGAAATCTCCCATCTGCTGGTTCATGTAGAAGCCAGAAGCCCAGAACTCAATCCACTGCTCCCACGTGAGTGGCAGACATAACCACTCAAGCCATCACCTGCTGCCTCTCAGTGTGTGCATCAGCAGGAAGCAGAGTCATGGCCCAAGAATTCCAACATGGGATCTGGGCATTCCAAGCAGTGCTTCAACCACCATGCCAAACACTCATCCATGCTGAGCTTCTTCGTTTAATTCTAAGAGTCACCTGTGCTTTTAAGAAATGTTGATTCATAAACCTTTCTAATTTTCATAGGATTATTAGGTTATATTATCTATTTATAAGAACTTTTTGGCCGGCGCCGTGGCTTAACAGGCTAATCCTCTGCCTTGTGGCGCCAGCACACTGGGTTCTAGTCCCGGTTGGGGCGCCGGATTCTATCCCGGTTGCCCCTCTTCCAGGCTAGCTCTCTGCTGTGGCCCGGGAAGGCAGTGGAGGATGGCCCAAGTCCTTGGGCCCTGCACCCGCATGGGAGACCAGGAGAAGCACCTGGCTCCTGGCTTCGGATCAGCGCGATGCGCCGGCCACAGCGGCCATTGGAGGGTGAACCAACGGCAAAAGGAACACCTTTCTCTCTGTCTCACTATCCACTCTGCCTGTCCAAAAAAAAAAAAAAAAGAAACTTTTTAGGCCGGCGCTGCGGCTCACT
Source organism: Lepus europaeus (assembly GCF_033115175.1). Classification (NCBI taxonomy): domain Eukaryota; kingdom Metazoa; phylum Chordata; class Mammalia; order Lagomorpha; family Leporidae; genus Lepus; species Lepus europaeus. The sequence continues at coordinate 95,310,304 of NC_084835.1, forward strand.
AGGCTTATCCTCTGCCTGTGGCGCCAGCACACCAGGTTCTAGTCCCAGTTGGGGCACTGGATTCTGTCCTGGTTGCCCCTCTTCCAGTCCAGCTCTGCTATGGCCCGGGAAGGCAGTGGAGGATGGCCCAAGTGCTTGGGCCCTGTACCCGCATGGGAGACCAGGAGGAATCACCTGGCTCCTGGCTTCGGATCGGTGCAGTGCATCGGCCACGGCAGCCATTGGAGGGTGAACCAACGGTAAAGGAAGACCTTTCTCTCTGTCTCTCTCACTGTCCACTCTGCCTGTCCAAAAAAAAAAGAACTTTTTAGAAAATTCAGCTTCATGTGTGACATGAGCTGCAAATATTTCTCATGTTCATGAAAAAGTTCTCCTTTCATGTAAGAAAAGCTGTCAATTTTTCAATGTATTTCTATATAACTATAGTGCTCTGTTCAGTTTTATTCCAACTGATAGAGGACTATCAACATCAAGACACACAAAACATCCAGACTTGATGACACCAAATTTTCCCGAAAAACACTTCAATGACTCCTATCATATTATTTCCTTTAGAGAAAATATCTCCATTTATAATTAGCTGTTAATTTTTTAAGAAAAAATTGTTGTTTTTCTTGAGAGGCAGATACATGAGAGAGAGAGAGGGAGGGAGGGAGTGGGGGAGAGAGAGAGAGTGAGAGCGAGCTATCATGTGTGTTCACTCCCCAAATGCCCCTATCAACAAGGGCTGGGCTGAACAAGGCCAAAACCAGGAGATAGGAAGCCAATTCAGTTGTGGGCGGAAGGGGCCAAACCAGAGCTGTCACATACTGCCTCCTAGGGTACACATTAGCAGGAAGCTGGAATTGTGAGCAGTCAGGATACAAACCCACTCACATTAGGATATGGTGTCCCAACAAGCACCTTAATCATTATGCCAAATGTTTGCCCTCAGCTATTATTTTTATTAAAAATTTGCTTTTCCCACTAGCTTTAAGCTTCACTAGGACAGGTTCTAGCTGTTTCTCACTGTCCTAGCAAACTACTAGCTCAGTATTTGTTGATCAGATGGTACAGCAAATGAAGACAGACTGAAAAGGAAGCAAAGAAGGTAGTGAAGGAGGATCTTTAAATGTATTATAAGGTCTAGAAGAACTCACAGCAAAACTGTTACACTTTGGGATTGGCACTGTGGTACAGAAGGTTAGGTCTCCACCTGCAGTGCTGGCTGCTCCACCGCCAATCAAGCTCCCAGCTAACACACCTGAAAAAGCAGTGGAGGATGGCCCAAGTATCTGGGGCCCCTATGCCTCTATGGAAGACCAGGAAGAAGCGCCTGGCTTCAGCCTGGCCCAGCCCTGGCCATTGAGGCCATTTAGGGAGTGAACCAGCGGATGGAAAATCTCTCTCTCTCCTTCCTTCTCTCACTTTCTCCCCATCTCCGCCTTTCAAATAAATAAATAGATCTCACACACACACAAAAAGAGTATTAAAAAAAAATTATTATATTTGAAACTCTGGCTGGCCAATAGAGGTTTTAGGATGATTCTTTTTTCCCCCTTTATGAGTAATTTCAGTCTTCTAAAACAAACATTTGGCTATTTTGTGATTTTAATAAGAAAGTAATTTAGCCTAGTCAGTATCACAGTACTTCATATAAAGTACTCATATGAACTCAAGTACACTAGAAGGATGATATTATCTCCCCCGTTCTTTAAATGTGGAAACTGAGGCACAAATTTGCCAAGTGATCTGACTAGCAGAGTCAGAAAATGGCAGGGCTAAGAAGGCCAAGCAGCTCTGGCTGCAGAGTGCAAACTCGCCAAGGTACCAATCAGCAGATGGAAGATCTGTCTTCCAAATAAATTTATATTTAAAAAAAAAAAAAGAAAAATAATGTTCTAACTAAGCATACCATGGTTTTTATAGTCTACCAGTTCTCAGTCTTGTTTCAGAAGTCCTTTATCCTTTTTTGCTCTAATACAGTGTTTTGTTTTTTTTTTTTTTTTTTAAGATTTATTAACTTATTTGAAAGGCAGAGTTAGAGAGAGAGAGAGAGAAAGAAAAGAAAGAAAGAAAGGTATGTTCCATCTGCTGGTTCATTCCCCAAAGGGCCTCAAGGGCCAGAGCTGTGTTGATATGAAGCCAGGAGCTTCTTCCAGGTCTCCCACATGGGTGCAGGGGCCCAAGGACTTGGGCCATCTTCCACTGCTTTCCCAGGCCGTAGCAGAGAGCTGGATTGGAAATGGAGCAGCTGGGACTTGAATGGGATGCTGGCACTGCAAGCAGCGGCTTTACCTGCTGTGCCACTGTAGAGGAAATAGGGCCACAACCAGAGACAAAGAAAGAGAAGCAGACCCCTCCTCCAACACAGACCTTGAAAAGTGGCTGCTTGCAATTAACTAGTGAAGCAATGTCCGCTGTTACCTCTTCTACGGAGGGAAAAAGTCCCAAGTTCTGCTTCTGTAAACTCCAGTCACAAATCTGTCCTAATAAATCTGCCCCTGGTATCTCTTCTACAAACATACCAGGCCCACCGACCATTGGAAGCATGGTCCGAAGTCACGTAGGCTGCAATTTAAACCCATCAATGCTGTCATAGCTAAGGTATGATGCTGATGAGCCTATAAATATTCTAAGAAACTTGGAATTGTCGCTCAGTTCTCGGGAAATGATTCCAGCTGAGCCTGCTGGCATAATAAACTACTTCAGTCCTCCACTGTCTCTGGTGCTTGTTTGAACATAGGGAGTCTTCCCACCTCGGATTTCTGTAACACCACAGTGCCGGCCGCCCTTCATCCTCTTAAAAGCAAGAACCTGAGGGATGGGCCCCCAGGCTGAAGTACGTACACGGGCTTGATACTTGACTTTGGCTCCCAATTCCAGCTTCCTACTAAAGCAGACCTAGGGAGCCAGCTGGTAATGACTTGACCAGCTGGGTCTCTGCCACCCACATGAGACCTGCATTGAGTTCCTGGGTCTTGACTTTAGCATGGTCCAGCCCTGGCTTGTGCATATACTTAAGGAGTGAAGCAGCAGATGGTAGTATTCTCTCTGCCTCTTAAATTGAAAACAAAAAACAGAGAGCGAGCGAGCATGCCTTAAAGAGTTAATCTATCTGGGGGCTGGCACCATGGTGCAGCAGATTAATTCTCCACCTGCGGCGCCCGCATCCCATATGGTTCGAGACCCAGCTATCTCCCCTTCGATCCAGCTCTCTGCTATGGCCTGGGAAAGCAGCAGCAGTTGGCCCAAGTGCTTGGACCCCTGCACCCACATGAGAGACCAGGAAGAAGCTCCTGGCTCCTGGCTTCAGAGCGGTTCAGCTCCAGCTATTGTGGCCATCTGGGGAGTGAACCAATGGGAAGAAGACCTTTCTTTCTGTCTCTCCCTCTCAGAGTCTGTAACTCTACCTCTCAAATAATTAAAATCTTTAAAAAAAAAAAAAAAAAGGTTAATGTATCTGAGCTATACTTATCAATTTAACATATTAAAATGGATATTTTAAAAAGACAAGAGTATACAAACATCCACTACATTAGCCATCAGAGCAATGCCATCATTACTTTCCAAGTATACACTCAGAACAGAATAGAACCCAACAAAAAAAATTATGGGGGGCTGGCGCTGTGGCATAGTGGGTAAAGCCACTGCCTGCAGTGCCGGCGGCATCCCCTATGAGTGCCGGTTCGAGTCCCGGCTGCTCCACTTCCAATCTAGCTCTCTGCTATGGCCTGTGAAAGCAGAAGGCACCCCAGGTCCTTGGGCCCCTGCACCCACTTGGGAAACCCAGAAGCAGCTCCTGGCTCCTGGCTTCGGATCAGCACAGCTATGGCCATTGCGGCCAGTTGGGGAGTGAACCAGTGGATGGAAGACCTCTCTCTCTCTGCCTTTCCTTCTCTCTCTCTGTAACTCTTTCAAATAAATAAATAAATCTTTAAAAAAAAATTATGTGTTATTATTATAAAAACAGCTCAACTTTGTGGACAACTTCTAAGAATTTGTGAGACCCTTACAGATCCCTGGGCCAACTGTTCTCTTTTCCTTCTTCCCCCTTGCCATTTTCACCTCACCTATCAGACCCTTAAAATCTCCACAGCATACAGAAGTGAAAACACTCAGGAATGTGCAGAAGTTGTTGACCCTAAATATAACTGTAGTGTCTTACAAGACTTAGGGAGCACTCCTTAAAAAGGCATTTATTGAGGCTGGCGCTGTGGTGTAGCAGGTAAAGCTGTTGCATGCAGTGCCGGCATCCCACATGGGCACCGGTTCTAGTCCCAGCTGCTCCACATTGGATCCAGCTCCCTGCTAATAAGCCTGGGAAAGCAGCAGTGGATGGCCCAAGTACTGGGGCCCCACCACCCATGTGGGAGACCTGGAAGAAGCTCCTGGCTTCAGACCAGCTCAAATTCAGCCACTGGGGCCATGTAGGGAGTGAACTATCGGATGGAAGACCTCTCTCTCCTAAGTGTGCCTTTCAAATACGTGAAAAGAAAAAGAGGCATTTATTAATAACTAGTAAAATCAGGGAGGTTTCCTAATACTGACTAAGCCAAGTTATTTAAAAAGATTTGAATGTGCTAAATTCTAATTTAACTAATGACACTTTGAAATTTAGTGCTTTTATGAAATGAAACGGTATCGAAGCAGTATAACACTTTCTTCTTAGAAAATGTTAAGCAGGCAGTATCTGTACTGATATTCACCTTCTCTACACTAATTAGAACTAGTTACTGGAGCCGGTGCTGTGGCGCAGAGGGTTAAAGCCCTGGCCTGAGCACCAGCATCCCACATGGGCGCCGGTTTAGTCCCGGCTGTTCCTCTTCCGATCCAGCTCTCTGCTATGGCCTGGGAAAGCAGTAGAAGATGGCCCAAGTCCTTGGGCCCCTGAACCCTCATGGGAGACCCGGAAAAGACTCCTGGCTCCTGGCTTTGGATCCTTTGGATCGGCAGAGCTCCAACCTTTGCAGGCATCTGGGGAGTGAACCAGCACATGGAAGACCTCTCTCTGTAACTCCGTCTTTCAAATAAATAAAATAAATCTTTAAAAAAAAAAAAATCTAGTTACTAAGAGTTGTAAATTAAAATGGCCCAGAATGGTGGTTTCAAATTATTTTTATCAGATTTTTTAAAAAAGACATCAGAGTCTCAGGAGGTAAAAATCAAACCTGGCTTTCCTTTTCTATTTCCCAGCTACCTAGCCCAACTCTGCAGGACAGACTGAAAATCAGTAGCTGATGTCATGAAGGTAGATTTCCACAAAAAATTCACATTCAGAAATATAATTACACATGATCAATCAAGTACTTCTTCAATAACCACTGTGAAATTCTTCTCTGTAGGTTCCACTACCCAGACATTTGTGGTAAATCATCTTACAAACATCTTGCGAGATACAGCATGCAGTACTTCAGCACTCCAGGCTAGCATTTCTCCTGCTTCTGCCACGTAAACCCAGAGAGTTCACCTCTTTTCTTTCCAAGTGCCTGGGCCCCATCTTTCCTTTCTCATTTCCTGTTACTGCATCAGATCCTGTATTAGTTCCAGTTAGCTGAAAGGAACTCCATTCTGCTTTTTCCAACTGATACTAGGACTGTCTCTTCCTCACAAACTACCTTTTATCATCAACTTGTGCCATCCATCAAATGTGATCAAAACAGCTGAAAGAAATACTATCTGGTCTACTCTTAGTGCTCAGGAAACACAAAAGGTAAGTCTCAGGAACAGACCTGCTTGTCTCATCCACAAGCTGAGAAACACTGAATGAACTTCAAACAAACAGAAAGCTGTCTGGTACCACTCTTCTTAATTTAACATCATTAAAAAGTTGATTTTTTAAAGCTCTCCTGTTTGAGGGAGAATATTAACCACTCTAACACACTGTTTTCACTATTATTGAAAATCTAAGAATCCTTTTTTTTTTTTTTTTAAGATTTTATTTATTTATTTGACAGGTAGAGACAGTAAGAGGGAGAGACAGAGAGAAAGATCTTCCTTCCGCTGGTTCACTCCCCAGATGGCCACAATGGCTGGAGCTGAGCCGATCTGAAGCCAGCAGCCAGGTGGTTCTTCCTGGTCTCCCTTGCGAGTGCAGGGGCCCAAGGACTTGGGCCATCCTCTACTGCTTTCCCAGGCCACAGCAGAGAGCTGGATTGGAAGAGGAGCAGCCAGGACTAGAACTGGTACCCAAATGGGATGCCAGCACCACAGGCAGAGGATACTGTGCCACGGTGCCAGCACCTGAGAATCCTTTCTATGTTTGGTCATTGTGCCTTTTGTTGTTGCTCCCATGTAGAAGGAAGAAAACCAGATTCCAAGGAAATAAGACAGAGAAAATGGCCCTGGGCAACTGAAGAACTCTGCAGGTACACTGTGCAGCGGCACTTTCTTCCTGATGCACTAGTGTGGCATACTAAGACATAAAGGTGACGCGTTCCCTCCCCAGTGACTACAATCAGAATACAGTCGGTAATTAGCGTTTGCTGAACATATTAGGGTTAAATCATAAAAACTGCCAAGATTCAACTCTTTTTCACCAAAGTGGCAATTTCACTTGCTTCAACTAAAGTCAAATTTAATCTTAACACAAAAAGGAAGAAAAAAGTGATGTGAGGCCCCCCCATGGAGCTCGTGCCTGAAACCTGCATGGAGCTTGAGGACAGAGGAGGTGGGGGTTGAACACAGGTCCCCAGCCTCGAAATCCACCCCAGGGCACTCACTCCTCCTCTGCTGTGAGAAAGCCTTCTCCCGGGTTTGATAACCACGGGGTTCCCAGCTGCTAATCTCAATTTCACAAAATTCTATTCTTTCAATAAAGCCAAGGTGTTTTTTTAGGTTACTGATGATTAAAAAACATAATTAAAAAAAAAAAAAAAAAAAGCCCGCTTCGTTTAAAAAAAAAAAATTCTTGGTAGTAGAGAGGTGGTGCCCTTACAGTAAGGATGTTTCTATTTCAACCCAATTGGGCAGCATGGTTCTCTGAAAGAGAACTGGAATATCAGAAGAGTAAAATCTGTATTCCTGTCCTATCACTAACGCTGTGATCTAAGTTATTCAACTTCCTGCAGTCTCTCTCTCCTCATCTACCACTCGGGTCTCACCCCTCCACATGGGTTTGCTATGACAGTTAAATAAGCAGGACATAGCGAAAGCACAAATCATTCCTTTCTCACTCTTCTTTCTGACACAATTTTTTATCCACTCAAAAAAACAAGCATTTCTCACAATGGCCCATGGGCATTCAGTGAACACCCCAAAAACTCCATTTAAAAATTTCTCATTCCACAGATTTTGCTCATTCTTCTCATAGGGCAAGGTTTCCCTTTTAAAGAAGCCTTCACCCACTACTCTTAATCTCTCCCATCTCTGCACAGGTGCTGAGGGCATCTGCTGCCTTTCCTCGGGAGTTGGTCTTCTCTCTCAAACTAGATTAACTTTCAAAGACTTCTTCACCAGACTTCAGAATTGTTTCGTGTAATTAGCTCAATGCCAAGTACATGGGAGGCCTCCATCAGAGTTGCTGCCTGATTCTTCATCCAAGAGATATAAAATACAAATTACTCTGTAACTGAAACGTGCATTACAAAGACATTCTATGCATCCTAACTCATTAAGCCAAAGCCCTAAATTAGTGTTTATTGGGCCCCAGTCATTTTATCCTCTTTCAGTTCCACTTATACTGATAAAAGGAGTCAGCTCTTAATGTATGTTTATTGCTAGCTATGCATTACCTATTGCATTAATGATGACATTATCCTGAACCTAAAGTTATCTTCTACAAAAATATCCTTTTGGGTCTCTCCTTACATAGTCATTCTGTGGACAATAGAAATTATAATGCTGAACCATTAAATTCCAAAAGGGAAAAAGACAGAGTTGAGAATTCTATCATAATGTTATGGCTAATTCCCAAACTTACTTTTACAAGAAAATTAATCATTTATAAATAGCATAATTCCCCAGAATGCTTTGTTGCTTTACTTACAGGGCACATCAAGGATACCCGAAGGCTAGTTGTAGCAATTTCACTATCAGGATCTGCAGTAAGTTTTTCTTTAACTTTAAAAAGGGAAAAACAACAAAATTTTTAAAAATTAACACTGAAATATGAACAGAATTACAGATATATAGTATCTTATTTTAAAAATTTAAAATTTCTCAAACACTCTTAATAGGCCAACTAAATAGAAATCATTACATAATGTACTGAAAACAAATCCTAAAACTCCCAATATTAAGCTAAACAATTATGAACACACAAACTCTAGATGGCACGTTTGACCAATTTTTAAAAATTTCTCCTTAACAGTACAACTGCTAGGAAGGAAGAGTTTCAAAACAGAAACTGGTTAGGACCTAAGAACAAAATGAAGACAGGAACCTAGGATGTAGCAGTAGCTGAGTGTCCCCGCTTCTCTAACACACATTCGTTACTCTTTTAATTGTTAAGTTTGTAAACAGAAAAGACAAAAATATTCTTACACTGTCTCTGACAGCTGAAAACTACACACGCAGTAACGTTTCTGTGACTTTATTCACCAGGTAGTGTTAGCTTGTAAGCTAATGAATAGATGCCAATATGATAAATACTGGTGTGTACATGAGGTTTTAGTTATTTCTTTTTTCCCCAATTCAGCGCCTCATATGCTCTTACAAACATTACTTACTTAGTGCTCTGGAATGATCAGGGTTTCTAATACCTTTCATTTTTAATCTTTGTAATAACATGGCTGAAGTGAGCTGTCGTACAAGATATACGGACATGGAGTAATTCTACAAAGAAAGATAACCTGTATTAAAGATGAGAATTAATATTCTATTGACATAAGAAACTTATATAAGAAACTTTGGTTTCTAAAAATAAAAATCAGAATAAGTTCCACAGTATGGTCAATGTCTGGCAAGGGTACAAAATCGACTCCATGACTTCAGGAAAGATAAAAAGCTCAATCATTTTAAACCTATTTTGCAATCACGTATCACTTTAAAGTATCCACTGGTATGATAACCCTGCCTAGATCAGTGGTTTTCAAACCATGTTTCTGGCCAGTGCCGTGGCTTAACAGGCTAATCCTCTGCCTTATGGCGCCGGCACACCAGGTTCTAGTCCCAGTCGGGGCGCCAGATTCTATCCCGGTTGCCCCTCTTCCAGGCCAGCTCTCTGCTATGGCCCGGGAAGGCAGTGGAGGATGGCTCAAGTCCTTGGGCCCTGCACCCGCATGGGAGACCAGGAGAAGCACCTGGCTCCTGGCTTCAGATCAGCGAGATGCGCCAGCTGCAGTGGCCATTGGCCACTCTCTCTCTCACCTTTCTCTCTCTCTCTCACCATCCACTCTGCCTGTCAAAAAAAAAAACAAAACAACAACAAAAACAAAAAAACAAACCATGTTTCTAACCGAGCAAAACTGGTTACCTTAGGGGCCACCAAGAAGAATGTACCCTTCCATGCCTACTTCTAACCAGAATCATTCTGTTTTCAACTATTTTATATAATGGAGAGCTCATAATTTCATTTAAAAATAGGTTTTACTGCAGAAAAAATTCAAAGTCTAGTAGTCTGAATTAACACTTTGAAGACATAGTTTTAAAGTTTTAATTCTAGCAGAAAAAAACCACCTGCTTCATGGCCTTGAGCAAATCACCCAAACAAACCCAGTTTAAGTTTTCCTCTGAAGAAAACTTTGGCAAATTAACTCCTGTTCCCAAACAGCCATTTTAATGAGGAAGGGGCAGCCACTCTAAGGCACATGAAGAAATAAAAAAAAGGCAAGGCCAGAAAATATCAGCATCCAATCCCATATCTCTTAGATCTGGCATAAAGCAACCTTTGTTAGCTATTGAGTTATGGAGAGATTAAATATAATTTTAACCTAAATGCTGGGGAAAAAAATAACCTCTTACCATTGCACTATGTGTATGCTTTTCCATACAAATGATTCTACAATAAACAGAATACTTTAATTGCTGCCAAATCAAATTGCCTAAATACTACATTTAAAAGTCTTCAAATATCTAAACATCCAATATGTTGTATGGATTTTGAGTCAATTATTTTAATTACAAGAAATGACTATTAATTCCATTATGTTGCAAAATTATCTCTAGTATCTACAATCATTTAGTTAAAAATCTGTTACTTATCCAGTGTTGCTATGTACATATGCATGCTTCAATTTCTCCACATACAAAACATGAATATTTTCCCTGTATTTCCATGAAATAGGAACATTAACGTTGATGTTCAGAAATTAACTGAAATCTTTCCCCACCATTTCATTAAATAAACAATTCTAAAATGTAAATTCCCTGATTAACATCCCATAAGTGATACATAATTCATTTGGAAGCTAAGAACCAGCAGAAAGCCAAGTTCATCAACCTGAATGTATAAAGGAAATATTTTTTTTTTTTTTAAGCAAGATGCCCACACTATCTGACATATGCTATCTATGTAGAGGCTGGACCAGAGTATTCCAAATCACAACATGGGCATATTCAACCATTTTCCCCAAAGACAGATGAGACAATGCTGTCTTTGTACCTTTTCATAAGCACTCATCACTGAAAGCTTTGTTAAAATACTAAACACACACAAATACACACACACACACAAACAATGATGAAACTACTATCAGGAAAATTCAAAGCAGTATTTGGGTAATCTCACAATTAAAAGTTCTAACCTTTAAAAAAAAAAAAAAAAAGTTCTAACCTTAAGAATCTCCAGTTACCACAAATTGAATATTAGTGTTTTTTAGAGTTTACACATGAAAAGCTGAGTGAACTAGGCTAAGAAGAAAAATAAATAAAACCAACTCCCAGTGGAGTTACCCTCCTACTACTCAAAAAGGATTTTTTTACCTTTCCAATCTCTGATGCCCAAGAGATGGAAATCTGGTTTGGCACAGCGGAGGATAACCTAACTAAAGACGTAATATTCAAGGGCCGCCCAGGGCGCTTCTGCTCAATTCCATTTTTAGGTGGTGGTGCGTAACCCTACAATCACAGGAAAGAAAAATTAGTTTAAAATCTCTGTAGGTGATTAATCATCTTAGCGAAAATAGACACAGATCGTCCTTAATTTCTGCTATTCTTCAGTTATTTTTATTTCATCCTGGAAATCACCTAAGTCCAGAAAATTAGAAGACAAAAAATCCATGTTCCATCATTAAACTAAAGATAGTGGCATCTTGCCACATTGTCTGAGTCTCTTAAAAATAGGAAACCAAGCTTTAGAGACGACATCACCCTTCTTCATGACTCATCTGAGGAGGCCCCACTGTAAGCAGCATGCGCGGTGAGGATGAGGGTGAGGAAGAGCAAACTTTGGGAATTAAAAGGAGGAAGGAATTATTAAATTTCAAAGCAATTACCAAAATCATTTGACAAAACTGTTACCCACTACATTTTCTGAGCAAGAAATTATCATCTTTGGAGTTCTGGGATCTTAGCTTCGGCCTGGCCCTGTTCCCACTGTCACAGCCATTTGGGGAAGGAACTGGCAGATGAAAGATCTGTTTCCCTATCTCTCTCTGTAACTCTGCCTTTCAAATACATTTAAAAAAAAAATGCTCAGAAGAACTTTAGTGATACAATTTAGTCTATCCATTACTTATTTCTCTACACACAACATAGAAATAAAAGCAAAATGAACTAAGTTATTCCTTTTGAGAACAAAGAAGTATCTGCTGAATCACTTTTCATTTAGTCATCAATGCAAGTTTGTCCAACATGATACTCTCCTATATGCAGGGAGAGGTGGAGAGATAAAATACGCTTCTTAAATCCATATTCATTCCACTGGTATCTCTCAGGTTTCCCTAAGTCTGACATCCTTAACTGTGTTAATACTGATAAAATTATATTTTATGAGAAATATCAATGAAAGTTTTCCAGACAACAGCCAGGATTCAGGCTCCTCCCTCAAAATGTCCTTAAATTATCTGCTGGAAGAGGGGATGTAGCTAACCATTATGCTATGGGAATACCATCTAAGTTGAACAAGTATACACAGTGAAAATGTATCACAGCTATTACCTGGTCATCATCAACTTTCAGATATTCTTGGATTTCAATGATATTGAAATATGTACCTCAGCAATGATGAAATACATCATCAGTGGTGTTAATACAGCAGGGCTAAGGAACTGCCTACCTACAACTTGGGAATACTCTCCATTGTTTCTTAAGCAGTAGACAGTAATCAGGTGGAAGTCCTACAACTTTTAACAAAATTTTGAAAATCATTAGGAGTTAAGACAAAACTAACTATGATAAAGAAGAGAAGGAGGAGAATGAAGGGAAGAGAGAGTGCTAGTGCCCCCACTGCTGGTTCACTCTTTAAATACCCTAACAGGCAGCACTGGGCCAGGCCCAAGTTAGTAGCCCAGAAACTCAATGCAACACTTGAGCCATCACTGTTGCCTCCCAGGTGTGCATTAGCAGGAAGCTGGAATCAGGAGTAGAGCCAGGGCTCAGCCACAGGCCCTCTGACATGGAATGTGAGCATTCAAACACATCCCCATTAACTTACATCTCAATATGGAAATTGGAATAATGTGTCTGGGTCTGTCTGGAGGGTTTTAGCCAACTAAATTTGTTCATGTGAGATGCAACAGGAAAAACAAGTCTTCCTACAATCATTCTATGAGCTGATTTAATGAGCAACAAGCAGAAGGAATATCAACACCAGTGCCTAGGTAACTTTGTTTGAAACTTTCATTTTGCCTATTTTTGGCTTGGAAGAGAATTCTGTCTGCTGGTATCTCTGATAGGTCAACCAAATAAGAACAATGGCACAAGATCTGCCAAGACGATAAAAATAACTCATGAACTAGGTCAACATGAACTCTGTATATTGGAATTTGAGTCACAAGACATTTTTTTGCCAGAGGAGAAGTGAGCAATGTGAGCAAGCAGGCTAACAGCAAATGTAAGAATAAAGTGTTAACCTCACAACCACGTGTGGTTATTAGTCCTAATCTTCTGAAGTATTTTCAATCTATTCTCTAAACCACTAGTGTGGCTCAATGGTAATTCTGATTCATCTGTTAAGCTGTATCCTTCCCCTAACCATCAGCAGTACCACCCCATCATCAATGACCTGCTTATCAAGAACAGGGTGTGGTTGGAATTTTGTAAAATATACATGTTTGAGGGCCAGAACTGTGGTGCAGTGGGTTAAGCTGCCACCAGCGACACTGACTTCCCATATGGGCACCAGCTGGGGTCCTGGCTGCTCGACACCTGATCCAGCTCCCTGCTAGTGTGCCTGGGAAAACAGTGCCTGTCACCCACGTGAAGACCTGGGTGGAGTTCCTGGCTTTCTGGCTTTGGCCTGGCTCAATCCCAGCTGTTGCAGCCATTTTGGAAGTGAATCAGTGGATGGAAGATCTTTCTCTCTAACTTGGTCTTTCAAATAAAAAAATAAATAAATCTTAAAATATATGCATGTAAATGTTTAGCCTTCACAGATTTATAACAATTTTTAATGGAAAAATAAAACCAAGTTCATCCGACAGTGGACTGGAGGGACAAATCTTTCTAAATAAGCACTGCTAAAAAGCACCAGTAGAAAACTTGTTAGTCTAACACTTCGGTAAAAGAAATGTTTTATGACACACGCTGTAACAACATCCTACCTTCCTTACAATTATGACAAAAGTCTGCAATCATGTTCCTTTATAGTTCCTCCTAAATTTTAAAATTACCACTAGTTCCTTAATACAGGGTACTTCAGATAGTGTGTAGAAAAACTCTTGAAACCTATGCATATAAGAGATCTTCCAAAGTTCATGGAAAATTATGTATTAAAAATTATGCACAAAAATAAACAACTTTTAATTTCACTTTTCCATGAACTTTGTGAAGTATCCTCAAACTACCAATACAGACTGACTTTGTAATTTATATATGGAAATTTTCTCTTTTCTTTTTTTGACAGCAGAGTTAGACAGTGAGAGACAGAGACAATGAGAGAGAGAGAGAGAAAGGTCTTCCTCCTGTTGGTTCACCCCCCAAATGGCGGTTACGGCCGGCATGCTGCGCTGATCCAAAGCCAGGAGCCACGTGCTTCTTCCTAGTCTCCCATGAGGGTGCAGGGCCCAAGCACTTGGGCCATCCTCCACTGCATTCCCGGGCCACAGCAGAGAGCTGGACTGGAAGAGGAGCAATCGGGACTCGAACCCAGGGTGCCAGCGCCACAGGCAGAGGATTAGCCAAGTGAGCCGGGGCGCCAGCCTATATATGGAAATTTTCAAACACACACAAAAGTAGACAGAATAGCTTCAATAACCACCAACATATTAACAAACTTTGTTTCCTTTGTCTCTGATCCCACCAGTCCTACCAGGTAACATACACACAGCACAAATACACTTCTTACCATCCTTAAATACAAACTCTAGACATGCCACTTGACCTACATATACTTTAATATGTATTTCAAGTAAGACCTATTAAGAAAAACAGCACTAGAACCTTACAAAAAAAATCAATAACCTCTTTTTATTTTTTTGACTGCCTCAATGATGTCTTTTCATTTACTTTTATTACTGATAATTCCAAACATATATAGAGAAACCAGTATACTGACCACTCAGCTCAATAATTTACCCACGAACTATCTTTACCCACTTTATCTCCCCCCACCCGTGCCAATTATTTTAAAGCAAATCCCAGATGCCAGGCATCTGTATTTTCTTCCAGTTTTGTATTTATGATGTCCTTTTAGTCTGAACCAGAATGCAAACTCATATTTGCATTTAGTTAGGTCTCCAAAGTCTCTTTCAATCTACAGACATATCCTGCTCCCCATATCCATTTCTTTTCCAATGTTGTTAAGAGAAATCAGGAATTATGACCTGAAGGACGTTCTCATATTCTAAATTAGATTGCTTCATCATGGTATGAAGTTATGTTGCTCTACCACTCATTAATTTTTTATTTTATTAACTATAGGCAAAGTGATGATGAAGAGGGGAGAGACAGAGATCTCCCATCCACTGGTTCACTCCTCAGATGGCCACAATAGCGGGGACTAGCCCAGAGTTGCTAAACAGGAACTCCATCCTAGACTCCCACCAGAGTGGCAGAGGCCCAATTACTTGGGCTACGTTCTGCTGCTTTCCTAGGTGCATTAGCAGGGAGCTGGATCGGAAGTGGCATAGCCAGGACTTGAACCACTCCTCACACAAATGCAACAGCTTAGCCTGCTGTGTCACAACTCTGGTCCCCTTTAATTTTTATTTATTGATTGATTGATTTTGCTCACATATTTTAACTGTCCCATTTTCAGTGATGCCATGAGGATCTCTCCACTGTTAAGTTCCCATCAAGCTTTGGCCTAACAGGTTATAGGGATGGCTACCTAGAGTCACTGCACAATTCCAGACTGCAAGATTTTTTAATTCTA